>NC_053170.1:93330821-93693321 GCF_016835505.1 Polypterus senegalus
TGTGCTGCGACATCCAAAGAGTTCAATTTTGGTCTCGTCTGACCAGACTCTGTTCTCCCAGTATTTACAAGCTTCAGCATGCTTTTTCTTCAGCAGTGAAGTCTTGAGCGGTGAGTGTGCATAGAGGCCATGGCGGCCGAGTTCATTACTTCTTGTTTTCTTTGAAACAACTGGACCTGCTAATGCCAAGTCTATCTGAAGCTCTCCGCCAGTGGTCCTTGGCTCTTGAACAGCTTATTCTTTTGACCCCTCTGTCAGAAATCTTGCAAGTAGCACCTGACCGTGGCCGGTTTATGGTGAAGTGATGTTCTTTCCACTTCAGAATTAACGTTGCTCCCTGGAACAATAATAATAATAAATTTTATTTATATTGTACTTTATATTTTTAGCAATCTCAGAGTGCTACAGAGAAAAAAAGAAAAATAATAACACAAGAAAATCTATTTATGCTTTAACAAAATATCTTTCTAAAATAATGAGTTTTTAGATTCCGTTTAAAAACATCAGTCGACTGTGGGGCTTCTCAGGTAGTCAGGGAGGGCGTGCCACAGATGAAAAAGCCCTATCACCCATACTGCGAAGCTTGGTTCTAGGGACTTGGAGGGTGTTAGTGTGTACAGAGCGGAGGGTGCGTGAGGAGGTATGAGGGGTAAGGAGTTCCTGTAAGTAAAGGGGGCATGTCCATAAATGCACTGATGGGTGAGGAGAACGACCTTGTACTCTATTCTGAGTGGGACAGGGAGCCAGTGAAGGGTTTTCAGGATTGGGGTGATATGGTCATGCTTTCGCACCCTCATCCCCTCATCAGGATCCTGGCAGCGCAATTCTGAATATACTGCAGTCTCTGAGCTCTGAGTCTCATTCAGAAGTTTAGAGATATGTCTGTCACCGATGCCATTAGTATGTTTTTCAACAGTAAGGCTGTGAAAGTCTTGAGAGAGCTGTTTGCTTTTACCCATCATGAGCTGCTTCTTGGTGTACACCTTGGTAATGAGAAACCTTTTTATAGGCCATCAATTAGGACTAAACCAGCTTATGTTCATTTGCACTGATAGGGGTCCACCAGGATTGTTTTCTTAATTCTGACAGATGCCCGCTGGTTTCTTGGCCTTCCGTTCCTTTTGGCACCTCCCTTTGTTCATGTGTTCAATGCTTTTTCCCTGTGTTATTCCACTTTATTCCACATAACTTATGGACTTGTTTTGATTTCTTTGTATGTGTGGATTACTTGGGTTGTTACCGACATCTGGTGTAAATTTCACGTCAATAGCCCCATTAGAAATGTATTTCCAGAGACACACGTTGACGCGTTCAATACTTATTTTCCCCGCTGTAAATAATATGAGTCTTGTAGAGTTGTTTGAGTATTTTTTTTTTTAAATGGTTGCTGTGTTCTAGAAAATGATGTAAACAAAGTCATCTCAATTTGTTTACGTTCAAGCTCCTTTAATCAGACAGCTTTATATTTGCATAGACATTGTGAATAAAGCATTGCTTTTTATCCTTGAGCCTGTTTATATGAAGAGTTGTCATTCTGCTACTTCTATGTCCTGTGTGATCTATATTTTAAATATATGCGAGTATGTGTTAAGAAACACTCTGCTGTTACATGAGAAATGTTTTGTCTTACAGCTAAACAGATTTACTTTTATTAGTTCAGTTGATGTTTCCAGTATTAGTTAATCAGTTGTTCTTCTTCTAGTACTTAGTAAGAATATTAGTGTGTTTTTCCGCATGAACGTGAGTTGTCAGTTTGTGCCGTTTGACTTATGATCTCTGCATCACGTTTTCTAAATTCTGTCAAAAATATGATTATTGTTGAATAAAGTCGTTAGAACTTGAGGTGTTGAGGAGGAGAGAGTTTAGAAGATTTATGTGTTTTAATGAGTTCATGTATTACCTGTGCTTGGGGGAAAAATGCAGTTTATTTGATTATGATACGTTACTGTATTATAAAATTATTGCTGATGGTGGAGTCAAATCAATTGATGGTTTTGCCAGCGCAGGGCATTCATCTGTCCAAAAAAGTCAACTTCGCTAAAGATAATATTAGTATGTGCAGTTGAAATAAAAGCATATGTCTGTATGTAAAATATGTGATCTTGATTATAATATGGTAAAGTTTCAGTGCAAAATAGCATTTTGTTGTGAAGTTATTTGGAGATAACCGAGTATATTTTTGGTAAATGCACTTTTATAGCCCTAGAGGCAGGGGCTGATTTCCTTGAGTTTGAAAATTTTGTCTGTTATCTTATGGGTTTTCTTGTTTGATAGGTTAATTAGTAACACTAACATGACCTGTTATATATGAGTAAGTGCATATATCAGCATGCCCTGTGATGGACTAGCTTACAGTAGATTTCTTTTTCTATCCTGGCTATATGTTTGTGCTATTAAGTTTGGTTCCGCCAATGGCTTAATTTATTCCAATAATAATAAGATGCATTTATAGAGCATCTTTCACAAACTCAGGGTCGCTTTACATACAGAGTAAAAAAAAAAAACAAATGGACATCATTTTTGGAAAGTAGTGAATGAATGGGCACTACCTTATGTTTGTGTAGTAATTCTATACATTTATCTGTAGGGGGCGGTGGAGCCCATGCAAATAGATGCTGACCCCCAAGAAGACCAGCAGAACGCTCCAGATACCAATTATGTAGTGGAAAATCCAACACTGGTAAGTTTATTCCATATGTATTGCAGTTTTGTTTGTTTAGCATTTTAATCCAAGTAAAAATTGTTTATCTGGATAATTAGAAAATTGAGTAGTATTAACAGAAGCATAATGGTTTTGTTTCCAACTGCTAAAATCTTCTGTTTCTTTTTTGAACCATCAGCTGTTAACAAAAGATTTTTATTTATATGTATGTATGTGTGTGTGTGTATATGATTTTGGTTAATTAACTTATTATGGTTAATTGTTAGTGTAATATTTAAAACTGCGTTAATTGACACTTCATTGCACTCCTTAACACTGTTGCCTTATAATGCGTGATTTCAAAGTTACAGGCAGGTAATTCATTGTTTTGTTGTGTTTTGTAATAGCCACATATAACTTATGAGCTTTTTGTTTCACTGTGTATGTACAGTGTTTATATTATACCAGAGGTCTGTAGGGTTCTGCATTGTCAGTTAGTCAGCCCTTCAGCACACATAGGTCGGTGGGGATTTGGAACAAATAACAGCTATGTAGTTGAAGCAGAGACACTTAACAGCTTTTTGAAACGTAACTGGATGTGATACATCTACAATAATACATGTAGCTTGGAGGATGTAGTGGAGAATGTAGACTTTATAGTTCCTTTTTTTTGTTAACCATTTTGTTTATAATTGTTTTTTGTGGAGATCGAATAGCCAATTGTTTTTGTGATGTAATGAATCAAAAGGTCTTACTTGCTTTGTAGTTACACTAAATGGTTGTAGATACACTGCAATTAGTCAGTGGTATACAAGTCAATAAATAAATTGCCCTAATATCAAGACATTTTGTGATGCCCCCTGTAAAGCTGTAGTCAGGTCTGGAGCATCTTAAGCTGTGATCAGACCTGCACTTTTAAACCCAGGCCAGCCTCTTCAAATTGTTACACAGCTTGACCAGATGCTGATGTGAGATATTATTGCTAAAGGCCATCCAGCCCACATCTGATGATTTAAGATTTCTTGGAGGCAGTCACTGATGACCTAAAATTGGCAAATGTCATCTTGGCTGTTGTGAAGAAAGCTTGCCAGTACATTTACTTCCCCAGACTTATGAGGAAAACTTGGATGTCTTCATCCATTTTCTTCAACATCTATAGATGCACAGTGGAGTCCATCCCTGCTGGCTCCATAATATGTTGGTATGTCGGCTTAGAATATTTCTAGTATACAGATCTTTTTTTATTGGTATCTCATATACTGTTTATCATATGATAATTATTACAGACCTTGGCAAACCTTCACAATCACTGTTCTCCTTTTCTGTAGAGGTTCATTTACACTTGCATCACTAGATTTAGGGACAGTTTTATCCGCAGGTCATAAAGCTTCACAACAATCGTTATTCCTGCTGACACTTGCTTTAGTGTACATGTTGTGTTCATAATCTGTGTTATATATTAATTGCCTGTTTTGTAGCAAATACTGTCAACTATGCTTGAGTTGTTGATCGCAGTCACTGATCTTGTCGCTGCACCATGTCAAATTACACAACTGAAAATCGCAGCCCAGGTCAGATTAACTGACTGAGTCACTGATCTTGTCGCTGCACCATGTCAAATTACACAACTGAAAATCGCAGCCCAGGTCAGATTAACTGACTGAGCACCAGTAGTCCGGTGCAGTCATGCTCAACCCTCTCTCTGACAGCCAATAAATACCGTGCTGCCTGACGGAGCTGGTGCTGTTCGAAAGGTTAACAGTTGCAAAGTTCAGCAGCAATTTCTTCCTGTATTTCTTTTTTCAGTCCTGTTAAGGCATGTAAAATAAGAGACATCAGATAGATGAGTTTCTATTCTGTTTGTGAGGTTCACAGCCCCCGTGCTGCTTGACTGAGCCAGCACTATGTTTTGGAGACATCAGAGAGACAGGCTTCTCTTCTATTTGTAAGGTTCAAAAGCCACATGTCCCTTATCCCTCATTGCTACATTTCATGTATTATACTTCTGGATGAATTTTCTTTGGTTGTCAGCTCTCCTACATACAGCCCGCCACTCTGACTAATGAGAAAATCATACGGGCTTCATTTTATCGTGCTAGGGAATAGTTGGTGTCAGTTGTTAAGCATGTCACATTAGGCAATCATCTTCACATGAGTGTGCTACCAACTGCCTCTGACCGGCTAAAATTATGTAAAAGAAGGATTTGAATGAAAGTTACCAGAAAAGTCATGTAATGTGACTTTATGTGTATATATATATATATACTGTATTTATATGTATATATTTATATGTATGTATATATATTTATATGTGTATATATATATGTATATATATATATATTTATATGTGTGTACAGTGGGATGCAAAAGTTTGGGCAACCTTGTTAATAGTCATTATTTTCCTGTATAAATCGTTGGTTGTTATGATAAAAAATGTCAGTTAAATATATCATATAGGAGACACACACAATGATATTTGAGAAGTGAAATGAAGTTTGCTGGATTTACAGAAAGTGTGCAATAATTGTTCAAACAAAATCAGGCAGGTGCATAAATTTGGGCACCACAAAAAAGAAATGAAATCAATATTTAGTAGATCCGCCTTTTGCAGAAATTACAGCCTCTAAACGCTTCCTGTAGAGAGAGTCTGGATTGTGGTTGAAGGTATTTTGGACCATTCCTCTTTACAAAACATTTCTAGTTCATTCAGGTTTGATGGCTTCCGAGCATGGACAGCTCTCTTTAACTCACACCACAGATTTTCAGTTATATTCAGGTCTGGGGACTGAGATGGCCATTCTAGAACGTTGTACTTCCTCTGCATGAATGCCTTAGTGGATTTTGAGCAGTGTTTTGGGTTGTTGTCTTGTTGAAAGATCCAGCCCCGGCGCAGCTTCAGCTTTGTCACTGATTCCTGGACATTGGTCTCCAGAATCTGATGATGCTGAGTGGAATCCATGCGTCCCTCAACTTTGACAAGATTCCCAGTCCCTACACTGGCCACACAGCCCCACAGCATGATGGAACCACCACCATATTTGACTGTAGGTAGCAGGTGTTTTTCTTGGAATGCTGTGTTCTTTTTCCTCCATGCATAACGCCCCTTGTTATGCCCAAATAACTCAATTTTAGTTTCATCAGTCCACAGCACCTTATTCCAAAATGAAGCTGGCTTGTCCAAATGTACATGAGCAGACCTCAAGCGGCTCTGTTTGTGCTTCCTCTGCATCACTCTCGCTAAATAAACTTCATTTCACTTCTCAAATATCACTGTGTGTGTCTCCTATGTGATATATTTAACTGACATTTTTTATCGTAACAATCAACGATTTATACAGGAAAGTAATGGCTATTAACAAGGTTGCCCAAACTTTTGCATCCCACTGTATGTGTGTGTGTGTGTATATATATATATATATATATATATATATATATATATATATATATATATATATATATATATATATATATATATATATATATATATATATATGTGTGTGTGTGTATCTATATATTTGGCTTGCACCACCACCATCTACTCAAAGCACCGTGATGTTCCGACAATGATGGATGGATTAAAAGCCAGAAGTCTGTATGACCATCAACATCAAGTGACTCCGTGAGAACCCTAACTGCAAAGAGGACTGCTTCATTTATGTTAGGTAGAATGCCCAGAGGGGACTGGGCGGTCCCATGGCCTGGAGCCCCTGCAGATTTTATTTTTTCTCCAGCTGTCTGGAGTTTTTTTTTTTTGTTTTTGTTTTTTCTGTCCACCCTGGCCATCGGACCTTACTCCTTTTCTATGTTAACTAATGTTGTCTTATTTTAATTTCTTAGTTTGTCTTTTATTTTTATTTTCTTCATTATGTAAAGCACTTTGAGCTACTTTTTGTATGAAAATGTGCTATATAAATAAATGTTGTTGTTGTATGTGTATATATGTGTGTGTGTGTGTGTGTATATATATATATATATATATATATATACCTGTGTGTGTGTGTGTATATATATATATATATATATATATATATATATGTGTGTATATATATATATATATATATATATACCTGTGTGTATATATATATATATATGTATATGTACATGTATATGTATATATATATGTATATGTATATGTATATGTATATGTATATATATATGTATATATGTATATATATATATATATGTATATATATATATATATATATGTATATGTAAGTATATATATATGTGTATATGTATGTATGTATATGTGTTTGTATACTTAATGTACATTTTTTTTTGTGGCCCAGGATAAAGTAATGTAAAATACTACTGTAAATTCTGTATGGTATTTTTATGTAGTCAGTCATCAAAATACATGTAGTTGATGTGATACATAAACATGTGTAGTACATTTTGCTTTATCACCTGTTGTAAGATATAGTTAGCATCTATTTCAGTTTATTCAGTCTTTATGTAAGAAAAGAATTTAATCCACATTTGTTGGCTTTGCTCCATTCCTTCTCACCTTGAAGGGGTAAAGTCATTTACTCCTGCAGCTGTTGCAAAATGCATAGAATATGGTAGACTAATTTTGCAAGCTTATTGTACAAGAGGCATAAAAAAGAGACCACTTTGTGCCTGTTGCTTTCATAATAAACTGGTTCCTTATGACTTGATACTAGTTTAAGCAGTTTAAAAAAAGCATGATTGTTGCACACTTAAACCCCTGTCTGAGCGGATCTGAACTATATATTTTATTTATCAGATTTGGGCAGTGTTCAGAACTCAAAATCCTTAATTTTATGACTTGTGTGATAATAGTTAGATTTTCCGGTATGAAATGTTGGTAGTGGTGAAAAGAATTGTAACCTTTGAAACTGGTAGTTTTTTTTTTTTTTTTCTTTTTAATTAAGAATCTCTTTTCATTAAAGTGTTTATTTAAATAAACTGCTTTCATGCTAAGGGAATGCTGCATTAATATGACAGGAGTATGAATAATGCTCTATGTTAAATTGAAGAACTCTTTAAGCATATGATTAGAATTTTCTGCAAAATCCACTGACTTATTGTAAACTTCTTTTCTTGGCAATACGCATAAATTCAGCTTTTTCAGCTATTAATAATGACAAAATTGAATATAGAAGGTTGAGTGGTAGATCCTTTTATGTAGACATTTAAGCTTATTTTAGAGATGAATGTTAATATAATTTATGAATACTTTACATTAATGCATGATCCAAAATGCAATATGAATAATGCATACCAAGAAGTAGTAAGCTAGCATGTAAAATGCATTTAGTACCTTATTGATACTGAGCAAACATATGAACCAGTAAAACTCTCGCGTATAGAAATAGATTGTTTTGTACTTGTTCCCTCATAGGTAATATTTCTTTTTGGATTAAGTGCACTCTCTGGAGATTACAGCTGAGGTTTGTTGTGCCACACATACTTATTTACCTACCCAGTAATGCTGTTGCACAAAATACTAGAGGAAAGATAGAAATGTTTTTATATTGATGAAGCTAATACATATCAGCATAGGGTTTCAAAAATAACCTTTATTTGCATGTTAATGTACGGTTTATCTTGCAGCATATTGTAGGTAGTTTTGGTTAATTTAATTTTGCTGGCAACTTCTTTGCTAGAGATCCTGCACAGCCTAAGTCAGTTGTTTTAATGTGACTGTTACGCTTGCACTGATATGCCATCGAGTTAATGTTTGTTTATTTGGTGCTCCGTTATGACGCTCATTTGGTCTTGGATGCAGAAATCTAAATTTCTATTACACTAAGTCAGCTTAAATATATGTAAAGAAATATACTTTGCCTCCTATGTTTCCTGTAGCTCTCAGGTAGTAAAAGCAGTCTGTTAGTGACTCAACTGTTCAAACATTGATACGATAAAAAGAGTTAAGTTACTTTTCAGTATTTTATTTGTACTGTTTATGTACATTTTAGATGTAACACTGTGTGATTTTTGTAGTCTTTATTTTGAATCACCAAGAGTTAATTCTGTGTTAAACTGTTTATTTAAAAAAAAAAAGAAAATCCTCTGTTTTAGCAAAAAGTATGTTTCTCAAGAATGCTTTAGACAATAAGCTTTTGTTTATTTTTTAAACATGCCAAACTGTATCTGTTGATTTGAAATCCTCCCTTTTGTCTACTAAACTGATTTATTCTCAGAAGTCCTGTCTATATGATGACCATTCTGTTCTTCTGCGGTAGTGGTGAGCATTAGGGATGGATACATATTGTTCATGTTCAGTTTTATCTACTTAAATATTCTATATCTGCAATAAAAAAATACGTACACAGTATATTTTAAAAGAAGACATGTAGGTACACTTGCTTTCTTCTTGCTGGTAGGCTTGATGTATCATGCCCCTTTCTGGAGTAAATTATTGATGGAATCCTTTTTGATAGTCCATACAAATATTTCAATTCACTTTCTTTTTGGTTTACTCACTGTAGGCAATACCAGCAGAACAAGGTGCTAAAGACGTCTTTAGTATGAAGTATGTGAATGAATTAGGGGTTTGCACACCCCTAGCCAAACATATTTTGTTTACATTTGAAGTAAAAAATAGTTAATATAATTTTGACAGTAAAAAAAGTAAAAAAAGCATTTTTATGAAAATGTTAATGTATAGTTATGATTAGTTGATGAACTAAAATTAAGCAGTAGATGTGTCATTTGCAAAAGTTTTTATTATATGTTGCAAATTTTTGAGCAGTGTAGAGCCAATGACCAGGCTCATGATTTTGAAGCTTTAATTTATTTTTTCTTATATAATAGAACAGCAGATAGTGAGAAACTATTGCTGTATTTACTTAATATTGGAAGTGAGTTTCTATTTACTTAATATTGGAAATGAGTTTCTAAGTAGGAAATTTCTCATAAAAATCATTCCAGTGGTAACTCATTGTGGTATAGATTAGCTATGGCTTTTACATATAGACTAGGGGGCAAGCCCCCCGGTGCCTTTGGCGCCCAACTCTCAGTTGCGTCCAGTCTGCCGCTCACGTTGTGAAGAGGGGCAGAAGCACCCCAAGGAGACGCGGTTGCTCCTCCAAAACCCCCTCTTAAACGGTGATACAATGGGAAACAAATAGTTTTTTTTTTTTTACCTCCTCTTTGCTTAATCAGCTGCTGGATGGCTCCTGCTGGCTCCTGCCGTGCCATATGATCTGCATCAGCCTGTACAGCAGAATAAGAATCATAATAAGCATAATAAGAATCTGAAAATCTAATAACATCACATTAAATTCTGATAAATTCCGAAAAGAATGATACCAAACATATATATGTGGGTTTTAAAGTAAGTCCGATTTAAAGCGTGATAAAAACGTCACATAAAATCGTTGCACTTTTAGGCTTAGGATTATATATATATATATATATATATATATATATATATATATATATATATATATATATATATATACTGTTCATAGATATAGATATATACTGTGTGTGTATGTATATATATATATATATATAGAGATATATATATATATATATAGATATAGAGAGAGAGAAGATTTGTGAAGTTGCAACATAACACTGACCTCTCACCTCACTTCATTATATAAAATTTTCAAAATAATAGTACATCCAAGGAGAAATAATATTTGGATTTGAATGACCTCTTATTTTCCTTAAAAATTGTGAACAATTTTAAGTTTTTTTTGTACAGCTTTACCTGCACATCAGCAGCGGCTTCTTGTTTCTCCCAAAACTCTGACTGGATAGATAAACAGGATGAAGTGAAGTGCTTTGTCATAAATGGTAAACTTGAAAATCTGTTAGTGTTATCCCAGGTTAGCTGATGCTGTTGTTAATGTGGTAGGATCATGGAGACATAATAAACACTTATGCTTAGCTGGGGATTTTATAATAAATGTTTGTTTACATTAATATTCTTAGACTGCACTGATCTTTTTCTTAATTGCATAACTACTCATGCTCCATGAACGTTAGCAGTTGAGATTTCCTCTTTTGATTGTGGACTTCAATTTGTCTTGTCTTATTATATTTTAGGATCTTGAACAATATGCATCTAGCTATAGTGGCTTAATGAGGATTGAAAGGCTACAATTCATTGCTGACCACTGTCCTCAGCTGCGCATTGAAGCTCTTAAAATGGCACTTTCATTTGTCCAAAGAACTTTCAATGTTGACGTATATGAAGAAATCCATCGTAAGCTTACTGATGCCACCAGGTATGGTAGATTATTAAAATTTTGACGCTATATTACATAGAATCTTGAATGTGTATTGCTTTTGTTTTATATTGATCTGTGTACTCCTCTTACAAGCATTGGTGTTTTCCCAGTGCTTTACCAGTTTTTATGCCTTTTTGTTTTAAATAGATTTCATTTAACATTTGACATTTTTGCCAAATGTCAGTATTATTTGTGTTGTGAAAATATTTTTTCCCTTGCACTTTCCCTCTACAAAGTGATATCCATTTTATGATCTTTATTTAAAAATCTGTGATTTTTTGTTATAATTCAGCAACAAATTTGTGATTGTATTGCAGAGAAATACAGGCGGTCCCTGATGCAGTCCCTGAAGGAGGAATTGAACCCCCCCCACTTGACACAGCCTGGGCAGAGTCCACACGAAAAAAAGCTTTGCTTAAACTCGAAAAACTGGACACTGATCTGAAGAACTACAAGGGAAACTCAATCAAAGAAAGCATTAGGTGATCAAGATTCTTCTGTCTGCTTTAGCAGTGACTCCCACTATAGAGCATAATAACATGGAAATATAATTACAGATAAAAATGGTAAACTGGAAAAGTGTAGTGAAAAGAGTGATTGACTGGAATCATAAACACACTTAACTTGAAGAAGGGGTGCACAGCTTTCAGCATACCCAAACAGATGATGCTGAAGAGACTATAGTATGGGGTGTTGTGGGTGGAAAAATGGAACAAGAGCAGTTGTAGCCTGTCTTAATCACTGCTCTGTTTCCTTGGATGACACAACATACACAAAATGCTCTTTAACACTTAGGATACATCAATAGAAAATGTTTCTCCTACAGTGAAAAAAGTGGCATAGGATGCTTAGAAGAAGATGCATCCATCACACATTGAAAGCTGACTTTAACCAATTTACTGTAAATAAATCTAGCATAAAATTTCCTAGAAAAGACAGAACCTTTAAGTAATTTCTGTTTCATTAAATAAATAGTGTTTCTGAATGTTGGGTAGCACAGTAATGTATTGATTAGTGTTATTGCTTCATGGATCCTACACCCTGGGTTCGAATCTTATGGGCAGCAGTTCTCCATGTACATTCTGCATTTTCTTCCAATGCAGTTGTGTGATTTCCTTACAAATGGTTGAGTAAGTGAGCAAGCGATGGATGGATACATACATACATACATACATACATACATAGACTGTCAGCTTCCACATTGACCTTTACATCTCACTTTCCAACAGTATAATCCAGCAAACTATTATGGAACAATAGATTGTATGTTTAAAATTGTCACTATAAAAGGTATAACCATGTTTATTAAATGCCAGCTTCAGCCAAGTTCATAAAATACATTGGTTAATATTCCTGTTTGGGTAGACTTTAATGGTTAAGCTTTACTTTTATATGTTGTATTAATATGTTTTGTTTATGTGGTTCACTGATTTCTAGGAGGGGTCATGATGACCTAGGAGATCACTACCTTGATTGCGGAGATCTCAGTAATGCACTGAAGTGTTATTCCCGCGCGCGAGACTACTGCACCAGCGCCAAACACGTCATCAATATGTGTCTTAATGTTATAAAGGTAACAGCAGCATGTCTGCTTTGTGCGTACAATTAGTAAAATATTATTTAAAGTTGTTAAATAATGAATATTCTGACATGTGTATCAAAAAAGGAAACATTGTTCAGCTGTTGTAGCTCTTTGAATCTTAAATCTATGAATTTTTCTTTATTTTCTATTCATTACCATTTTTGTCAGTTTCACAAGCTTTGATACTTGTATTGAAAACATTTAAGCTAGTTAGTTTATGGCTTACATTTCTAGTTTGTCAGAATTCGCCATATTATGTACTGAAACTTTTCGGAACTTCTGTTTTTTTTTTCTTCTTTGGATTTAAAAGGTAGCAAATTTTTTTTTTTATGTTTCTATTTTAAGGTTAGTGTTTATCTTCAGAATTGGTCTCATGTCCTTAGTTATGTTAGTAAAGCTGAGTCCACTCCAGAAATTGCAGAGGTGAGTCCCATTTAAGTAGATTGTATTTTATATTTTTCTGAATTTTAATACACTTCTAAATTAACATTTTCCTGTGCTCAGTATTCACTGCATGTATATTCATTTTCAGCAAAGAGGAGAAAAAGACAGTCAAAATCAAGCAGTCCTTACAAAACTAAAATGCGCTGCAGGTAATTATTACACTTTTGAGTAAATTTTTTTCATATGAAAAATAATCTTTATTAATGTTTTTACTTACCGTATGTTGCTTCTCTATTAGATTTGAGTAGATTAGCTGTTAGTTGTGTTCATTAGAATGATGTTGTAATTAATTATATAAACTGCTGTTCTGTGTGTTAAATCATTTTAACAAAGCACGCTAGACTGTGATTGCAAACATTTTGCCATTGCTATTTTTTCTTTTTTAGGTTTGGCAGAATTGGCCTCTCGAAAGTACAAACAGGCTGCTAAGTGCTTTCTGTTGGCTTCATTTGACCACTGCGACTTTCCTGAGGTGAGACATTACTACTTGACAGGCCACAATAGCAAGTAATTTGGGTCTCTGTAACTTTCTAAAGGAAAACATGGATTCAGAAATTAGTGGATGTACCTTTTCTTTCAAAGTATACTACAGAATTATAAAAAAAAATGTAGTAAACTTTGCAGTAGGGCCAGCTTAATGTGGGATTTTAGAATTCTGATGGTGATATTTTCATATCAGAATAAACTTAAGTATTTGCTAGAATTTCTCTGTCTGTTGATTAGCATGCCTAGGTAGTTTATCAGTCTTTGCTTTAGTTAAAAAGTACTTGTTGCTCTCCTGATTTGAACTAAAAATTTAATAAATTTTTTTCATTTAAAATTGTAACTTTATAACACAGGTAGTTAGCAATGACTTGCATATTTGCTTTTAAGTTGTTGTGTCTTTACCACTAGGCACAACAGTAAACTTTATTGTGTTTTCACCTTGTAAATATTAGATTCCAATTTAGATAAACTTTTTCATTCATATAGGTCAGTGGAAAGTCCATCAGCTCTTCATATTTTGAACAAACAATGCTAGTGGTATTGTTGCACTTTCTGATGGTGTCTTTGCTCCAGACAGCAGCATGAACAAAGAATTTAATTTCCCAAACTGTTTGGCAGCGTGCTGTCGTTTTAGATAATACAGTTGTCAGTGCCATGAAAACACATCCCCTGATGCGTGTAATGCTGCTCACTCAGTCTTGATAACAGATAGATGGAACGGTGCCACCGATTTTTTGAATATAATCATAAACACATATTGTAGCTTCACGTTGCAGTTTGTACTTTTTCCCATGAACCTTTATCAACAGCAGTTTTACAAACTGTCTAAAATAAGCCAACATAATCTGGTAATATTGGTGGTGCCCTATGGCATTGGATTATGCTATACACCTTTGGCATGTTTGTATAATTTGTAATGTAAAGCAACTTTTAGCACCACGCTTAAAAAATACTAGAGAGAGAATCAAGTTTAATGTTCAGATTTGTTAAAAGATCTGCAATGGCTAAATATGCCCTTCTATTCATGCCAATTGGGTCAGTACTGTGGTTTTTACCAATTCTGTGGCAAAAAACAGAGTATGTTGGTTTTATAGCACTTCTATTTTTTCTCTATACTGTGAAATGTATGTCGTTGGCATGGTTTGCATACTTGCACTATGGTTATCATGATTGCCCTTCACGTCTGACTTCCCAGTTTCTGATGCCCTTGACTCTTGTTATGTCTCTGGTACTTTTGTAAAGATTCAGCTCTGGTAATTTTTCACATTAATGATGCTACATTTTATTAATTTCATTGTGACACTGTGATTAATATTAATTAACCTTAGTGCATTGTTTCTTTCTTTTAGCTTCTTTCACCTAGTAATGTAGCAGTTTATGGCGGGCTTTGTGCTTTAGCAACATTCGACAGACAGGAACTTCAAAGGAACGTTATTTCTAGCAGGTATGGCTGTAATCATTTGAGTTTGGTAATCACTTGTTACAACCACAATTGACACAAAAGCAAGAAATATACAAAAAATGTTTAACTGAACTAATTAAAAAAAATCACAAAACTGGAACAGGAAATTTCTAGTGCTGCATTTCTAGTGCAGCGGTCCTTTGTCCCCAACCCCCCCTCAAGTGGACATCTTTATACCATATATGCCAAAAGTGAATGTGTGTGTAAATGTATGGAGATGGGGAAAAATGTAGTCTGGATGGGTGAACCCCCCGATCATTTTTCATTTCCATGCAGTTATACTGTTGAACGTCCTGCCCAGTGAATGAGTGTGTTCAGTCAGCCAGTGTCCTCGTGTGTAGCTGATTTGTTTCCCCCATTCCCTGTTAATTCAATTTAATAATGAAGTGAATTCGTGCATATTCATATTGACTCTATCATGCCTGGTTTCATTGGTTTACACATATTTTGACTTTTTCTTCTTGTTTTAATAAATTAAGTCAAGCCCAATCCCTGCCTGTTTTTCATCTTACACTAAGAACATGATTGACTGAGTGTATAAGCGTCCTCTGTTGAAGATATTTTTGTCTTACTGGACATGTTGTACATTGCAGTAGTTATCTGGGGCCTGGGGTGTCTACACTGCTTTTGAGTTGTATAAGATGACATAACTGCTGTGATTCTGTAAACTGCTAAAACAAAAAAAAATATTGATGGACACAACTGAGTTTCCGGCATTTACATGGCACTGAATTAACTGATCAGGGAAACATAACATTTTATCTACAAATAAATCAATTGTAGCCAGTATGATAACTTTTAATTCATAAATTTCTTTTTGCACTTGAAATGGCCTGCTACTTCAATAAAGAAATAATTTAAACGCTAATTGTTGATAAGAAGGTACATCAAAAAAAATAAGACCTATGAATATAAATAAAAATGTAATTCGCACACAGAATCAGTAACTATTTAATTGGTTTGGTTACATTTATTTCTATAGCTTTTTGTTTTTTGGAAATATTTTAAATGTTCTGTCTTGTTCATTAAAGGTTGTGTGAGTTAAAAGTGTGAAAATGTGTGTGCTAAATGCATTTTACAGCCTTATAAGTATTGTGTGTTTTCTTTCCTTAAGCTCATTTAAATTATTTTTGGAATTGGAACCTCAAGTTCGTGATATTATCTTTAAATTTTATGAATCAAAGTATGCCTCCTGCCTGAAAATGCTTGACGAAATGAAGGTGAGAATTTGCATTTTTTTAGCACTTTCTTCTAGTAAAGTTTTTATTGATATGTAAAATATGAATCATTTCAAAGACAGAAAGCTTTGCTGAAATAGGAATGTACAGTATGTTTAAACTTCAGAATTATCATGGCTGTAAACTTCTTATTTCAGGTAAATCTTAAAAAGTGGTTCAGACACAATGAAGTAAAATACATGTATTTATGTATTAAAGTTTAATATATTAAAGCTATTAATCTATAATACACATATACTACTGTTACTGTGGGAAATTAAAAAAAAATGTGTTTAGAACTGGAACTTTTTAAAAAATGCATTAATACATATTTTCAGACAGATCAGATTGGTGCAAAATATTCTATTAATGGGAGCCAGTGAACTGACCATTTTTCTGATGTCATTATCTTTGCTATTAAAGGAATACTTCACCCAAAACAATATTTTCTAATACATTACTTTTACTGTATGTACTTTGTTGTGGTGGGCAAGAAAATTTTTAATCTTTTAGTAAAGAATGGAGAGAAAAAAATTTATATATAATAGGAACTAATAGTGACCAGTGCTGTACAACGGCAAGCAATGTGAAAAACATCTGTAGAATAAAAGTAAAAAATATGTTACTTGTGTCGAATAATCCATGTTGGTTATCCAATTGTATGCTCAAAACATGCAAAATGTATTCTTTTTGCTATAACAGTGTTAAATAGTTACTTCTAGAATAATCCACACACATTTTAAACCTGAAACTAAAGCCTCATGGGAATCATGTTTTCAATTGTAGACGTAACTCTTGACCAACAAAAGATGGGGGAAGTGGTGGGTCTTCATTTCAAAATATGACTGATATGAGGAATTAATTTCATTGTTTGATTACTTGGTGATTCAAAATTCAACTAATAAAGGTGTGTGTTTGAGTGGAGCCTCTGATAACCTGGCACTCCATCCAAGGTTGATTCCTACTTTACACTCCGTGCCAGTTCCAACTCTAAATTGGATTAAGATTGGGTTTTATTCAATACTAAAAGATTTGGGATCCCTTTTCAGTTACTAAATTTCATTTATTTATTTTGGAATGTTTCATATGATTACTCAAAATTGCTGTTTATAGCTTTTATTAATGTGATTTGTTTTATGTTCTTTAAGTGTATTGTGAAGCAAAGTGAATTTCATATTTTATTTCTAATGTTCTTTAGGCACTTAACTGCTTTTATTTGTTACACTTGTTTAGCTCCTTATGCCAAAAGTAGCTAATCATTGCTACTGTTTAATAGGTGGGCATTTCATTTTACTAAATTGAAGTTAAAATAACTAACCTGATAGAAACTCAATACTGATATCATTTTTCAATTATAATTAGGACAACCTTCTGCTAGACATGTATTTGGCACCTCATGTGAGGACACTATATACACAGATCAGGAACCGGGCTCTAATACAGGTAATTCAGCCTCCTTTTTTTAAATATTCTTAAACATTCCTTGTTGCAAGCAAAACATGTTTCTTTGATGGAGTTGGAGTGGGTGGTTGCATTTAGTGTACCCTAAGAAAATGTTATATTGAGCACATCATGTTATTCTGCTGGGCGTAATTAGGTGTGTTAGATGACTTGTTGGTAAAGCTGCATGGTAGCGGTTAAAAACAAAGTCATTAATATCTCAGGCTGTGTTGGAGACAGATTTTACAATGTATTTGTTACCTTCCAGAAGTCTACTTACAAACAGCATAATTTACAGATAATATGGACATTAAGTCATCAGGATAGCACATACAAAGAAAATAGGTCAAAATGAGAAGATTACATTTAGTACCTTCTAGAATGTCAGTTTTTAAAAACATCAGAAAGCAGGCAGTATTTGGATATTGGGGCCTGAGCATCATTATACATAGCATACAGAAACAAAAACACTTCATATTTGACTGGATTTACTAAGGGTACTGTCATGAAGTGTTAGAACTGTGACACTGTTAGCTTTTGGGAATCCCATTTGTTGCACAGGTTTATGAAAGGTAAACAGAATCGTGTGATGTTTGGAAATGTTACATTTCTTGGATTTGTAACGGGGCCTAAAGGTGATATAAAGGAGTATATTATTGGGGGTCTACATACTAAAATTCTGTTCAATTTAGGCTATAAAAATACTTTTTTTAAAACGGCCTAATAAGTAAGACAGTTTTCATGTTAAGCCCAATAAATCGCATTTCTTATTTATTTATTTATTTTTTGAGAATGTCTTGCCCTTTTAGTATCCTCCAGATTCATACCTTGTAGGAAAACTGCATGGTCATCATGGCCAGTGGGGTTGGGTGCTTACTTGGTGGGGTGGTTTGATTAGTTGATGGCACCCCTTGGAGAATCATGGACGATCGTAATGTCAATTATTTAATCAACCTGCAGTGGCCCACTACGACCCATCATCATCAAATACAACAGTAACTTGCAAAAAAATGCGACCCATAGTTTAAGAAACCCCTCAATAAATACCATTTTGAACTGAAGGGTGTATGAGAGAAAGGTATCAGTAGAGCTAAATGGTATTTGTAATAGAGAAAACACCTTGGAACAAGTTTTCAGTTTAATCCATTTTTACTAGGAGTTAATGAAGCCGAAGCACATTGTTCATGCCCAAAACTACACAGCAAGGGGTGTAAGATACATTTATTGTTTGTTGTCTAGTTTCAGCATTTTAATAATAATAGAGTGTTTCACTTAAAATGTGACACAGCTGTGCTGGGTGGAACATTTTAGTGCTCAAGTGCCTTGACTAATGTTTACTACACCCTTAAGCTCTCGATTAAATCAACCAATTTCCTTTCTGTTTTTAAGACGGTCTGTCTGAACATTGTGAACTTGTTAAAGTATATTGTGTGTGTGTGTATATAAATATATATATATGTGTGTGTATTTATCTCTTATATATATATTTCTCTTCTGGTTCGTCCTGCTTCCACTTCAAAACCGGTCCCTCCCACATGCAGCCGACACGGAATTTCTTTATTCCTTTTCGTCCTTTTCCAAACCCCTTCCCCATGCTGCCTGTGGCTTCCGATACACCTTGCTATTTTCGTTATACTGCGACAGTTGTTTCCTAAGCCTTTGTTATAAAATGAACGACAGTATTTTATCTGTCAATGGGTTTTTGTACAACGTCATCTCTATTCCGGGATCCAGCAACTGTCGTCTCCAGCAAAGCACCTATTCACAACTTCACAGGGAGCCAGTGAAGTTGAGAGAGAGTAGGTGTAATATGTTCAGGGGATTTAGAACAGCAGGTTAATATCCTGGCAGCAGAATAGACATACATACACACACACAAGGGGGTGCACCCTGCTTGCTTCGCCTAAACACCCCCTCACCCCTGGAGTGCGCTACGCAAAGAGAAGGGCTGAACGCATACTAAGGAGGTGCGGTCGCTCCTCCGAAACCCACTTTTAAATGGTGATACAATGGGAAACAAATACATTTTTTTTTTTACCTCCTCTTTCCTCAATCAGCTTCTGGCTTGCTGCTGCAGCTGCTGTGATATGTGATCTGCTTGTCGTGCAGCGCTTTGAACATTTAAAAGCCTGTACAGCAGCTGTCCTTTTGTCTCATTGCCATGTCTCGCAGGATGTTAAAGTGTCTCCAAGAAAATCATGTTGCATCTCCTTCCAAGATTTTTTTTTATAATATGTGTGTGTATATATATATATATATATATATATATATATACACACACAGTGGAACCTTGGTTTGCGAGCATGATTCGTTCCGGCAACGTGCTCGCAGTCCAAAGCACTTGTATATCAAAGTGAATTTCCTCATAAGAAATAATGGAAACTCAGATGATGCGTTCCACAACCCAAAACTATTCATATAATAATGATTAATACAAAATATAAAGTAAAAATACATGACTTAACCTGCACTTTACCTTTGAAAAGAATCGTGGCTGGTGTGAGTGAGTGGGATTCCACCCAACGGGATGACATGCGAAGAGCGTCTCAAAGCAATCGCAGTCTCCCAGCACTGTAGCAGAGACACACACACACACACACACGAAGAACCATCAGCTCAGTTGTGATCACATGACGCTCAGCCGACAAAGCGTATCCATACTGCTTGTATTGTAAGACCTCGCTCGTTTATCAAGTCAAAATGTATTAAAAATTTTAGCTCGTCTTGCAAAACACTCGTAAACCAAGTTAATCGCAAACCAAGGTTCCACTGTGTGTGTGTGTGTGTGTATATATATATATATATATATATATATATAATGTCTATATATTTTTATATTACTGTATGTACAGGCATAATGATTTCTTTGTAAGTCTGCATGTTTAGAGGCGTGGGTTAAATAAAGAGTGGTAAAGGTGTACCATTAACCAGGGAAGCTCTGTGAAAACCTAGCTATATATATGGTTTTGCCTGTCCATTTTGAATCAACAGGTGGTTTTCTTTGGGGAGTTTGACAGTGATGATTAGCTGCAGTGGCCCCACAGCCGTGTGTGTAATATTTCTTTTCTTTTATAGTACTTCAGTCCCTATGTTTCAGCAGACATGTATAAGATGGCCACAGCATTTAACACCACAGTAGGAGCACTGGAAGATGAGCTGACCCAGTTGATTTTGGAAGGGTTGATCAATGCAAGAATTGATTCACATAGCAAGGTGTGTAGAGTATGAAGAAATGCAAACAAACTGATTAATTGTGAAATGAGAAGACATTGGCGTATAAATAATTGTTAATTATTAAAAATGATATATTTAAAAAGCATGAAAATGATGTAAGAGTACATTTTGGATATTTCAGGTATCACTGTAAATGTTTACCCTTCTCTGATTTAGAAGTCACATTTTTTTGATCGTGTAACTCCTCCTTAGTTTTTCAGGTATACAAATCATTGTAACGGTGTTGACTGCTAAAGCGGAAGCATTTTAACCTATTATTTGTGGTTGTGTTCAGAAATGCTAGTTGATAATTTGTCTGCAGAAATCGCTTTCATTTTCTTTGCATGATATAATTATTAATTACTGGCTCATTATTTTAAACAGATTCTATATGCCAGAGATGTGGATCAAAGAAGCACAACATTTGAAAAGTCTTTGCAAATGGGAAAAGAGTTTCAAAGACGAGCAAAAGCCATGATTCTGAGAGCTGCAGTGCTGCGCAATCAGATACACGTAAAAGTATGATTTATTTTTTCCATGTTCTTTTATGATTTACTTGTGATCATATATATTTTGCAACAGTTCACAAGTATCAGCTTCACACAGAAATTTTAACAGTAATGAGCTCAGTATTTTGGCTTTAAATCCCTCATTGGGTGGTGTTTATGTTTTCCTACAATTTTTTTTTTTTACATGTTTCCACAGGCCCTTATAGAAGAAAATGTTATTTTATTTACCATTTCTTCCGTCCATTGCTTTGGCCATACTTGGCTATTATTTTTCCCATTTCTTCCTCAGACAACATTCTTCTTTTTCTTCTTTTGTCCATGTTCAGTGTAATGCACACAATGACACAATACAGCTGAGTGAGGACTTTGCTCAGATGGACTGAGTGACTGATTATAAGACTGAAGACACCTGTGACACTAATTAAAGTAATTAGACTGCTTCCGATATCAATTAACTTCTCAGGAGTCCTAATAATTAATGTCCATGTCATTTTTGTGTGTGTGTGTTTTTTAATAATATGGTTTTAAGACCTTCGTCAAAAGAAAGGTGTCTGCTCCATGGAATATGCAATAAAAAATGGTGGATGCCAGTTATTTTGTCACTTTCAGCTTTTTTCGCAGAAAGTGGGGAATCTTTTTTAAAAAGTGTAAGGGTACCAACTCTTTTGGCCTCATCTTTGTTCCAACATATAACTGTGGTGGAATCAGCAGTACAGAGTAACAGGGGATTGTGGAAGAAAAGTGAAAAAGTGAAGGCAGGGTGGAGTGGGTTGTTAAGAGTGTCAGGAGTAATTTGTGACAGACGGGTATCAGCAAGAGTGAAAGGGAAGGTCTACCGGACGGTAGTGAGACCAGCTATGTTATATGGGCTGGAGACGGTGGCACTGACCAGAAAGCAGGAGACAGAGCTGGAGGTGGCAGAGTTAAAGATGCTAAGATTTGCATTGGGTGTGACGAGGATGGATAGGATTAGAAATGAGAACATTAGATGGTCACTTCAAGTTGGGAAACAAAGTCATAGAGGCGAGATTGCATTGGTTAGGACATGTGCAGAGGAGAGATGCTGGGGATATTGGGAGAAGGATGTTAAGGATAGAGCTGCCAAGGAACAGAAAAAGAGGAAGGCCTAAGAAAAGGTTTATGGATGTGGTGAGAGAGGACATGCAGTTGATGGGTGTGACAGAGCAAGATGACGAAGACAGGAAGATATGGAAGAAGATGATCCGCTGTGGCAACTCCTAACAGGAGCAGCCAAAAGAAGAAGAAGGTGCAGTGATCAAAAGTTTCTGGTCTATTGGCTTAAAGCTTATATGGAGAAATGGTTCCTTTTTGTTTGTCCTATTATGGTGACACATAGCAATGCGTAGACAAATAAGCAGGCAGAGATTTTACATTATTACTAAATGTGGTAGTTCCAGTATCGTTAAATTATTCAAGCTGGCTTCTGTCTTCATATAACACAGAAAATAACACCCAAAGAGTATTTAAAAAAGAAAAAGGATTTTCCTTGAACTTTTTAGGCCAGTTCTGTTTCTGCCATTATCTGAGCAACTATCTCTTAACAATGGAGTGTATTATAGCATGGTTAACACAAGATACAAAGAGATTTTCTATAAAAGGTATTTTGTTCTGTATATTGGGTGTCTTGACAGAGCAGTTGGCTCTTTATTAATATTTATATAAATAAATTTATATTATTATATTATTAATATTTATATTTATTATAAGCACTTTGAGCTACTTGTTGTATGAAAATGCGCTATATAAATAAATGTTGTTGTTGTTTATTTACTGCCTTGAGCTCTATAAAGAAAGTCTTCAGTTATTTTCACTATTCACTGTGGTTTTTGGTTGCAACAAATTTTATAATTCAGCACTGTCCATAGAACATTTTGACCTTGAGAGAGAGTATCATGAAAAACTTTATTTAAATGTCACAGTATGAGTTGATTCGAGACGGTTGTCTAATTGATGGAAATGGACTTCAAAAATATGTCATGAATTAGACCAGCCAATAAGCAGAGCTTATTCAAACATATCTAATTAATACATTTTTGTTTTCTTTTGTTTTTTTGCAGTCCCCTCCTAGAGAAGGAAGCCAAGGTGAACTCACACCTGCAAACAGCCAAACACGAATGAGCACCAACATGTGAAGATTTTAAAGCAGATGCCTCTGTGCAGAAACAGGGCCCAGACAGCATCCCGGACATTGGTCCTGATAGAAATAAGCAATTTTCTTCCTGAAAAAAAGAATGAAACAAAAGACTTTATTTAAATGGGAGGATGTTGTCTTGGTTATCTAGGTTAAGGACAAGAACAAAAGGCCTGTTGCTTGAATGAAAAAAGTAAAGTTTTACAGCTCTTAAGCTGTGCCGTCTCGCTGTTCTTTGTTTAAAGATGCAGTTTCCTTTGTATCTTGTGATGAACCTTGAATACACACAGAAACCTCAAAACTGAAACCTAGCAAATTATCTCATTGATTTTTTTATGATAAACTTGAATTAATACTCAGCACCTTTTAACAAGAATTTGGTTTTGATCCATCATAAGTATATCTTTCAGGTGGCACTTTGAAAACACACATTTGTTTGGAATCGGTAAATGTTTCTTTATTGAAGCTGTGTCGATGAGCCTTTACTCCAGAAGCTTTGCTAATAAAGCATCTTGGTGCCTCTTAGGTTAATGTGTTCTAATCTTTTTGATTGTACCATGGAAAACAAAACTCACTAACAGCATAAAGTAATATCATCTAATACGGAGTGACTAAATGGTCACGGAACACAGTCTGTGATGCTTTGTCACATTTTGTATGAACACAACATTCTTAGCTGCTCTCAATTCTTAAAATGGATAACAAATTTAAATATTAGTCACTATATAGTATTAGTATTTATTCTACACAAACATTGGTTTTGGTCATAAAATATTTTCCACCTTGGCTAACAGTAATTTAGGTTGGTTTACTTGGTGTATTACATTAGAGCAGCATTGTGCTTGTTTGGTAGCAGCAAGTCAGAAAAGAGCTTATAAAAGAGAATTCGGAGTAACAATTATTGGTATGTGGAAATGTTAAACATGACAGTTGTAACTGGCAAAAGCCATAAAGTGTTTTAATCTTGCAAAGAATGATTTCTTTTTTGTTTTTCTTATTAATTAAAGAGAGAAGATTAGAATTTAGAAGTCATTTATCAGAGTACTAGGAAATGCTCAGACCCCTGGTCCTCAGGTAAAGCAAGGTGATATGTGCCATTTTGGGAAGACTGTTTTGTTTTCACCTTGAAAAAACTACAACTTCACTGATATCGCTGATCTTTTCTACCGGCAGGTGGTGCTGCTTTTCTACTCGATCTGTCAATCTCTTTAGTACTCAGATTGTCATGAAATTTTTTGACTTTCCAGAACATATCAGTTAATACATTTTTGTTTAAGACCAATAGCAAAGATCTACTCCCAGTAGTTCATGAATATGGCTGTGGCAAACGTGTTTGATGGTCATTGGCTGATGTATCTGTAGTTCTTCTTCCATCACGTAATTGGCTTCTACATTTTTTTTAATGCATGTCAGATGTTGCCACTCTTCTTTTTCCTTCTTGGTTAGTTTGGCCTAAGAAAGACACAGTCTTTGATAACACCAAAGATGGTGCTATCCAAATTTTTGCCTTGACCACCACATATGAGTTTTTATTTATTTGTGTATATATATATATATACACACACACACACACTAGGGGGTTTGCACCCACCCTGCTTGCTTTGCTGGCCAATCCCCAGCAAAAACCCCACCTCCAACCCCCCATCCTGCACTACGTGCCAGACATTTCATGTCTCTGCTGCTCACGTTGTGAAGAGGGGAGCTGAATGCAACCCAAGGGCGTTGCAGCTGCGTGTGCAGCTTTTGACTGGTACTGTATCCATTTAAAGCTCTCCCTGTAAATCAGTCATGGTGATTGGCTGTTTACTTAATTGGCTGCGGCATAAATGGAGCACAGCATGGCAGCTAACGTGTGTTTGTTTATTAAGAAGCATATCGCATCGTGTTGATCAAGATGGTGGGTCCCTGTTGTCCTTTGGATGCCTTGCTGTGCTGAGCCCGGCTCTCCATTTTTACAGTATGTATTGTTGCTGTCTAAACCAGAATTAGCTTCTATTTTGCTGTTTTCCCATCTCATATTTTAAAGTGCTGTTGGCAAATGGAAGTAGCACTAAAACAATTAAGGCTGATTGGCTTCATGAGATGTTCAAATATTGTGGTAACCCGCTCAACGTGGCCTGGTGATTTGTACTTTGAAATGCAGTGTAGTGCTGGAATGTGGAGAGAGAAGAGAAGAGAAGAGCTAGGGCGGTGGGCATAGGGTTGCCAGATTAGAAAATTAGAAATATGGGACACTCTTAAAATCTCTTTCTATATTACTATATATAAAAATGTATACATGCCCCCTACACACCCAGACCAATGTATTATATAAAAGTAGAGAAATAAGTTAAAAACATAAAGCAAGGATTTTGATGGGTAATGGGGAAAACAAAAGTAAAATAATTTGAAAATGATTTAATACAAGCTAAAATACATTCTGTAAAAGCAAAATCATTTGAAAATATCTACCAATCCTGGGCAGGGTGCCAACCCAACACAGGACGCGCACAAACACACCCATACACCAAGCACACACTAGGGCCAATTTAGAATCGCCAATCCACCTAACCTGCATGTCTTTGGACTGTGGGAGGAAACCCACGCAGAAACGGGGAGAACATGCAAACTCCATGCAGGGAGGACCCGGGAAGCGACCCAGGTCTCCTAACTGTGAGGCAGCAGCGCTACCACTGTGCCACCATGCCGCCCCAATAATTATTATTATTAAATAATAATAACAGTAAGACTGTCGCCGTCCTCAGCCAACCATAGCAACTGAACAAGCTGCAAACAGGCAGCACACACTCGTTTCCTCGTTACGTTTGGGTTATTTTCATCAAGAGAATCTGAGAAAAGAAAGTATAATTACTTATAAATTTACAAACTAAGTACCTACCATAAGACGGTAGTAAAAATATATTTTTATTATGAAATTTGATAATGAACTAAATACGGGACATTTGGGTGTCCCTGAAAGGTCAGTACGGGACAGGGGACAAAATGATCAAATATGGGACATGTTCCATATATAAGAGATGTCTGGCAACCCTAGGTGGGCAGAGAGTTTATGTAGTGACCTGTCAACCTGCATGTTAAAAATGTCAGCAGGATATTAAATGCGTTTTGAACCAAAGCCTACTCTTTGTCCGATTTAAAGCCTGTCAGTCAGGCTGTCAGTCAGGCTGTCAATAAATGGGCCAGATTTTACAATTTTTGTATGAAGGGAGCAGCCCCATCGGGGTGTAATGACAGATTGGCCACCGGATTCTGATCCGTGGTGGGTTGAATTGTTCGGGCGCCCCTTGATTAGGGTGTCACGTGGGTGCTATATTAGATTAGATGAACTTTATTAATATCTGGGAAATTTAGATGCCTACAGCAGCGGAAATGTAAAACAAAAAGAACAAAGATAGACACACAGGACAAATAATACAATCACTCAATCAATAGATAGAAAAATAATAAACCCATGTATATTGTGCAGAAATTATAAAAGGAATGTATAGTATAAGCTTTCATTTTGGGATGCCAGGAGGAAGCTTTTAGGGAAGAAAAGATGCCCCAGAAGCGAAAGGTAAGTAATTTGGCTAAATTTCCTTATCTTCCTTTCATTTATTTTCTAAATCTCCTTATTCCAGTACAAGTTTGTGTCCTGGCAGTACTGAATATAAGACAAAAACTTACCTCAAATGGGGATGCCAATGTCTCATCCCGTCTAAAGTACACCAGACATTTTTAGAGTTTAACCTGCACGTTTAGGATCAGGAAGAGCACCGAAGTAGGCCAGGAAAGTAGAAGTCGCCTACACACAGATGGTGCCTGGGCCTGGAGCTGTCAGTAACCAGTGTTACATCCAGAGTTTTTTTTATGACATGATTCTTAACTCCTGCTTGTCATTTCTCTTAATGTCCCCACACTGGAGAGGGATTTTGTGATTATTTTTTGTTTTATGGTCAGTTACTTCCTCCATTTCATTTTCCAGCTGCCTTTAAAGGTCTAAGTCAGCATAACTGATCATGAAGGCTTGCTGTTATTGTTCTCTCTTTCGTTTTGGCCTGACTACTTTTCTGATCGGCCCATCTATCTGTCTGTACAATGCTGTTAAAAAAAAAAAGAAAATAAAAAAGACAAATTATGGTGTTGGAGGCAGGCAGCCATTGAAGTAAGTATCCACGTACAGTACTTCATTTTGTCTGCCTAGGAACATTAAGTATTGGAACTGAGGGTCAGTGGAGCAATAAAGAAGGCAGACACAGCTGGTGCAGCATAAAAAGGGCCTTTGTTGTGCCAAAATTGACAATAATTTAAAAACAACACCAAAAATGCACTTAAGTGCAAATCTATATAATAAAATGCTAATGTGTGTGTGTTAAGGTCACTCCAAGTGGTATGGTGGCTTTGAGGCTAAGGATCTGTGGTGTTATCTAAAACGTTGCCAGTTACAATCCCATTACTGCCAGAAGAGATCCTACTCTGTTGGGCCCTTAACCTGAAAACTGCTTCAAGGGCACTTGCTGTGCAATGGCGGACTGCACTATGACCTCCAAAGGTCATGCGAAAAGACAATTTCCCCTCTGGGATTAATACAGTGTACAAATACCAAATTTCAACTATTGGATTGGTCCGTTTGGCAAAGGAGTTAAAATGAAACATTTCAATGACAACAATGTGAATAACTTAACCATGTAACGTTGAGTCGATAAATACTAACTAGGCACAGCCACGCAAGAATGTGGATGAGGTTTTCATAGCGGGTAATGGGAGCCCATCTACCACTGATGATGGCTAAACAGCAGGCAGGAGGAGAACAACGCACCTCAAAATGACAAAATCGGAGAAGCGGTCTTTAAGGAAACGGGATCAAGAGACGAACCACCAGGCAAGAGATATTCAGACATGCGAAGATACAAAGGAAAAGTGCAGAAGGTACATGTACGGTAAGAGATCTTCTTATATAATATGCTACTGTAGCTGTCCGTTTGTCTGTCCAGGATTTTAAATCACCTGTTGCTCACCAACTGTTTGACCTATTGACATGAAATTTGGTACACACATACCACGTGACGTCTACTGTCAGCTTTTGGGGTGATGATTGATCTCCATGGTCAAGGTCAAAAATCAACCTGTAGCTTGTAATTTGGGACACTCATACTATGCTTTAACTCTACCCTGCAGCTTCATATTAAAAACGACGAGTTTTGGAATTACTCTTTACTTTATTGTAGAATCAACTCTCTGCAGCAGGGCGGCGGTGTGGCGCATGCGTATGGGTGCGGAATAAGGTCAAGTGTATTCACTGCAGGTTATCGTGCTATCAAATAATTTTTAAATACAGTATGTATGTATTCTCTTTGACGGGTAACTAGCCATTCCTTCAATAAAAAAGTACAAGGTATACAAAAATCGTGAATAATAAAATCTGCACTTCGAGGTGCGGTATGCATAAACTGTATTTATTGCGCCAAAGTAGATATTACTTTAAAAAGAATGCATGTAGACTTATTTAGTGAAGTATTTATATTTAACACAAAAAACGTGAATAAGAAAATGTGCATTAAAAGCACATTTCTCAAAATCAAATCACGTTTGAAGGGTTGCAAGGGAGCCACCCTTACAATCTGGAAAACCCGTTCTCGCTGTCTAAACTCGGAGAGAGAAGAGAGAGGGCATGCCGGGGGTGGGGGGGCAGTTTAAAAATACAAAATTCGCCCTAAAGCCGCTTCTGCCGGTCCACAACTCAGCTAAACCGAGCGGATCTCCCTCTAATCGGAACAGACCGTCTCCTAGCAAACAGACCCACGTTTATCCCGGGCTAAAAGATCACCTGACCAGGGTCTAACAACTCTCTACCCGGTCACGCGCCCAACCCAAGCCTCATCTACGGATGTCACGCCCCGAGACTCCCAGCAGCCTCAGCGCCTGCCGCCCGCCAAAAAAAACCGACGGGCGATGGACGCGAATTTCCACTCGAGGGCCAGTGAAATGAATCGGCCCGCCATACCATCGACCCAAATGTGCGGCCGCTCCTCCTGTGCACCTGGAGAACAAACCGGTAAATAGCACCGCGCATTTTCCTCTCCCTCTTTTTATTTAAGAGACTGTGCCTGCCTTCTTGCTTTTATGTGTTTTTTATTAAAAAAAGCGCAATTCTGTAAGGCGTTTTCTAACATTAACCCAAGTTAAGTCAGTGTCATCGGGGCATCTAATTAGAGAAAACACTCACAAAGCCCTTCGTTAAGGTCAATCGATGGCAGTAGTCCAGTTGTTTTTCATGATCTTCTCAAGTGTTTTCTTTTTAACCATTCATCCTATGTATTAAATATCCTGTTCTTCACAGCAATAACCACCCACCCATGTGGACGTTTGCTGCTCATCATGTAACACAATCTCATTTACTGAGCCTGCTTTTTTTTTGGTAACGAGAGGAAAACACATATTGCAGATACAAATTGGGAGTTGCTTCATGTCAAGTGGCTGTTGCTCTTTGAAGCTAAAGATGAGCTGTGATTCATATTATGATTAGTATAATTGAGACTGTGGACGCCAGGAGCGCGTACATCCGCCCTAACCCGACACAGGATTTTAATACTCTTTCTGTGGGAACCACTCTACTTCACTTCTCACCGTTACAGCACCGATCTACATAACAGTTCAACACACGACAGATCATCTTCGGCCGCTTACTGCCTCTCTGTTAAGCCTCTGTCGTCGTCTTCTTCTTCCTCCAGACTCTCGCTTTCCATTAGCAGTGGCAGGCTCCCTTGAAGCAGATCCTGGGAGCGTTCCAGGTGCTTCATCAATATTACCTGGAATCACTCCCATCACTGCCGGACTCAGCAGCTCCCCCTGCCGGCCCCTACGGAAACCAACAGGGCTTCTCACTCCCAGTCTACGCTGCTGGAGAGGGCTGCCCTGTAGCGTCCCAGTGTGAGCTCCCCCTAATAATAACATCCTATAAGCGTCTTCCCCGTCCGTCACAAGACTAAAGGTTGCATTGTTAATTTTTCCACTGAAAGCTATCTGACTGACATTGGAATATCACAGTATCAATCATTTTTATTATTAACACAGTGGGGACCCCATGTAGCTTGATTGGTGTTTTCATTCTCTTGGTCTAATTTGGATCAATGACTGGCACAGGTGGGTAGAGTAGCCAAAACTTGTACTCAAGTAAGAGTAGCTTTACTTCAAAATAATATTACTCGTATAGAAGTTAAAAGTAGTCCACCAAAAACTTACTCAAGTAAGAGTAAAAAAGTACTTAGTGAAAAGACTACTCAAGTACTGAGTAACTGTTTGAATATAATAAATGGTTTATTCTTTAGAAATGTAATAAGAGACAAAAATATAAAATAATTTGCAGATTCTGCTATTTCCAAATAATAAAATAAAGAGTAAAAATAAATCACATCTTTACAAAATAGATGCACAAATAACACAAAGTTCCAAATCTCAGTTTTTCACAACAAAGCTTTTGAAGCTGATACCTATAACGTAAGGTAACGTATGTTTGAACAGTGCAGACTACTTACAGTGGCGAGATATCCTGTAAACTGACAGTATAATACTGCATATGCACTTTGTGGTGTAGTAGGTCCGTGGCTTCAAAAGAAAAAGGCCAATTTCAAATCCATAAAGCCGTGTCACTTTCTGTGGGCGCAATTGCATGACTGCAGGGAGTTAATGAGGTAGTTGGAGCGAGTCGCACCTGCATGCACGGGTCAGATCGTTCTCAATTGCTTTATTGGTTTCCTGCGGCGTGTGATTAAGGCCCATGGAGACGGGAGTGTATACGGGTCAGTACAAAAAAAAGAAAAGGAGAAAAGACATGAGGTTAAAAGACATGAAAGGCAGGCTTGGGAACGACGATCTGGTCCTTGAAGTGAACAGGAGCCCCGCATGACTAAAAAGTCTCTCACAGGCTGCAAGACGCAGGAAGTTTGTGTGTGGTCATGTGGCTATATGGCTACATTGGTGAAACAGTGGATTGTGAAGCAGTAGATCCACTGGCAACTTCTGTCTTGTAAAAATATAGTTTAATGTAGAAATGGAAAAAAGTAACGAGTCGAGTGTTGCCCAATGTAGCGGAGTAAGAGTAGCGTTTCCTCTTCACAAATGTACTCAAGTAAAAGTAAAAAGTATGGTGCAGTAAAACTACTCTTAGAAGTACATTTTTTTTAAAAGAAAAAGTTATTTAAGTAAATGTAACTCGTTACTACCCACCTCTGACTGGGATCATTCTTATTTTGGTGGCACAGTGGTTAGAGATGCTGCCTCACAGCTCACGAGTTCTGGGTTCAAATTTTGACCTGCACTTTCTCAGAGTGTCTCTGCCCAAGTTTCATCTATCCATCCATCCCCGCTTATCCTGGTCAGGGTTGTGGAGAAGTTGGAGTCTATTCCACCAAGCATTGGGCAAAAGGCAGGAACAAACCCTGGACATGGTGCCAGCCCATCACAGGTTGAACACACAATTGAGGATTGACGGGGCAACAACAACAACATTTATTTCTATAGCACATTTCCATACAAACAGTAGCTCAAAGTGCTTTACATAATAAAAAAATAAAAGACACAATAAGAAAACAAAATAAGTCAACATTAATCAACATCGAATAAGAGTAAGGTTCAATGGCCAGGGGGAACAGAAAAAACAAAAAAAAACTCCAGACGGCTGGAGAAAAAAATAAAATCTGCAGGGATTCCAGACCATGAGACCGCCCAGTCCCCTCTGGGCATTCTACCTAACATAAATGAAACAGTCCTCTTTGGATTTAGGGTTCTCATGGAAGGACTTGATGATGATGGTCACGTAGACTTCTGGCTTTTAATCCATCCATCATTGTTGGAGCATCATGAAGCTTTGAGTAGGTGGTGGTGACGCAGGTCACCACCACAAAGAAACCGGAAAAAGAAACAGAAGAGAGAGTTGGGGTCAGTACAGATTTAAGAGCCATCATGAATAGTTATTATGAAGAATTGAACATACAGAGTATCAGGATTAAGTTAAAGTGAAGTTAAATTGAAGTTATGAGAAGGCCATGTTAAAGTAATATGTTTTCAGCAGTGTTTTAAAGTGCTCTACTGTATCAGCCTGGTGAATTCCTATTGGCAGGCTATTCCAGATTTTAGGTGCATAGCAGCAGAAGGCTGCCCGCCTCACAACTTTTAAGTTTTGTTCTTGGAATTCTAAGGAGACACTCATTTGAGGATCTGAGGTTACGATTTGGAATATAACGTGTCAGACATTCCAATATATAAGACGGGGCAAGATTATTTAAGGCTTTATAAACCCTAAACAGAATTTTAAAGTCAATCCTGAATGACACAGGTAACCAGTGTAGTGACATCAAAACTGGAGGGATGTGTTCGGATTTTCTTTTCCCAGTTAGGATTCTAGCAGCTGCGTTCTACACTCATTGCAAACGATTTATGTCTTTCTTGGGTAGTCCTGAGAGGAGTGCGTTACAGTAATCTAGTCGACTGAAAACAAACGCCTGAACTCATTTCTCAGCATCTTTCAATGATATAAGAGGTCTAACTTTTGCTATGTTTCTTAAGTGAAAAAATGCTGTCCTAGTGATCTGATTAATATGCGATTTAAAATTCAGATTACAGTCAACAATCACCCCTAAGCTTTTTACCTCTGTCTTGACTTTAAATCCTAATGTATCCAGTTTATTTCTAATAGCCTCATTGTATCCATTATTGCTAATCGCTAAGATTTCAGTTTTCTCTTTATTCAACTTGAGAAAGTTACTATTCATCCATTCTGAGATACAAGTCAGACATTGTGTTAGTGAATCAAGAGAGTCGGAGTCATCAGGTGCTATTGATAAGTACAGCTGTGTGTCATCAGCATAGCTGTGGTAGCTCACATTGTGCCCTGAGATAATCTGACCTAACGGAAGCATGTAGATTGAGAAGAGCAGCAGACCCAGGATAGAGCCTTGTGGACCACCATATCGGATATCATGTGTCTTCGAGATGTAATTACCACAACTAACAAAGAATTTTCTCCCTGCCAGGTAGGATTCAAACCAATTTAAGACCCTGCCAGAGAGGCCCACCCATTGACTAAGTCGATTTCTAAGAATATTATGATCAATGGTGTCAAATGCGGCACTCAGATCTAAGAGGATGAGAACAGATAAATGGCCTCTGTCTGCATTCACTCGCAAATCATTTACTACTTTAACGAGTGCAGTTTCTGTGCTGTGATTTGTTCTAAAACCCGACTGAAATTTATCAAGAGCAATAAAGGCTAGAAACGACACTGTGTCCAAGTTTGCAGGATTTTGCCCTTTTTAATTTTAAATGAATTTTTGTGCTTTATAATCTCTGAGGCTGACGCTGGAGTTGATTGGTTGAAGTCAGAAGGTTGTCCTGGAATGAGCACTGATGGAGTTCAGGTAGTAATAGCAACACAAGGATTCAGGACCAGTATGAAAATATCAAAAAGGAAGTGGATGCAAATTACTAAACCTAACAATGGTGATATTAGCAATAAATGTCAAAAAACATGCAGTGGTATAAAACTAATGTTAAGACTGAAACGGTTTTTCCGTGGTTTCTTGGGATTTGTTTCCAAAGCCTTACGACATACTGTACATTTGAGTTAAAGTAGACCTTATTGTTCAAGAGGGTAGCATTTTTAAGTTAGAATGAAGTGAGCGAGTTAACTCTCTCAGCTGACAGTGCAGTGGTCACCACTGCCGCGTTTTCAGCTCAGCCGTGATCCTGAACTAAATAAGCAGAATAAGTTAGAAAGTGGATAGCTAAGTGAAAGTTGATTCTGGGGTTTGTAGGGTAACTTCAAATTAAATGGACTCGGATTTCAGAAGCAAATTTAAACTGTGCCGGCCAGCAGGCTTCACAGTCAATCTTCGCCATGTCTGTTCCACACACGGTTTTGGAGCGAATGACAATTTTAAATAAGGTGTTAGTTTTAACATTCTGGACAACCATGAATATTTGCCCATGTCCCGTTATCTGCTATTCCATGTTACAGTGTGCCATAAACCCCAAAGGTGGCCGCAGCAATCAGGGCTGCACCAATAGTGCGTTAGTTCGCAGACGTTAATAAACCTTGTAGACTGTGAATTTAATGGCTGCCACTATTATTTCTTTTATCTGCAGAGCAAAAGATTAAAGACGTAATAAACAGAAGAGTCGACTCCGTAAAAATGCAAGTTAATTAAATTTTGATTCGTTTGGCTTCGTCTTCATTCTTTCATTTAGAATGTCTGAATGCTCTAATAAGAAAACCGTTAATCATGCAGCGCTTTTAAGTATCCAGTAATAAGCATGGACTTTTTAATAACGTGAAGAGCCTCGGCTTTATGCAAATTATTGATAAATTTAGAAAATGAATAAGGCTGCAGTGTGACCAAGTAGTTGTACTACTTCAGTCAGTTACCAACCTGGTCATTGTCTGTGTACATTTTTCATGTTCTCTCTGTGTCTGCTTCAGTTTATTTTCCGGTTGCTTTAATTTTCCTCCCATATCTGAAAAAAAATGTGTTTATTGCGAGTCTGAATTAGCTCCTGTGAATGTGTGTGCCCTATGAAAGAATGGCACCCCATCTGCAGCTTTCTCTTATCTTGCACCTGATGCTGCAGTGAACAATGAAGGCACAGAAAATGAATGGAATATCGTATTACTGCCCACGATTACCAACATGATCTCTCTTGGTAGGACTTTCCTAATATCTGCTTCTGTACAGCACAAGCCGATCCACAGGGGTGTATAGTGGAATGGCGAATGGTCCAAGATAGTGGGCTTCCATAACTCTAAAACAGGATTGATGATTAAATGTGGGTGGCCTCATTTAGGCCTTGTACCCACATTGTGCTTTGTGCTGCTTGTAATTGAGGAGGTGCACCTTGCCTTTATGGCAAAGGTGGTTGCTTTGGCCTACCCCAATAGCAAATGACAAGAAAGAGCTCAGTGGCTGATTCTTAACAAGAAGCAAACCTAATGGATGTATGAGGGAGGATGACCATATGCATTATGAAGGGAAAATGGCAAGTTATTATTGTTAGTGCAGAGCAAATTATTAGAAAGTAATGCACTACTGCACTTCACAAAGACCTGCTCATGGAAGAAGGTACGCTTTAAAGTGTAATTGTAACAAAGAATTGTAGCTTCTACTGCAAGATATAAATAGAGCCTGTTTTTTGCACTAAATTTTAAAATACTTGGAGCCCAGAATCAGGAGTAAGGAGTACATCAGGGTAGTATTGTGGGAGTTCACCTGTGCTATATAGTTTTAGCTAACAGTGATGTGTGTATGAGTGCCGTGTATGTCTGCTTTATAGTGCACTACGTGTACAGCTTTATCTGCCTCAGGTAAAGTTGGAATTCTGTGTAGCTGCTTTATAGTGCGATACATGTACTGTCTTATCTGCCCGCAGACAGCTGCCTTAAGCAAAATGAGACTTCTGTGTAGCTGCTTTATAGCACCCCGTTTGTACTGCCTCACTCACATGTGGATAGCTGCCTCTAGTAATGAGATTTATTAGATGGACATGAGTAGACCAAACGGTTGTCTGCAGACCTGAGAATAACTAAACACCTGTGCCACTTACAGAAGCAGGTGCCAATTCACTGGGTTGCGTTCCTATTGAAGATGTCTGTTCTCACCTGTTTACCTTTGTAGGAATGTGGCACTCGCCCACACTAGGTGCTGATGACACAATTCAAACAATACCTGTATGTACTTGCAATGGCAACAAAGCAAAATTAATAAAACCCATAAAACAAACTATAGCAAAACATAGGAAATATATTTTAAGGAGTATTCCGTGGGTGCTGTATTGACCTGCAGATGCGAGACACAGAGGAATGGACTGCACAAAGCTGGCCCTTAGAAGGACCATTGGTTTCTGTGATCCGGCCCTCTACCTCTTTCATCAGCTGGTCCTCTCTCTACACCACACAGGTCTTCTGCTACTTTATCTCAGTGCCCATTCATTCATGCCACCAGCCTTACTTCACAATGCTCACCCGTCAGAGGAAATTCACCTGCCACCAAACACAGCTAACTTGCAGTCACCTTCAACACTCTCAGGAACTGCTTGTATGACCAGCTTCTTCAGGTAGCCCTGTCCCTTCTGACAGTCACCAGCCACTTGAGGAATGTGACCCTTTCAGGTCCGGACCCACAAGTTTACACTACTTCCTTGTTAAGGATACGTATGATGAGAATCCCCTTCAAACCTGGCTGCATAGCTGCTTTAGAGTTTCTTCAGTTGGCTAAGATTTTGCTTCTTGTCAGTTTCAATGGGAATGCAGGCGTGTTGTCTGGGTGGTGGTGGAGATCTCGTCTCTCTTTGTGGAGCATGCATCCCAATCTTAAAGGCCTCTCTTAATGTGGAGTTAACATTGATTACATAACTGATTGATAATCTTAAAACCATTTATCATGCTTATATTATTTAGCATTCTGTTTTTTGGTATTCTAAAAGAATTATGTTCAAATCAATAAAGATTTAGAGTTTTAATTAATACATACAGTAGCAGTTTATCCTACTATCTGCAGTTTGAGTTTGAGCAAACAGTCTTTAGTATGGCTTGTTAGAAAACTTTTCATAGTGTAGCTGCTTGTTGTTCAGTCTTTTTTAAGCTTGTTACAGCTCTTAGTTTATTGTATATTTAACATTCATTGTTCAGTATGGTTGGTTTGATCATTTACTGGATTAAAACAGTCTTCAGTGTAGTTTGCAAACGGGTAAGCTGTATTTTGTATTATGTAAAATGGTATTTTGTCTTTTAATGTCCTCTCATTTAGCATGACACTAGAGAGGACTCGACTACTTGAATGGTGGTCATATATGCAGGTAAGAATTTCACTGGACGCATGACAGTATTAATACCGATACTACTGGCTACTGCCTTGTGTCCAGTGCTGACCCTTAAATTGGATAACTGGGCACTGTTAACTGTGCAGCGAAGCTGAGTGAAACAACCTCTCTATCTGATAACTGTGAAACAGTACTTGAGTGCAGCTGTTTTGCGATTCAAAGAGTAAAAGTCCAACTGTCCATTCTGACCTCATGCTAACATCACCATTCAGATAAGCTTGAGGAAAGCCGTATGGATGCATCTGGACTGTTAAATCTATAGAGACGTGACTGCAACTGAACCTGGGTCCAATGTGTCACCAACCAGAAGTGCGTGTTTAATAAATAATAATTAATTAAGTTTATTTATATAGCACCCATTGGCCATGTTATTAGGTCCACCTGCTCTTTAACATAAAATGTCTTATTCCTCAAACAGCCCATCATGTGGCTGCTCCTAATTTTATACTGCATATGGATATTGTCAAGAGGTTTCATTTTTTTTTGTCCAGACATTAGTATGGATGCCTGATCTAAATCACATTGACTGTGGTATGATTGCTGGTGCCAGCTTGTCACTCACTGCAGCCACTAGATCTGACAGAGAACGAGGCCATAAACAAAAAACATGAAAGAAGAGGCGGTCCTGTTAATGAGAAAGATCATCAGATAATGGCCAGATTGGCTCAAACTAACGGAAAGGCCACACATATCCCAATAACAGCTCTTTACCTTTGAGGCATGGGGGAGGACATCTCTGAACACACAGCATGTCAGACATTGAAGAGGATGAGCTACAATGGCAGTACACACTGCCAGGTTCAAGTCCTGTGAACATGTGATCAACAAAACTGGAAGACTGAAGAGTAGAAAAATGTCTTTTGCTCTGCTGAACCTTGGATTGTGCCTTTACATACAGATGACAGGGTCAGAATTTGTTGTAAACAGCATAGCTCTATGGACCCCTTCTGTCTTGAGTCAGTAGTCCTGGCTAGTGGTGGTAGTTTAATAGCTTGTGAATGTTTTCTTGGCACACCTTAGGCCTTTGAATATCATCTCAATGATGAATGCCACAGCGTACCCAAACATTACCACTGATCACGTGAACCCCTTTATAAATGGATATTCTGCCACGTCAGAGAAGACGCATCTCTTCAGTTTAATCCAGTAACCTACAAAATCCCCAGAACTCAATCCAATAGAACCCTTTGGGATAAGATGGAGTGAGAGTTTGCAACATGAAAGTTGGGCAAAAGATTCACCAGGAATTTGTGATGGTGTAAAGTTATGTTGTTACTTAAGCATTCAATTAGAGAAGTAAATGTTTAAGTAACAACATAACTACAATGGTATTAAGTCAGCATGGAGTGACATCCCTAAGGAATCCATCCTGCCTGCCGTGGAGGCAGAAGGAAGTCAAGCCAAATACTGGAGAGGTGGCCAAAAAGCTGGACACAGAGCATGTATCAATGTTCATTGACTCTCTCAGTTCACCTAATGAATAAACACAAATACTGTACCAAGATGATAGCAGGAAGCACATCTCTCCATCATGGCCTCTGTAATGACTTGTTTGAATGGCTAGCTAGGTATGTGATTTTCTTCTTGAAGTCTTTGTAGTTCTCTTTTTTTTATGGTGTAAGCATTATGTAGCTATAAAAAGTTTAAATCGTGTGTCTCTTTGCTGCTTTCACTTTGTTATTCAGATCTCCCCGTCACTGTTTATTCTTGCTGTTCTAGCAAATGACAGCAAAGTGCAAAAAAGTCATAAATAAACATGAAACAGCAAAATAAAATCCAAACTATTGGTAGATTTGAACTTGTGTGTACAGCCCATTCAGCCACCATTCTAGCAGGACTGAGCCTGGGAGGAGGTCGTCATTGTGTTCATCCTGATTCTCACTGAGCCACTTTAGACTTACTGAGTGCTTGGAGTGGTAAAGTAGATGAGAGGAAAACAAGAACATGCAGAAAGTCAATACCAGAGTTAGATGTAATGCGCAAAATGACTGCTGATAAACACCCCGGAGAATCTACAGTACAGAGGTCTTTTTGTAGCCGTTGGCACAGATTCATCTGTTGTTCTGTTCCTCCTCCCCCCCACCTCGTCAGTATAACGTATCCTATTTTCTAAATTCTCAGTTTTTCTATTAATTTAATTATCTTAATTAGAATCACTACTGAAACTCATTAGGCATCTATGAGTAGCTTTTGTAATGAGATGAGCACAACTGGCTGGAATGAATCAGAAGGTCCGGGTTATTAATAAAGACAACAACACTAAGCTTGACGTGGCTAATGCTGTTTGTACAGTTCAGTTCACTTGGCGTTTTTAGTCACGTGTCAGAGAGTAGGGGTAGATTCAGAGACTTGGTCTGTGGCACAGCAGCCAATGGGTGATTCTTGGGGCTCATGTACTTGATGGTTACTGCTGTGTATGAGAACGGAGTGAAACTTGGAGGAAGTGAGTCACACATCACATCAAGCCGAGTGTCCCCTTTATTTATTTGGGTTTCAGACTCTCACAGTCTGCTCATCTTCTAGCTGGCACTGATAACACACTGAGAGGCATATTTGGCTATTTTGAGAGATGTCAACATACTGAAGCAGGTGCATGGCAGGAGTTGGATGGCGACTCTTAAGCTGACCCTGTAAGATGGAGTGTGTGTGCCATGTGTGCAGCTGTGTCCAGCTATGAACTGGAACCTCATCCGCCCGCCTGGGATATGCACTTGCTCTTTTCATTCCTAAACTGAATAAATTAGCTAAAAATGGATGTAAGAATGCACAGATGTCCTTATTGTTTGGCTATAGTGTTTTCACTTTTAGTTTGTCATGAAATTACCTTCTTGGTTTAATGTGGTCTTAACTTGTGGGCCATCATGGCAGTAGGTTATTTAATTCAAAAAAAATGGCAGACTTCCAAAATAAATCCCCCTTATCAACTCTGTCTATTGTATTGTGCCTTTTTATACAGTTGCCTGCCTGCCTGTATCTATCTATCTATCTATCTATCTGTCTGTCTGTCTATTGAGAAAAACAAACACCCATAAAGTATACAGAGTAACTTAAAAAGTTTAAGGTTGTTAAAATCATTACCTATTTTGACTGTACATAATGATGTAATGGAGTCGCTATTTTATTATTTTGTAGTAGTTATGAGCTATTGGCAATGCAGAAGAACCAAAACTTCCAGGAAACAGGAAAGACACTATACGGTATAAAATCACAGTGTTACCAGTGTAATTATTTCCCACGTAACCACCTGTGCCGTCATTGAAAATATGCACAGAGTAAAGGACCACTTAGGGGGACACTTCCACTCACCACTTGTTGTCATCTCTGAGACTGCAGGGCATCCAAGCCTGAGTTATCCAGCTGAGCAAAAAGATCCCCCGGCTCTGCCCAGCCTACACTGGGCCTCTGCTTTGTACAGTACCTGGGAGCCTATCACATTACACAATGCAGTGGCAGGCGCTCACTCGGCATTCATGTCACATTGACCCCTCTCTTGAGAGATCCTGGATTAGTTCCCAGTTGTTACCAGCAAGAAATCACATGATGAAGATTGCAAAAGTCTTATCATATTTCCTAATCCATGTCACCAACCTCCATTGCTCTAGATGTTTGAACTCGGCCAATACCCAGTGATTCAACATAGCAGACATGCTTCACCTCGCCTTTTAAATTCAAAGAACTTTCAATCCCAGCTAAAGGCCTTTCTGCAATCCAGCACTTCTCTACCTTGCTTGTCCTCCACATCTGATATTCGAATTTCCTTTCTTATCTCATTTTCTTTTTTCTTCATGTGTATCTTACAGGAGGGCTTCTGTGCGTGAAGGAGTTTCTCCCCCTGACTTGGCTTTTGAGGCAAGCAGCCAAGGACCAAGGAGACTCATCCACCTCAGCCTCCATCACAGCTGAATGCCCCTCCATTATAAGGCCCACTCTGGCACAAACCCACTCTCACATGATCTACTTTAATTAAAGGATAAGTGTGTGTGTGTGTCGTGATCTGGAGAGTCCCGAAAGGAGAGGTACAAAATACTTTCTAAAGCTGCCCACTGGTGGGGGAGTAGCTTCCTTGTTTCCCAATACTATTGTCTATCAAAACTCAGCAGGTTCCTTTTTTTTAATTTTGTTATAGATCATGTCTCTTTCAAGTGAGAAATGACTTCATTAAAATGCCTGCATATTTTTAGACGCTTCCTGAAGTGAAATGGCACTGCTGGGCTGTCAGGGTTCTTATTAAGCAGTAGAAACTACTCATTGGGTCTAATAAATCAGCAGGAAAGGCAATTCCATCTTCTTGTACTTTTATCATTTGACTGCATCAGTAAATAGGATACAATCATCACGATGCAATTTCAGTTATTATTGTCTATTTTTACTTGACATCAAGCATTAATGTCTATTTGTTTTTCATTATAAGATCTTCCTTTAAACCCAATCGTTACTTAATCCAAACTTGTGTCAGAATTGATTTTATCATGCTGGTCCTGCAAGTAAGTACTGATCAATCCAGCAGCTGATCAAAGCAACAAAAATATGTCCACAGAATTTGACGTTGTGCCCCGACGGCACAATGACTTAGATGGTAAGGTTTGTGTGGAATGGACCTCTTCTGCTGCTGTTGGTGAGAAGCTGTGCTCTTGGTGGGTGGACATCTGTGTGGGCTGACGGGCATGACCGGCCTTGGTATAGTGTAGCTGGCTTAAATTTCACTTAAATATTCATCGATCGTATTATTGCATGGACCAGTTTGAGTGAGTGTGGATTGTGCCCCCTGTGATGGACTGGTGCCATGCACAGAATTGGTTCCCACTTCCTACTAAATGTTGTCAGGATAGGCAACGTCTTGCCCAGACCTTAATCTGGATAGGTGATTCGAGTACAGATGAATGACTTCTTCATTTTGGCAGTGGACTCGTGTATCCACCAGGGCTGGTTCTCAACGTGCACCCAATTCTATCAGCCAAAGTGCTGGCTACCTGCAATTCTGAAATGGATATGTGTTTAGAAAATAAAGAGATGAATTATTATTGTCTGCAATGACCTGGCACCCCACCCAGGGTACTGTCACCCAGTTTACTCACTGTAAAACTGGGTTAGAAAATAATTGCACTGATGAATTACCGTATAACATTTTCCAGTGGACAGGTTCCCCGTTCAGTGTTTGTTTCTGTCATGTGCCCAGTGGTGACAGGATAGACACAAGCTTCCTAAGAGACTGCAGTGGATACTGTGATCGATGGTTGGTGGATGGATGGATGGTGTTCCCTTGCCTGGTTAGAAGGCAATTATGGGTGGATGGTCATCCCACTCGGGATGGTTTCTGTTCCTTTTCCCAGTCAGGAGGCCAGTGTAGTGGAAAGACAGGGAGAGGCTGCCTCCTGGGGTCTTGAGTTCCCCTAGTATACTAGATGGCAGCTTATAGTTCAATCATGGATACCCACAAGGCTGTATGGGAGATGTAGTTCTGAAGGGCACCCCTGTTTAAGCTACTGGGAGGTTCTGCCGAAACTGGAAGTGCTGTCTGGTTATGGTGTTGACAAGGTAGAAGGACACCCAGGTCTGGCTTAAAAAGGAGCCCTCCACCTCACCTAAGGAGTCCTAGTCTGGAGTGGACGTGAAGCCTAGTTTTGAAGGCCAGGTGAGTCCTCCTTTAGTACAGATAGGTAGGCTGGTGCTTTCTGATTTGGAGGCTCTGAGTCTGTGGCCAGGCTGTCTGTGTGAGGATATAAAAACATAGAGGGCTGGGGCAGGGTCCGATTTCTTGTCTGTGACAAACACCAGAGTTCTTCTCATGAAGATGAGTTGATAGCTTAACCCCTCTTCATTGTCTGATATGTTTACTTCTTATGTGTATCGCTTCAAGTTTATTTATGTTGACGTTTCATTGGCTAAATAGCCATCCAGATATTGTGCACCCTAATCCCATTATCTCCAAGCCTTGATTTGTAAGACTTCAGGTACTGAATTTGGAACACTCAAGATAAATAATCCTTAGTTACTTCATCATAAAACTTCAGCAAGCACTAATGATGGAGAAATCGAGTAAAAATTACACTAAATAAAATGCTACAATTAACAGTACTGTATTGACCAGCCCTCACGCAGGATCTGAGAGCAGTTACCATTAGTCGTGCCAACTGAAACAAATCAACAATATTTGTTGGATCATTTTTCACATCCTGGTTACTGTCTTGTGTTTTTCTTGACTATGTTACTTTCCAGCCATATTTTCTTACAATTGGAACACAACCTATTACTTCCTCAGGGTCACAAACTGAACTGAAGGCAGTGAAAGAATACTAGCTGCTTAGATAAAAAAAATAACATTTGCTATGTTATAATCTTTACAAGGTTTGGGATTCCCAAAAAAAATCTATTAATATACACACCAAGTGCCAATGCTGTTGCTGGTGGCCCTGCATGTATAGCCGGTGTGTGAAAAGGGCCCTCAGGGACACACGGGCACATCCAGAGGATCAGAAAAACCGCTCCTGCAGCCTAGTGTGTGTTCATTAGAGCACATCTGACACTTTTTCACCATGTCCGGTGTTTAATATCCCTGAAATGTGACAAGGAGTGAAGAAAGGTTAGTAGGTATTTGAATAAGTCAAAGAGAATTACAAAACAAATCATTGTACCTTCAGACACGCTGACCTTTAACTTCAGACCAAGAGGCCACTGGTACTCTTTCTGCAACTCAATGATGGACCACATTTTTAATGCTTTAGAGATTCGAAAAGATCAGCTGTCTTGTCAATAAGTTAACATCACAGTGAGAATGACAGAGTAGTTAAGGATGGTGGGGTGATGGGGGGTCTGTGCCCCCTATTGGAAGGTTGGGGGAGTACACAGAGCTACGGTAGAACCACTGCACACCCATTCAGCAGTGGTATTTGGTAAATGTTATAAAGATTATTAAAAATCATTTAAAGTTTGTCGTGGTTTAGCCAGGGCTTTGTAATTTGATATTTTTGTTATTTCCTTGCAGTATGTTGCTTTTGTGCATATTATGTTGATTATGTCTTTGGTCTGTTTGTATTTTGTGTTTTGAACATTGTTTATGTATTATATGTATCAATAGAGTTTCCCTTACATGCCCTGTCCCCTTTATCTAGAGCTGAAGGGGACGGGGCCACCTCAGTCTGTCAGCTTGAGAACTTCCCCTCTGCCTAAATATTCCATATGTATGGAGAACTGTGGTGGAAATGTCATTTTTGTGTATTTTCTGGTTTTTGATTCTTTTGTGAATTTTGAAATTTGATTTACAGTTTGGATTTGTTTGAATTTTAGGCAAGTCCTTTCCTCCTATTTTTGAGCTCTGCTTTGCCCATATATGTTTGGTAGTAAAATGTTTAAATTGTAAAGACACAGCATTTTCACAGTTACTCTCCAGCTTTGTGAATTTTGATTAAAGTCTTTGAAGTTTACTAAGGATTATTTTAGTGTGGGATTTTTCCCCTTTTTGGTGCTGCACAGGCCAAATCCTCCTTGTAATTTGGGAAAAGGCCAACTTTAGCCATCATCTGTGGCTTGGAGGTACGCTTTTGTTGGGAAAGCTTTGTTTTTTTTTTTTATAGTTGTGTGTTTGAGATCCAGAAAGATACTAACAAAGTAGAATGTACGAATCACAACTCTATATTAGCATCTACACCTACAAGCAGAATTGAACAGATTTCTACAGAGAAGAAGAAGTAGTAGTAAAAAGTTAACTCATTACTTCTATTCACTCAGGAGTTCATTTTCTTTCTAGCATATTCTCAACAAGAGTGAAAAAAGATCAGTTATTATTGTATGGCTCTCCATTTTGTTTCCTCACATCTTAGCTCTGTTTGTGTCTTACGTTCTTACCACTCTCATCTGAACTTTCTCTAGTGCTGTTGTGGTTTATAAAGAGGCCAGAACTCTCCACCTTTACACAGGCGAGGCCTTACTTGTGCGTTATACAACTTAAGCTCCACACATCGCAGGTGCTATATAACCTAAGAGTCTGTTAGCTTTTTAATCTGTCCACTGTCTGGAAGTCGAAAATGATGAGTTCCCTGTGACCTCCAAGTCATTCTCATTAAGTGTACTTTCAAAATCCTCACTGTGTATTGAAATGTAACATTTTTACTCCATACATTCCAGTGTGTGTGTGTATTTATTGATTTACTTACTTGTCTCCCAATTTATATATTTATTTAAAGAGCTTCTGTAAAAAGCCAAATTCCCCCTGGGGGATGGATGTCTGTCTGTCTGTCTGTCTGTCTGTCTGTGCTAATTATCAATTATTTGGTATTCCACCTAGTTTAGTGTTGGCTGATAAATTGACCAGCTCGTTATTTATACTTTTATCAAAAAGTGGATTAAGCATTTAAAAAATGGACAAATAGACAGAGAAGTTGTGCCTAACTCCAGTGACAACAAAGTCCTTTGCGATTTATTGCCCTCTCCACGTTTGGGGGGCTAAGTCAGTCTGCTGCCTGTGCGTGTTTGTTGTTGATTTTGTTCTAATCATCCCCTTCCATTTTCTGTTCTGCAGTGCAGTTCTCTTTCATCTTTGATGCAGGACCTCACTGAAGCTGAGAATCCAAAAGCATCCTGCTTTATCACCAGTTCACTGTTCTGGGTTCACTTCTTGAAGTTAACATGTTTTCCTTGTGAGTTTTCCTCAGGGCTTTTTTTACACAATATTGATTCCAAAGTGGCAGGCCATTCATTTATGGGCCTCTTCCCGCTGCTGCTCTGTAAAAATATTCAGTCATTTTCCTAATTATAAGCACAGTTTTTCTTCACACCGCACAAAGAGGAACAAATTATGCAAGCTTTAGCAAATTGAGATAAAAAAAGTGGTTAGGCCTCTGGCATTGTGCGAGCAACACAGAGTCCTTTTAAAAAATTAAATGACTAAGAGCATTTTCCCTGTGGCCGAGTTAAGAATTATGGTTATTATGCAGAACATGCACCCATTGATTCTGAACAAGTAGCCTTCATTTAGTGGAGCTCTGAAGTCACTAGTAATTATGCTAAGCTGCCACTGTGAATTAGTCTAATGGTGAAGGTGGACAGGTCAAGTGTTCATTGGGAGCGCTTTGGCTAACACACTTGGAACAGAATTTTTCCTTTTTTTTTTTTTTTTTATCGCTTCTCAACTCTTCTACATTGTCTCTGAAGTAAAGTGCCAGTGGCTTTCCAGCGGTCCATTTCCTCTTTTTGCCTTCCCCCTTTACGTTTATATTTTTATTTTCCCGTGCTCAATATGAAATGCAGCTCTGAATGATGCCTCCTGGGTTTTCGGGTCCCAGGCTTGGTGTAGTATTAGAGCTGACCTTCTGCCAGGCCAGCCTCCCGTCCAACAGCTGAAGGCTAATCGCACTAACTGAACAGAAGACTGACAGATTATTATGGGTAGGCGTTATTGTATCTATAACATCAATCATGGCTAATTAACAAAACTACTTCTGTCATTGATAATGACAGCTCCGAGTGAGTGTCAGTCAATGGAGAGGATTGAAGCACATGTCTTCAAAGTTTTGAAAAAAAAATGCAAAAAGAGACAAATCCAGAAAAATGAAATCCATAGATCTTCAAGCCCACCCAGAGGCCTATCTTCCGCAACATTGCATGTTCATCTGACATTGTTGTCCAAAGTGACACATAACAACAGCTTACATATATTTTGAGCACAGGCAGGTTATAGGATGTCCTTGGGTTGACACAATGAGTCAGAAGCAGGGACTGAAACACTAGCTTAAGGGGTTAAGATCCTGTGCATGGCCAGGTGTAAAAGGGGCCCGAACCGCACTGCCATCGACCCCTTGTGTGTTCATTAAAGGAAGCTCAAACAAAAAGGATTTTTTTTAAATGTTATACTTACACCATGTAGTTTGTAATGATAGCCAAGAAAAATAATTTAATCTCATGTTTTCCTGCAAAATGGAGATAAAATGTTTGATACAAAACAAGTGAATGGTGACTGATGCTGTACAGCAGCAAACAATGTGAAAAATGTCTATGAAATACAGAAAAATAAAAATCACAGTGCTCATGTGACACAATTCACACATCAGTTATCCAGATTTAACCCCCGGTTGCTGCTTCTAGGAATTGAGTAAAGGGTACCACTCACTAAACGACGACGTAAATTAAGAGTAAGAACGACGCACTTGCAGGGTTTGATTTCTCACACAGTTTTGTGAAACTGACGCTAAAATTTGTTTTGCAGGTGATTTCAAAATGCAGAATTGTCTAAATAGAGTTGGGGGGGGGGTTAAAGGTGTTTTTTGGGGTCGAAAACACACAATATGTCTGCCAAAGGCTTTGTTCACACGTCCAGGTCTACCCTCAGTATGTCTTGCCGCTGCACAATGCATGTAATCCGTCACACGGCAGTAAAACCAATTCTGTTTATGCCTGTCGGTCATTCACTTCACCAAATAAGTGTAGGCTTTTTTTTATTTTTTGACATTTACCATATGAAGACACACCAGTTGAGTACATTGCTGTGTGTTCTCCATAGGAAATCTCCATTGCCCTTGCAGTAGAGGTTGAGGATACGCACTCTCCATGCTCTGGGGACCTTCACATTTCTTTTCAGTCTCCAAAGCATCTTTCAGGCTGCAATCTCCAAGATTGTTATCATCATTGACAAAGTGGCAGTCATACCACCAGGACACGTCCAGTAGCTCAAGAAAATATCTACAGGTGATTGACCCTCCAGAGACTGCTATTTAAATACTAAATAACAGGCAGTCACCTGCAGAATTAAGCCATGTAATTGCCTTCAGACAGACGCTAAACGTGTTTCTTTCTTTTTGTTTCATCCGTAGTGACTGCGTTTTGTGAAAATCGTTTAACTCGTCGTTAATTGGAGTAAAAACCTGCAGCTATGGGGCCCGAGGACTGAGCTAGGGAGCAGTTTGCACAAGTGCAAAATGAAATACAGCAACCAGATAAAGCAAATGCTTCGGAGCAGCCGTAACATTACGTGTGGTGGGTGACTCGGGGTACTAAGTCAAGAAAAGGCGTCTCAAAGCTGACCCTAGAGGAACACGGCAACAGCATCATGAGGCAGCAGTGCTTGCTTTTTGACGGAAATAAGAGCACGCCTTCAAGTTTTTACAAAACAAACCCCTCTTGATGTTAGGGGCTTTAGTTTTGGTTCGTTTATGCCGCCATCATCTCCCCGGGCCTACCCTCGCACGTCTGAAAAGTGCCATTGAGTTTAGCACTTCATGCTGTAAATGAGAGTACGCTGCTCTCACGATCGACTTACCTTCAGAAACTCTCCAGAGATGCGCTCTGATTTATGGACTGAACCTCTGAATCGCTCTGAAAATGTTACATCTCTGAAGGCCGATATGCATTAGCAGCAGCTTTTTCTCAGAAGCTTTTAAAAGCAGCCACATGGCCACCTGGTGTGAGGATTGCCCTTTCCCTGGGTTCTGCATTTTCACCTGCTCTATGTTATTTAATGTTTAAATGGGCTGCGTGGTGGCGCAGTGGGTAGTGCTGCTGCCTCACAGTTAAGAGACCTGGGGTTCGCTTCCCGGGTCCTCCCAGTGTGGAGTTTGCATGTTCTCCCCGTGTCTGTGTGGGTTTCCTCCCACAGTCCAAAGACATGCAGGTTAGGTGCATTGGTGATCCTAAATTGTCCTTAGTGTCTGCTTGGTGTGTGGACGTGTGTTTGTGTGCGCCCTGCATTGGGCTGGCACCCTGCCCGGGATTTGTTTCCTGCCTTGCGCCCTGTGTTGGCTGGGATTGGCGCCAGCAGACCCCCATTTAACGGGTTGGATAATGGATGGATGGATGTGTAAATGAAACATCTCGCTAGGAATGCATACCACCACCAGCATTAGAAAGGAGCTGCAGTAATGGAGGCCTTCTTCTCAGTTTTACTCACCGCCATGTGCCGTCGCTGAGCATAATGATGATGAACACAAAGCTGTTGGCGCTCATCCCCTAAAGGCCTTTACACTTCTAAAATCCTTATCTTTAGATATCTAGAAGCTGTTATGCTGACCTCACATGCTAGCGCTATGAGGTTGGTGGCCAACCAGAAATCAGTCAGTCAGTCATTTTTGTTGTGATATGACATTTTGCATACAATTTAATAAATATTTTGTATATCTTTATTTGTAATTTTGACAAAGCAATGTAATATTAGTGTTACATCATTGATAATGACAGCAATGGACTGATGATTAAGCACCCTTTTTAGGACTGAGTCTCCTTGTAATTTTACGACAGGGTTGGGGTGAAGTGCCTCAAACAACTTTGGCTAATATTTCTCTGCCAAAGTCTCTCAGTCAACCCCCACAGGAAAGCCAGGCTGCCTAACTGCCAAGCTTCACGGGGGCAGGTATGAGGGTATTCTGTCTCCCCCATTGGTCTGAAGTATGGCTGTTTGGAAGTGGCTTGTATCAGAAGCCTTTAAGTACCACAACGGGGTTGGACACAAAATCTATAAATTTGCTTGCTTTACCTCATCCTCTCTCTCACACCATGAACTGAAAAGGACAACACAATGAAGAGCACAGCTCGGCAGCCATATTGAGACAGGCATGCGGCCTGTTCTGAAGAAAGCCGACCACAAAATGAGGCCTTAACTCGAGACATTTTAAGTAACTAACAAGTCTGTGTGCCGCCTGAAACTACACATCACCATTTATCAGGTTGTATGGTTGCCAATATTCACTTATACTTTGTTATTATTTATGAATATTATCAATAATACATTATTTAAATTGTAACTTAACTCCTTCTTGTCTTTTAGTGCACCTAATTGCCTGTTATAAATGTAGAAGGGAAGATGAGGAGAAGTTATATGGTACAATAGCTTATAAACAGTGGCAAGTCTGTGACATTCGAGGCATTCTGACAAAGGCTACATATTAATAATACAAAAGGGGAAGTCAAGTAAAATATTACTCTACCAAGACAAAAAAATTGTCTAACCCGCTTAATCCTGAACAGGGTCGAGTGGGTCAGCCTGAGCCAATCCCAGCTACCACAGAGTGCAAGAGGAACAAACCATGGATAGGACGCCCGTCCAACATGCATCAGCCTCAGCCACACACTAAGACCAATTCACCTTGCCTGTGTGTCTGTGGGCTGTGGGAGGAAACCCACTCAGACACAAGGAAAATAGGCAAACTCCACGCAGGGAAGACCCGGGACGTGAACTCTGGTCTTCTTACTGCGAGACGGGAGCGCTATGACTGCATTATCATGTCGCCTCAACCAGAAGTGTAATGAGACAATGGGAAGTCCTCCTCCCTCCATTGGTGTACCATACACCACATCCACTGACTGAGTCTTCCCTCAAATGTTACCTTTTTTTCAAAATTCCACAGTGGAGAGTCAGACTGTAATTGTTTTAGTAGAAGCACACCCACAAACAACTTAAAGACTTTAGAGACCAGACCAAGAAGAATAAGATGTGGAGAAGGATTGCTGCAGGACTTTATACATCAGGTTAAGTGTTTTTATCTGTAGAATGGCTGACGGTTTGCACACGTTGTACAGCTCACAGATTATTAATAAACATTCTAACATAACAGTTTTATCTTGGTGTGCAAAATGTGATAATTCATGGTGATGGACTGCCAACATTAGACTGAGGCATTCTAAACCCACATCCTCACCATCACACTGCGTATGCCATCTTGTTGCTTCTGCCACTGTAGCCATGCTTATTCTAGGTTACCACACAGTGTACTGGCATTACCATCAACATATCAACAGGCTATTAGGGGTCTGTCCTGCACCCTGGTGGGCATGAAAGCCATGTGGTGGTCTTATAGGGATTCACTGTGTACCTACAGACGTTGACTATAATAATAATTCTTTACATTTATATAGCTCTTTTCTCACTTCTCAAAGTGCTTCAGTGAGTGGGGAACCACTTCAACTACCACAAATGTGTAGCATCCACCTGAATGATGCGATGGCAGCACATTTTGTGCCAGTATGCTCACCACACATTAGCTGTTACATGGTGAAGGGGTGTGCAATAGTTATCCAGATAGAAACAGGGGATGGTCAGGGTGCCAGAATGACTAGGCCATGCTGGGCAATTTAGCCTGGACATCGGGACCCTCCCAGCTCTTTACGAAGGATGCCCAGGGATCTTTTATGAGCACAGAGAGTCAGAACCTCAGTTTTACTTCTGATGCAAAAGAAAGCGTCATTTTTACAGAAGTGTCCCCATCACTGCACTGGGGTATTGGGATCTACACACAGACCACAGGGTTAAGCACCCTCTGCTGGTGTTGCCAATACCCCTTCCAGCAGCAACCCAAGCTTTCTGAGATGGTCTCTCATCCAAGTACTGGCCAGGCATGGAGATGCTTAGCGCCCAGTAGATGACCTCTTCTGAAGTGCATGTGGTATGGCTGCTGGACATAGACAGAGAGATCTGGGCTTTCTTTAGATGTATGGTAGCTGAGGTGTTGGTGTGCCTTCTCGATTGTGATCAAAATGTGCTGCGCCTAATGCAGGTCATCCGTGATGGTGACTCTCTCCACAGATATAAACGGTTGTAAGCCTTGCATTAGGAAAAACTACGAAGTAGAGAGCTGAAACCAAAAGTCAGTCCTATTGAACATCTACACCCAAATCGAAATGCCAACACCAGAGTGAGGAAATTGAACGTACAAGTGAAGCACCAGGAAGTCAACATTGTAGAGCTGGCACAGGCCAAAGGTATTTTTTCTTTATATATCTGCAGATTAGAGATACAGGAGGGAGGCGCACGGAGAATGCCAGTCCTGTAACTTCCAGAGCCATATTCCACAGAAACCATCGGTATGCCGTCACCCCAGGGAAAACTAAATGGTGCAAAATAATTTCTAATAACTGAAAACCATTTCCATTATGAAAAATAATATATATATATATATAATACTTTTTAAAAAACACGCTTATATTAAGTTAAAAAGTGTACTAAAAAGTAAAAAATAAGTCTCTCATACTTCACTCGTAAAATACTGTAAAAGCGTGGGCGCTTTTCATCAATCAACATTCAAAAAAACACTTCTTAAAATCTTAGCGAAAGTGCCCACCTTTTATTTTACGAGTGATGTATGAGAGACTTATTTTTTACTTTTTAGTACACTTTTTAACTTAATATAAGTGTGGCTTTTAAAAAGTATTTTTTATATATTGTGACAGTTTAGGGACTTTCTCGCTCCCTTGTACCCTCAGACCACACGTCAGCCACCAGGTAAAAGTCCAATTATAAGATTTATTATAATAATAAAGTGCACACAGCACGCTTCTCTCCACAATACTCCACTAACAATAACAATAATCAATAATCCAGTCCTCCACTCCTCCAGATGCTTAGCCACCCTGCCTCCCAACTCAGCTCGTCCGTCTGGGATTTCCCAGAGTCGTTTATAGTCCTTGACCTGGAAGTGTTTGTCCCTCCCTCAGTCCATGTGACTTTCTATCACTTCCGGGTCAGGTAAAAACTCCTTTTCTTCATCCTGGAAGCACGTCATTTCTTCTGTTCATGTGACTGGGACGTACTTCCGGGGTGTAGGGAAAATAGTCTCTGGGCCGCCCTGCAGCGACTCCTGGTGGCCCCCATGGTATCCAGCAGGGCTGTGCATTAAAAGTCCACTGTCCATAATTCCCTGCTGGCATTCGGAGCACCTCTATGCTGCAAGGAGGGCTCCATCTGGTGGCCTGGGGGTATTGGCCGGGATGAATGGCCGGCCATATCTCACAGTATATATTTTCAACTTTTTAGTCTCGGGTTTGTTGGGTTTTATTTTATCACTTCCTTTATTGTTTCTATCCGTGACTAGCGCCATCTATTGGTGAAATCTTGAACTATTCTTCATATGAAATTTAAATTTCTTAATTAACATGGATTAATTGATCAATTAGTAAAACCAATTATTGATTCATGTATTGTCATCGAAATTGTGCAAAATTTCAAGTCATTTGGACAACAGGAAGTGGGTTAAATATCGATGACAAGATTTGTACCAGACAACAAACAGGTGAAGTTAAAAGAAGCGTGGTAAGTAATAATAATAATAAAATAATAAATGCAAAATTCATATTTAGCAACGCAACATCATGAGAAATAACCAGTAAGGAAAACAGTGAGTGAACAAAACATTTGTAATTCTAACATTCTGTTTTGTAGCTGATTAGAAGGCCAGATGCATATATGCAACTATCATGGGACATTTTCATCTTGTGGCGAAGTGTATCAGACAAGCATGGATTTCATTTGTGCCTCCAGCAGCTGCCTTAGAGGGGCTGCTGTTTTGCTTTCTCAATTATGGTGGTCTAATCTGGTCTGCCTATGGGGCTTTTCCTCCCACACCCTATAGATGTGTGTGTTAGGTGTGTGAGCCCTTGTGCCTGAGTCTGCCTTTAATGGACCGGTGCCTTGTCCCGGATTGGTTCTTGCCTTGAGCTCAGTGGTATCGGGGTCTGAAAGTCTCCTGTAACCCCTGAACGGCTGAAACAGTTTATAGAACAGACAGATGGATGCTGTTTGTCGCCATTCATTCAGTATGGCAGCATGAGTAACTAACCCCATTCTTGCTTGTGTGCTTCTTTTAAAAGCTGTTCTTTTCTGTCTGCACAGCCGTGCTGTTTGCTTGCTTTTTTCAAATCTGTACATGATATTCCAACACTTGGCCATGTGTGACCAGATGGTGTGAGTGAACGTCTCTGGTAAAGGCCCTGGCTTGGCCTTTTGATGACACGTGTGCTGAAGAGAAAAGTGACTCCCCTGTCACAGGCTTGTGGTGGCCTGCCTCTTAAACCAGAGCCTTTACCCTCCTGCCAGTGAGCCCTGACACTTGTCGGATGGAGGTATTGTTTTCTACTTGTCCCACAAAGTGGGAGTGTGCTGAGCAGAGAGCTGTCCAAAAATCCACTTACTTAACTTGCTTCTTCTTATATGGAGTTCTGAGCAAAGGGCAGTGGCTAACACCTCAAAGGGGTCCCAGTCCATCACAGGACACACTCACTCGCATCTGTCACCAACTAACTTAACCTGCATGTGTTAGGGATATGGCAAAGCCAAGATGGTGACAGAGAGGACATGCAAACTGCACACAGATGGGCATCAAAGAGCAGAAGTTAAGCCCCTGAAGCTGCCAGGTAGGGGTACTAACTGCTATGCTGCAAAGCCATCTGGCAAAGAAATGTTGAATATTGTTACAGTTTCTAAAAGATACAGTTCCCCTTATAAACGCACTCAGGGAAAACCTGACTGGCACCTTTGTTAGAAATCAGAGCGTCATAACGTGTTATTTAGAGCACTTGGCCTCGTTAAGGGTAATGGAACGTGAAAACCGTCACAAATGGAATTCACGCGTTTTCAAAGGCAAGGAATGAAGAGACCTCCTATCAAACAGTTTCCAGGCTTCTGCCTCTAAATTCTGAGAAAATGTCACCCATGATTTATGGAAGGCGGCGTGGCCTTGACAGAGTCGCTCCTAATCAAGACACCGTTTCATTTCAGTGAGCGCTTATCAGTTTTCTTCATTGCACTGCTTGGCTTGTAAGCAGCTGTCTGTCTTGACTTTGTGTGGAACTTTTCTTCATGAGAAAGGACGCAGAACACAGTCACACACACGTGCATTTTATAGAGAGATAGACCGGTTAAAGGCACTCTAAAATACATAGATAGATAGATAGACAGATAGATGTGAAAGGCACTATACGATAAATAGATAGAAATAAGAATGAACAAACTTTTTTTGTCCCCTGAGGGAAATTTCACTTTTACAGAAACTCCTTAAATAAAGAAATACCTAAATAGGTAGAAAAGCAAGTAAGTAACTAAATAAATATAAACGCATATACTTTGCTGTGAACACACACCAGATAACTATAAAGCAAAAACAAATTAGAAAGAAAACGTCTGACACGGCAGACTCGGTCACGGAGAGGCGCTATACAGGCGTATTACTGTTGTTATTAAGGAGCCCCTTTCGTGTTTCTTGACAGCCAGAATAATAAACAGATGTCATGTTAACGGGGATTGTTGCAAGCTGAGAATTACTAACGGGGCAGACAGACACAAGTTGCACACCTCCAGCGGTAGCAGTTGCAATTCTCAGATAAAGGGGCAGAGAAGTCAGGGCTGTCCGAAAATCAAGTGCAGTTGTTTGAATTTTGAAAACATGTGAGGAGGACCCCCACCCAAAATCTGCTAGCATGTCCTAATTACCCAAACTTCCTACATTCACATAGACTAGACCGGTGTTTCCCTTCCCAACCTATGAAGGGAATTAGTCCAGTGGATCGAGACGGTGACTTTAAAATGAGCTCATCAAGAACACGGGGACACAGTTGGAAACTTGTGAAGGGGAAATTTCACACAAACATTAGAAAGTTTTTCTTTACACAAAGAACGATAGACACTTGGAATAAGCGATCAAGTAGTGTGGTGGACAGTAAGACATTAGGGACTTTCAAAACTCGACTTGTTTTATTGGAGGAAATAAGGGAATAGGACTGGCAAGCTTTGTTGGGCTGAGTGGCCTGTTCTCGTCTCGATGGTTCTAATGTTCTAACCTCGGCCCTGTGGCCCCCCTGTGACTGCAGGTTTTTGTTCCCACCAGCTTCTGTTTCTAATTGAACTCCTGGACTAATTAAGTGATGTGTTATTTCCCAAGTTCTGTGTTTTGGGAACAATATAGAAATTAGAAAACTAATTTTGCTAAAAAACAAAATATATATTGAAATGTACCAAGCAGTTATATAGGAATAATGCATTTTTTTCTTTTTAACAGTATTTTCATCTTGATTTTCATTCTACTTTTCTAGGTGTTCTAATTGTTTAATTAATCCATTATTTACTAATTAGTGGGTCTGACGCTAAAGTAGCTGCAGCCTTTGATTATTCCTGGGTGTCTGCTCTGCTCATTTTAAATTGTCATTAATAAGATACAATGAAGGGGAAAAACTGCACAGAGAAAGGGCAAAGTAGAATGAAATCATCAAAAGAGCGGTAAGGATTTAAATCAATAGCAAAAGCAGAAATATTTCTAAATGTCTTATAAAGGTAAAAATCACGCTGCTGTGCTTTTCTGAATGTAGAATAAAAGAAAAAAAAAAAAAACAGCTAATTAAATGAGATCGGTGCTCTCAGGTGTTGTCACTGATTAGGATGCTGATGGGAACAAAAACCTGCAGCCACAGGGGGTCGCCCAGGACTGAGTTTGGGAAACGCTGGACTAGAGTGTGTTCTGGCAGTACTGGGCACAAATCAAATGCCAGTCCTGGAAGGGACACCAGTGCATTATTCATGTACTAGCAGAAGAGGTCATCTACGTGAAGCTAAACATGTCCAGGCCTGGCCAATACTTGGATGGGAGACCATCTAGGAAAGCTTAGGTTGCTGCTGGATAGGAGTTGATGAGGCCAGCAGGGGTTGCTTACCCTGTGGTCTGTGTGTGGAACCCAATGCCCCAGTGCAGTGACAGGGACACTATGCTGAAGAACTTGGCACTGTCCTTTAGATGAGATGTAAAAGTGGGGTCCTGACTCTCTGTGGTCATAAAAGATCACTGGGCATTTTTGTAAAGAGCAGGGTGTATCCCAATGTCCTGGCAAAGCTGCCCACCATGGCCTGATCCTTCTGGCCCCCTAAACATCCCCTGTCTCTAATTTTCTCTCTCGCCACTTCACCACCTAACAGTTAATGTGTGGTGAGCATACTGGCAAAAAATGGCTGCTGTTGCATCATCCAGGTGGGTGTTACACATTAGTGGTGGTTGAAGTGGTTCTCCACTCACTATGTAATAGCTCTTTGAGTAGTGTGAGAAGTGCCATATACATGTAAAGAATTATTATTATGATTCGCCGACGGCAGGCGCCTAGTGCTTCGGCCTCCCCATTGCCATGAAAATGTCAGTTACCTGTATGAAGCCATGGCTGGTTCCTTTTATTAACGGCGTCTTGTTGGCTGTTGGCTTTGCTATGTAAAAGTTGCTCTTTGGTTAAGAGGGGCTCAATAAAAATAAAGGTGGCAAAGTATTTTTAAGGCAATGCCATAGTGAAACATTTTTTTTGTTCCCAAAAGACCCATCCACATGAAGATTCCAGACAGACCCTTTATTTGTTTTGTTCCATAAATGAGATTCTCAAATGAACAGATGATAACAGATTTGTAAAATGCCAGTAGGTTTGTGGTTTTTAAAGGGCGCTTGCCACACACAATCACACAGGCTGAGGCGACACTTTCATGACCTGTCAGAATCCCATAGGTCGCCTACTAGACATTAAAGATTTCTGTTTCGTCCACGTATAAGGAACCTGGTGAAAGACCAAAGAACCAATTTCATGTGCAAAGAGCCCATCCCAGAATTCAGTGGTTCAATTTCAAGCAATAGTTCAGCAAAGAGCCACACAAGCCAGTAAAACGCCTTAGCACCACTTTGGCTTTGGGCCTTTCTGGGATTTTGACCGACCTCAGTAACATAGCAGAGAAATCCTCACACTGCACTCGGAGATGGCCATCCCAGCGTGAAGGTTACTTTCCAAATCCACCCATGAACTTGCAATGTCTTTTCTCTCCAGCTGGCTACTCTTTTCCCCTCACTAGTTGTTTCTCCTCATAACTTTATTGACATCACCGTAGGACCTTCTGCTTAAATTATTTTTTTTGTGAGAGCTGCCCTGCTTACCTTTGATGTTTACTGCCATTTTACAGCACTACAGGATACACACTGCACAGATCATGGACACTTCATGCTGGATGGGACAAGAACACCGAGCCAAACATCAGCTTTGTCCGGACCACCCACGACCCAACTCCAGGTAAGCCTTTCTTCAGCTTTAGCCAATCTGCAGTGCATCATCAGAGCCTGTGAAAAGATCATAGGCTGTAACTTACCTCACATTCAAGTCCAATATGAGTTCAAGGTAAGGAAGGGGGGCACAAAGATCATTGCTGATCCAGCTCGCCCAGGGCACCACCTATTCCAAAGACTTCCAGCAAATGGATGATGATATGCAGTAGGTCTATAAGTGGGCTCCAGCAGGTCTATTGTGCAGTGAAAGCTAAAACAACACATCACCTAAACAGTTTTTTTCCCACCTTCCGTTATTCTGTTTAATTAGGTCTGAGCTTCTACTCAGAATCCATGTATACCTTCACCCAGACTCTCTGGACATTGTAATCCTACAGTCTCTTTATTTTTTGTATTGCCCTTGTATGCTGCATCATATTTTATCATTTGGTATTTATCTTTTGTATTCTGTGTTGTCCTTGTATGTTGCAGCAAATGCCGAGTACCCTATTAGTGTACCTGGCCAGTAAAGTAGATTCGGATTCTAAAATTAAAATAGAATGTATTTCCAGTATTTTTATTTAGTATCTCTATTGTATTTTAAAATGTCATTACATAGTGAAGGTGTTTCTGCTGGGGTACAGGACTACGTTCTGTAAGCTAGTAAATATTTTTCTTCAGTGATGCATTTATCTCGTTACCGGCAAAACACATTTAATCCCAGTAAATGTTCCTGACTAGAGAGAGGTTAGGATCACGCGCTGATACAGCGAATTGCCGCACCCACCACATGACAAACCAACTCAGGATCCCAGATTAGGACCCGAGTAGAGCCATGCAATGGGAGACACCTCAGCACCACACTAGTTCAGATGGAGTGGACCCAGTGGGAGGTTTTTTATGGTGGCTGGAGTGCCAATTCTGCCACCAAGCCCCAGGTTTTTCACTGCAGGTTAGAGGGCCTACATGCAGGGCTGGATGCAGATTAACGTCATACCCTGGACGGAGCAATTGCAGGTTAAGGGCCCAACAGAGCAGAGTCCCTCTACGGGATTCAAACCAGCAACCTTCCGAATGCCAGTGCAGATCCCTAGCCTCAGAGCCAGCACTCCACCACTCCCTGCATAGGTGTCAATAATATTTCTTCATATTTATAGACTGTACATCATCATTTAAACTTTCTTTTAATTTTTCTTTTGTGTAACTTTCATTACTTTTTAGAGTATTAAGCATCTGAGGTGACAGACCTTATACAGAACTAAGATAACAGCAGTTGAATGATAGAAGTGTACATGTGTGTTGTTGCCTAGAGGGGCTGGGTGGTCTCGTGGCCTTGGAACCCCTGCAGATTTTTTTTTTTCTCCAGCTGTATGGAGTTTTTTTTTTTTTTGTTTTGTTTTTTCTGTCCTCCCTGGACATCGGACCTTATTTTTATTCTATGTTAATTAGTGTTGCCAAATTTTATTTTCTTATATATTTTGTCTTTTTTCTCTTTCTTCGTCATGTAAAGCCCTTTGAGTGACATCATTTGTATGAAAATGTGCTATAGAAATAAATGTTGTTTAGAGCCCTGCCACCGTGCACACACCTGCACGTACACACAAAGCAGAAGGGCGCCCTTTTATACCAAAGCAGCTATCGGCTTGTTTTCATGTGCAAGTTGTCTTCTTGCTCCTCGAAAACATCCAAAAATTTGGAACTGCGTGGCCTGCTCTGCTGACGAGTGTTGTGTTTGGCTGCGCTCACACTGAACGTATGGCAGCACTGAACATTCACAGACTGGCTTCAGCCAATTCAGGGTGGTGTAGGCCCAGAGCCTTTTATGGTAACGCTGGGCACAAGGCAGGAAACGGCCCTGGTGAGGGCACAAGTCCCCTACTGATTCCACCCAAACATTCACCCACTGACGGGCCAATTTGAATCCGCACCATTAACTGTACCTTCACGTCTTTGGGGATGTGGGAGGAAATCCCCCACGTGCACAGAGAGGGTGAGCTGACTACACACAGATAGAGTTCAGGCCCAGGATCTGTGAGGTGGTAGCGCCAAATACTGCACCACCCTGACACCTGCAGAAGACGTGATTTGGCCCTCAAACCAAGAGCATATGTTAAATGTACTGAGCTGGCATCCCTGAGAAGCAGGTCTGCATAACGATGAGGTTTCAAGTGAGGGATTAGATGCTCAGTTTTGCATTCAGCATTTCATTATCGTAAGAGCTAATGAAGCGGTGATTTACTGCACGTTGGGAGCCAGCTTGTTGCGAATTCTTCATTTTGAAGGCGCGGTCTTTAAAACTCTACGTCGATCTGCATATTTCTCTGTGCAGTTTTCTTTGGTCTAACACATAAATCTTCTTTGCCAACTGCTGTTTTTCTAAACAACACACATCAGGCAGATTAAGAGGTGGAAGGATCTCGGGAGCCCAGTTTACATGCGTCTTTATGGATACGAAATTACTAATGGCACCTGCTGCTTATTACAAGGATGGAAAAAGTTAAAATAAATAAATGTTCCAGAACTTAAAAATAAAGAATACATCCGAATATCAAAAAGCAAAGCATATGATCCTTATGTACATTTTAGGTGGTTGTTTAACTTGCTCCATCCATCCGCAGTCACACCTGGGTGATTTGGAGCTTCTGATCAGCCAGACGGCTTTTCTTTGGTGTGTTAAGTGTGACACAGCGAGGACCTGCACACTCAAAATAGTCTGACAATGCTACTGTGAACCAAAAAGGGTCAATAATGAAAAGGAGCTGACAAAATAAACAAACACTTTCTACTCTGTGGTGTCTTATAGCTTTAAATTAAATCTGGGTGAGTGAATGGGTGGGCAAAGTAGATAAGGGTCAGAGCTGCCCCCAGAAAAAAAAGGCATATTGATTATTGAGACACATAACTTGAGCCAGGAGCCTAGCAATGTGACATTGACTTGACATTTTTTTAATTTAAATCAATGCTCCCTAAACCTGTTGACGGGTGGCTTAAAAAGACGACATTGGAAGCATTGATGTGCACTGCCGTGATCCTCGACAATTGTGCATTGAAACTGTAGATTTCACCCATTTTAAAACCCTACTTTATCTTACAATATAAGGATGGCAGTCCATTGCAGGACACACACACATACATACAGTTAGGTCCATAATTATTTTGACAGAGACAACTTTTTTCTAATTTTGGTTCTGTACATCACCACAATGAATTTTAAATGAAACAACTCAGATGCAGTTGAAGTGCAGACTTTCAGCTTTAATTCAGTGGGGTGAACAAAACGATTGCATAAAAATGTTGTCTCTGTCCAAATATTTATGGACCTAACTGTGTGTGTGTATATATATATATATATATATATATATATATATATATATATATATATATATATATATATATATATATATATATATATATATACTGTGTTATAATAATAACATGTATGTCCAGTGTGCAAACAAAGTTGGACCAATTTCTGTCAAAATTTGCATACCACCAGTCCGTGGCAGTGCCAGGTTATTCTGTACATTAGGCCAAACCTATTAGTGCACCAACTGACTGTTTGGTAGCAAACCTGTATGGCTGGATTCCTCCCCACCCTTATGATCTGCACCTTAGGCGAGTGCCCAATTTGCCTTAATGGTGGCGCCAGCCCTGCCTCCATGTTTGTCAGGTTTTTAATAAAATCTATAATCCATGGACAGCTTAAAAATAGCAAATTTGTTTAAAAAAAAAAAATACCTGAGGTAGCCAAACTGACACTGAAAAACTGGGGGGCCGTGTCAAGAGCGAGAGGGTGTTAGGTATGTACCATGACAGCCCTTAACTCTCCTTGGTGATATTTTGTAGGAATAGAATGAGTATATATAATCACACAAGGGGTTGGGTTAGGAATAGAAGGGTGAAAGTGATACAATGTTTAAATAATAAAAGTGTGGGGGGGGTGAAAAATAGCCCACAATACTCCATTGTTTTTGTTTTTTTGTTTTTTTTAAAAGTAGCCCCCAAAAAAAACACAACCCACAAAAGCCTATTTTTTCCTCTGCAGACAATGAACAAAAACAGCCCAACTGAGTGGGAAAACCGCAAACTGGGCTACACAGCACACCTCCCTCATTTGATCAGTAGAGGATCATAGACTCAACTAGGCCCCAGCCTGGCAGTACCTTCGGTATTTTTTTTCCTTCCTTTGCACTAAAACTTGAATGACAGTGCCACCTAGTGGCTCGGAGCAAGTGAAACAACAGAAGAGACGAGATGTTCTCGACCAGCAGATCCACAACACCTGATGTCACCACAGGTCTATGTCAGCAGTTTCAGGGCAGACGTTTCATCACCGCATGGCTAGACCAGCAGTTTGGTAATAAATGTTTACAGCTCATCACAAATCAAATCGATTGATATGGTAACCACACCAAACTGACCCCTAACTTTCACCATTTTTCCTACATGCTAACCATACTCACCCCTAACCTTAACTTCTGTCCTATAACTGCTGGCGTAGACCAGCGGTGACATATGGTGCTCTGGTTCTGCAGTTAGACATTATTGGAAGAGCCCAAAGCCAGACTAGCAGACAAACAGAAAAGAACTTAAAATGGTGTACCTGTGCAATGCTGGATGCTGCTTCTAGTGCCTTATAAATGTAAAAACCCACACTGGTGTGCTTTTTCTGAATGTGGAAAAAAAAAAAAACAGAACAAAAAAGAAAAAGACCAGCAACGTAAATGGGGTCAGTTAAAGGTAAAAATGGCTCGCTGGGGATGAAATTGGTTGGAACAAAAACCTGCAGCCACAGGGGTCCCCAGAACAGTGTTTGAGGACCTCTGTCTTTACTCAGTCGAGCTCAGATGACAACATGGAGGAGTAACAAGTGAATACGAGTCAGAGTTGGGAGGACATATAGGATATATCAAATAGCTTGGATACCAAAACAAATCTTCAGTTTTATTCATATGTAGACTTTACATTAAAGACATACAGTTTTAAAATGTATATTTTTCATAATCCACAGAAGTTTTGTAAACAAAAATAAAGGTAACACTTTATTCAAGCGGACTAGGAAGCCGTTCATGTTTTCTCAGCCATCAGCAAGGCCTTCCAATGCACGTGACTACAGCTGACTGGACAGGTGAGGTTGTCATAAACAGCTATAAAGATATAGAGGGCGACCAGTCTAGAATGGGGTCTTGGGGGAAAAATTACTTATAAATGAATATTCAAAAAGCATAAAAGTACTTTGAAATGTGACACAAAATACAAAATAACATGAAATGTGAGCAAAATAATGACACGTGTCACAAAATGTTTTTGTTGCTTATTTCTTGTATACGTATTTATGTAATCATTTCTTCATTTAACTTTGTTCAGTCACACCACCTGTTACATAAAACAAGCCCTGAAACGACGGGCTGTCACTTTCACTCCTCAAAGCTGAGAGGAGGTGGGCTCTAGCCAGTGCAGTTTTTTGATTGGTGAATCATTCGCAGAGTTGGCGCATGTGCTTTGCGCGACTTCGGTATCCTCATGTGGCACAAAGCTGTTGACTGTGTGTGTGCGCCTCCGATAGGAGTGCAAGAAAAAGTTACCTAGAATGGTCGTGTGAAGCAGCAGGTTCAATTCAAGAAACTCCTTATTAGGAGACTGTGAGTGAAGTGCCTTGTGTTTTTCGGAGCTTCTGTAAAATTTGAAGTTCCTAATGAGGAAAAGTAAAGTATAATCTAATGCAGTGCTTCCCAAACGTAGTCCTGGGGACCCACTCTGCCTGCAGGTTTTTGTTCCTACCCAATTCTGTTTTTAGTTGGACTTCTAGAACAAATGAAGTGAACTGTTATTTCTCAGTTGCTGTGTTTTGGAGTAAATAGAGAAATAACTAATTTTAGTATTTTTTTTATTGAAATGCTAGGCACTTATAAGGGGATAGTTTTTTTTAACAGTTTTCATTCTGCTTTTACAGGTAATCTGATTGTTTAATTTGTTATCTACTAATTAGTGGGTCTGACGCTAAAGTTATTGCAGCGTTTCATCATTCAGTGTTGTTCAGCTGGCTGTCAGTTCTGTTTGTTTTAATTAGCATTATTAGGATATAATGAAGGGCGCAAAAAAATTGAACAACTATAGAAGAGAGGTAAGCGCTTAAAGCAAAAGTGGAAATATATATCTAAATGACTTATAAGTGTAAAAATCATACTGCCATGCTTTACTAAAGGTAGAATAAGAGAAGGGAAAAAAGACCATCTAATTAAATGAGACCAGCTATTATCACTAATTGTATGGCAAGCCAAATTAACATTTAGAGATATCTCAAAATGAATTTTGGATATCTTAAAATGTAATTTACTTTTTAAGATATCTGAAACTCGCTTTGAGATATCTTAAAACAATTTCCTTTACATTTTAAGATATCTGCAATACATTTTGAGATATCTCAAATGTATTTCAAGATATCTCAAATACAGTTTCAGATATCTCAAAATAATTGTGTCTGCATTTCAAGATATCTCAAATGAATTTTCAGATATCTTAAATTGACCTTTCATGCATTTTAAGATATCTTAAATGCATTTCAAGATATCTCAAAATCATTTCCTGTAAAATTGCCTATTATTTCAATGGGACTACTTGTTTATTATAAGATATCTTAAAATGTATTTGAGATATCTTGAAATGTGCAGGAAGTCATTTTAAGATATCTTGAAATGTATTTGAGATATCTGAAAATGGACAGGAAGCTGTTTTAAGATATCTGGAAATGTATTTGAGATATCTTAAATTGTATTGTAGATATCTGAAAATGCTATTGAGATATCTTGAAATAATTGAGTGTCCTTTTAAAGATATCTTAAAATGCATTTTAGATATCTTGAAATACAATTTGAGATATCTTGAAATACATTGTTAGATATCTGAAATGGAGCAGAGACCCATTTTAAGATATCATGAAATTAATTTTAGATATCTAAAAATGTATTTGAGATATCTGAAAAAAAATGAATTTCAAGATATCTTGAATGCTTTTAAGATATCTAAATTATATTTCGAGATATCTCAAAATAACTTCCTGTGTATTTCAAGATATCTCAAATTCATTTTGGGATATCTCGAAATAGACAGGAAGTCCCATTGAAAGAATAGGAAATGTTACAGGAAGTGATTTTGAGATATCTCAAAATGTATTTGAGATATCTTGAAATGCACAGGAAGTTATTTTAAGATATCTCGAAATGTATTTGCGATATCTCAAAATGCACAGGAACGTATTTCAAGATATCTCGAATTGCATTAAAGATATCTTAAAATGCATTTCAGATATTTCAAAATCTACAGCATATCATTTCAAGATATCTTGAAATCTATTTAAGATATCATAAAATGCTTTTTAGATATCTTAAAATAGATGCATTTTTAGATATCTGTAAGTCAATTTGAGATATCTAAAATGCATTTCCAGATATCTTAAAATCCATTTTGAGATATCTCTAAATGTTAATTCGGCTTGCCATACTAATTGTGAATTTGGCTGGAATGAAAACCACAGTGGGTCTTGAGGAACCGCTGAAATCTAAATATGACACTTGATGGTTGCAGGTTTGCCTCCGCGTTACCGGATGATTCACCAATCAAATCACAGTACTCGATAGAACCCGCCCTCTCAAATTTGACAGTTTTCATTTCAGGGCTGATTTCATGACGCGCGCATGTCACTGAAATAAACACATAACGAAATAAGGAATCATCGGACTATTTAGTGGCACGAGTAATTATTTATACTCACGTTTCACGTTGTTGTTATTCGTTTAGTGTCATATTTCACACAACTTGGTCCGAAATTCCCCTCCAGAGCAGCCTACCGCACTCAGCCGAACACGGTTTCGCACACGGTCACCGAGGAGATGCTTTTGGATTTCGTGAGGCGGCTGCTTGGATCGTCACACTCCTTCCAGCCTCCGACTTCCAGACCCGGGTTATCGTGCGCGTATCTGTAGGAGATCAGCATCGGGGTGGCAGTGCTGCCCTGGGATTGTGACAAGGACAAGTTGAAGACGGAGGACATTTTTTTCCCGTAGCTTCTTCGAAACTTCTTTGCAGATCGATACAAGTTCCCCACAAAGCAGTAGCACAGCGGGTTGAGGGCCGAGTTGGTGAGCCCTAACCACTGTGCAAAAGGTCGAAGGTGGACAATCCACTCGTGTCTGTCCTGCTCAAAACCGACGTCCTCAGCCAAAGGCCCATTTGGCAGGTTCAAATCGATCCAAATGTCCACCACATAAAGAGGCAACCATGAGAGCGTGAAGAGCACGACCAAGGCCACCACCATTTTGGCCACTTTTTTGCGTACCTTCAGTCGTGACTCCAACTGAGCAAAGGTGCACTTGTTGTATTCTTTCAGTTTGTCGTCAGGGTTCCACAGTTTTCGAATTGTGAGAAAGCAGATGATGAGATTGAAAAGCACCGGAAAGCCATAAAGCGTGCAAAAGAGCAGAAAGTTATAGGCTTGTCTGAGCTTGAAGTAAGGCCAATTTTCCACGCAGAGATCGATCACATGCTTTCGGTCTGGTAGTTCTAAACGCTTAGTCTTATTCATAAATGCAAGGGGAACACAAAGCCCTGAGGAGAGCGTCCAGACCACCCCGACCATCCAGCAAATCTTCCTCCACGTAAAGAAGTACCTGGCGTTCAGGGGGTTGTGGACGCTGTAGAAGCGGTTCAGGCTGATGACTGCCAGGCTGAGGACGCTGGCGGAGACAGATACAGCCTGCACAAAGGGGACTGCCCGGCACAAGAAGTCCCCAAAGACCCAGGCTTTGTACACCTGGTGCCCGAGATTGACCGGCATGCAGATGCACAACACCATCATGTCGCACACGGCCAAGTTGATGAGGAGGCTGCGTGTTGCGGAGACCCCGATGAGCTGTGTCCGTCTTTTCTTTGTTAAGACCCTTAGAGCCATGACGTTTCCCACGAGCCCGACGATAAAGGAGAGCGCGTAGATAACGATCAGCGCGATGGTGCCAGGTTCATGGCCAGAGAACAGCACATCATCCGTCATAGCGAGCGACTCCTTAAGGCTGGGGTTGTTAATGTGCCTGAGAAGGGACAGATTCTTAGGGAACAGGTGACCGAAATTTACATAGAACTCCGTAAAATTCATGTTGACCCAAAGTCGTCCCCTCCGTTATCCACAAGCGCGATCCCGCTCTTCTTTAACACGCAAGCCTCCCGGCAGAAGCAGAACTCTCCCGTAAAGTCAAACGGCTTCAATCAGACGAGTAAAGTAGCATCGTACTTGGCTAAAGTCCACGAAAGACATTAAGTTCAGTAACGGGTAACAACAAATCCCCGCGATGGTGTGGGCGACAGCTCCCTCCACTCTGATACCCTCTCGTGGCGCTCCTGCCCATTTCTGAGAAGATCGGCGGCTTCGGGTCCAGAGCCGTCAGGTCTGTGTGAGAAATGCGTCTGTGTGGCGCTCAGGTATTCAGTGAGCAAAGTGACGCACTGAGGCAAGCGGGGGGGGGGGGGGTCTTGAGAGAGGGAGAGAGAGAGAGAATAGGAGACAACCCGAAAGGAAAACTGACAGAAAATGAGACGGGGAGAAATAGAGAATTGGTGAGTGGGAAAAGGGCAATGAAGGAGTGAGAGAAAGAGAGGATAAGAGAGACGAAAAGAGAAAGAATGTGAAGGGAAGGATTTCCATTTTACACGAGAGGTGGCGAGATGTCTTTACCAAGACCAACGATTACTTCGGATATCTTGTTACCGATGAACTTATGCCCTTTATGCGTTTTATTTCAAAGTTATGTCATATGTGTAATATTAGCGTACGTCAATATACACCACATACCCCCCGGGATATCTACCTATCTATCCATCGATGCACATCAGGCGCTCGATGGTCGCTTTATTTATTATTAATTTATTGATTGTGCGCGTAATCAAGCGATAATCTAAGCACAAATGCCACTTTCCACAAACGGAGTATAAATTTGGATACATCAATCACCTGTAGGGCTGACGGAAGATCCTAAAAAGGACCTTACATTCCACGAAAGCTCGCCTTATGGATACGTTTAGCGCCGGGCTTGGGGCGACTTTAGTTCAGGATTTCAAACATTAAACATTATCAGGTGCACATAAAGTGCGTTTCACTTTTATATTTAATATAAACATAAAAATTAACGCTAGGCATCCGTCTGTCCAGCCATCCATCCGTTTTCTTAACCTGGTTACCCAGGCAGGGATAGGCGCAATAGACCAGGGGCTAAAGCATCTGATTGCCCCTTCCGTTATTTGCATTATCCATCCATCCAATCCCATCTATTCTGAGCATCGTATCTCAGCAAGCATCGGGCTAAAGGCAGGAACACCACCTGGACAGGGGGTCAGTCCATCAATTGGGCACACACTCACCAGGAGCTGATTTAAGAGCCGCCTAACCAACATCTGCACCTGGGAAGGCGACGCCATTGGTGACCTCCAATTTAGTACCAAACAGCCGATCCAAGCTGCAGATACAACGAGCCTCAAGAATCCCGTGCACGCTTGCAGTGGATCAGATTAATCAACTCCATTGATTTTGAAGATACCCGTGTTAGACACAGGTGTGTGCACAAACCCGGATTAAGAACTTGGATGTCTAAGCTAAAAAGCTTTGACAAGTTTGCATTTTCGTTTCGTTGTCCTTTTGTCAGTGTTTGCTTACGGCGAGGAGTTCACATATTATACACCTAAGAAGATGGGCGCACAGCAATAAAAATGAACCGATGGTTGAGTTTTTGCCCAAATGTTTTCATCAGCGCACTCTTATAATCTGCAGTCACGATGAACTGGACTGGCCTTGCAGTTCATGTTGGTAGGCGATAAACTTGTCACGCGTGTTTCGGCAATTAGGGACACAATAATTTTGCAGATCTCCTCCTTCCACGGTGGACACGCTGTTGTTCATTTTTTAAAACGGCCGAATTTTCGAGCGGAGGCAAACGACCAGTCACAGGGCGTTTATCACGTGACGATCTGTTGCGCTAAATTATGTCAAGATCGACCATCACTGTACTGTCGCACGTTCTGCCATAAAGGGACCGGACACTTCGTCTTCCTATTCAGACTTACAAGATTTATTTTCATCCCTCTAACAAAAAAAATCCTTACTGGAAAAAGAAATGTAACAAAATGTATCACAGATGCTAAAAGTCGCCTCGAATAAAGGTGTCAGCTAAAATACGTAAATGTAAAATTCCTGCCCAGTTGCCCGTGTTTTCTTCTAGGTTCTCCATGTTACTCCTCACCTCCAACTTATGCATATTAAATTAGCGAGTGACTTTAAATTGTCTCCGTATGAGTGAGCTTGGGTTTTACCTGAGTGTACACTACAGTGAACTGGAGCGCCACCTATTGTTGGGCTCTGCCTTACACTTGCTTCTAAATCTCTCGAAAAATGACACATTTTATTGGCAAACTTAAAAGATTACAATACGCAGGCTTCGATGCCAACTCCGGCCCCTGTTCAGGCAGTTGAAGGAGGGGCCTGAGTTGCCTCGAAAGCTTGCATATTGTAATATTTTTAGATGGCAAATAAAATGTGTCATTTTGCTTGACTTCTCATTGCATCAACAATGGCTAACTCAGTACAGCGCTCGACCACTACAAACCTCTAGAAATAAACTCGCACCCAGCGACCCGGACCTCGATTAAGGGACTGTAAACTGCTGGGTAAAACTTAGTTACTGACAGAATGACTTCATCCAGGGGCGTCGTTAAGATTTGCAGAGATCAGGATTTTAGTTGGCTTGGGGGGGCTGAGGCGGGTGGTGTTGTCTCTTTTAGCTTTACGCGCAGTGATTACGGGGCAGAATCACTTAATCTGATTAATCTGAATTAAGAGATCAGGGGTTTACCGATATTATTATTGTACATTCTTGATAAAAGATCATTGACTTGGCGCAACAAATCAGGGTCCAAAGCCTCTGATGTCACCCCTAGGACCCACGCCACTTACTTCATTCATCCATCCTATCGCACATATCCTTAGCAGTGAGGCTGAAGCCAATCCCAGCAAGCACCTGGCGCGAGGCAGGAACATCACCTGGTTAGGATGCCAGATTAATTTATCCTTGAAAAATCATCTATCCATGTTCTATCTCGCTTGTTACTTGTAACTGATTTAGCGGCCACATGAAGAGTTTGGCTTAATATTGAAGGCGGTTTTAATCTTAAATTGGCGATCGCGCGGTTTAAATGTGAATTCGATGCGCACGATATGACAGATATTTTCCATTTTTCGAATGTTGTCCATTTTAAAAATGCAGGCCACAGCTGAAGATTGCTAAATGCACCACTGATCACATCCAGGAAGAGTTTAATTGGGTTAATTAAATGCGACTTTATTCTTTAAATACTTCTCAACGAGAGCCCGACAGTTTTTATCGATTGAACTTCTCAGTGTGGTGTAGAACGAGAAAGGCACTACGTGCCATCATTTGTTCTTTAAAAATCAATAATTGGAGTCAATCCGAGTCGATCTTTCTTTGTACCCCCTTACAATATGCAAAGCAAAGCAATTCGGCACGGGAGCTGTCCAACGGTACTGGTGCTGAAACACCACAGTGATTGCAGCAGGTCACATGAAGTGAATCAGCATTAATGGCTGCCAGTGATTTACACAGGAGAGGTGGCACGGTGGTAGCTGCAATGCTGCCTCACGATAAAGCAATTCAGTGTGTGGGGTTTGCATGTTCTCCCTGTGTGTGTTTCCACCCAGGTGCTCTCGTTTTCTTTGATACTCCAAAAACAGATGAATAGGTGAATTGGTGATGCCAAATTGGCACAGAAGCGTATGTGTGTTCACCATGAAATGGACTGGAACCCTGTCCAATGATTGTTCATGCCTTGTGCCCAGTGTGATAGGCTCCAGCTTCCCTATGACCCAGCTCTGTCTTGGAAGATGGATGGCTTGAATTTAAACAGATGTACCTGTGTAAGGTTACACTGGTTGCACCACACAAGGAGCAAAATAATCCTAGACAGGGTGACAGTCCACTACTGGGCAAAACCATACCTAAGTGCACACTCGGCGAGACTGCGGCTGTAGAGCCTTCATACAAACAGCGGGGATGTCTTGCAGGACATTCTTTCAGCTCCCTGCTGCCAATCAAGGTGTTGTTTCAGCCCCAGCGCCACTGGACAGCTCTCGTACCAATTTGTCTTGGTTTGCAGCATCATGTTTTATTGTAAGGATGTACCAAGAAAGAGCTGTTTTGATTGACTCTGAGCCATGTACCCTAACACACTTCTCTAAAATGAACAGCCCATAAGGAGATCGCATGGATAGGACATTGAATGTAACAATCAAATGGAATTTTATAATGGCACACAGTACCTGCAGAGTGTTCCTTGGTCATTAGATCACAGGCTTCTATCCCAAAAAATCTTGTTCAGTCTTTAATGATAACAAGAGATCTGTTTATACCACAAGACTAGTTAACTGGCTTCCAATCTTAACCTCATTCTCATTAAAAAAAAAAAAAGGAATCTTTTTATTTTAAATGCACATTGGCTTCTTTGTCAGCCTGCGCATAATGATGGAAATCTAAAGGACTGCCTTTGTCCACAACCCCTTTAAAGATTTTGAACACCTGGTCCCTGGCACTTATTTTTCATGTACGAGCTGATTTATCCTGTAGTTGATGGCCACAAAAAATTTGTATTTATTTATTTATTTATTTATTAGAACAGAGGAGGCTAGAATGGCAGACTTTGGATTCCATCTCACTACCCCATTTCCTGTGCACAATCTTTATTAAATAGTCAAATTTCTTATTCATTCTTTCCTCCCATTGCTTTGAAGATGAGTGTCTTTCATATTAGAAATCACAAACCTCATTTTCAGCATCGTTGTGTTCTGCATATCTCAATTTATAGTAAGTACCAGCACAGGCTCTGTACGTCCTCTTAGTCTACATGGGTTTCTTCCCACATTTCTGAGACATGCTGGTTAGAGCACAACTAATTTGACAATATAATGAAGGAGAGTACAGTGGCATGGGTTAGCGCTCCATGCACAGTGGGTTTGTGCTTTGCATCCCATGCTACTGCGACAGACGCCACCCTGCAATCCTGTATTGGAACAGGAGGGTTCAGGTAATGAATGAATAAACTAACAAAAGAAATAACTTGCAGGGTGTAAGTGTCTTTGGCTCAGTGCCATTCTTCTTTTAGTGTTGCATATTTAAATGCAATTTTATGAACCGAGGCACTTAAAGAAACCAGGAACAAAGAACCAGTCTTATTCTGAATGTTACATGTCATCTAAGTCTGCTACAGTGACTTATCATGTGCTCAAAGGATGGCGGCACTTGGCACTTTCAGTCACCCTGGGGGGAAGTTTACTTCACATAGCTTGGTGCACAAAATATAAAAGATATGCACCTGTGTAAAAATGTTTGACATTGTGCATAAGAATGGGGTGCGTCAACAGCCATGGCCACCGTCTCCGTACTTTATGAGGTAATGACATTTTTGTTATAAATAAAATAGTCATTAGTCATTTGCACAGATTCCTTCCTTATTGTGTGTGTTTACATTTCCACAGTGTTTCTAGCATACTCCATTCAATAACCGATGATTGATAAAGTTGTCATGGCTGACAATACGCTCGGCTTTGCCTGTAAGTAGACATATCTGTCAAGATTACATTGGCGTATTGAAAGATGAAAGCCACTTAGCTCCAGGACTACAGAGTAGAATAAGCCTCTCTGTTGCTTTGCTTTTGTGAACATCCATTTTCTTAACTGAGTTTCTCCCTTGCATTGCCACAAGGAGCTGATGCCTAATCTTCTTGCTTCATCAGTCCCTTATTTAACATGCACAGTCAACCCTCTCATGCGGAGCCAAAATGAAGTTCGTAATCAACCTGATGAGCATGCAGTAGGGACATGAACCCTGGTCTCATTACTGCAAGGCAGCAGCACTACCACTGCACCACCGTGCCACCCACCTACAGTATCGTATGTATTTTAAATATCTCTAAAACACCTTGGGTAAAGAAAAGTACAGTGGAAAAAAAATCTCAACTCTAATAATATCTAACTCTTATACTGTATAAAGGTCATACAACCTAAGCAGTTCTTTGCCAGGTTTTTCTCACAGCTTTCAAAATAAATGTTATTTTATATAATTGTAGGCCAAGCTATTAAAATGATGTTTTATTACACAAGGAGTTCCTGCTGGGAACTGAACCTGCTACCTTGTGCTTCATAATCTGCCATGTAAGCCACAGGGTGCCACGCTGCATAGCCAGAAACACAGTACACTGTACAGTACCACAAAATGTAAACTTGTATTTACTAATCGCTCAGTAATGACGCATTATATATTAGTTATAAGAGCTGATTTACTCACTCTTACCCCTGGTTGGCCAGGTTTGCTTTTTGCCTTTGTGGACTATGGCTGGCAGCTTATCTCAGCCAAGACCCCCAAGCCGCCAGATGGAGCCCTCCCTGCAATGTGGAGATGCCCCGAATTCCAGCAGGACATCATGGAATATGGAGTTGTAATACACAACCCTGCTGGATAACGTTGGGGCCACCAGGGGACGCTGCAGGGAGACACAGAGACATTTGGTTTTTCTACAGCCCGGAAGTACTTGCAGATCACGAGGACGGAAGAAATAAAGTGCTTCCGGGCTAATGAAGAAAGAAGAGTTTTGATTTGACCTGCAAGTGCTAGGAAGTCACATGGGCTGCAGGTTAAGGAGCACTTCCGGGTCACGAACTATAAAAGGACTGTGGGAGCTCCCAGACGACGACGAGCTGAGCTGGGTGGTAGGTGGGCAACACGTCTGGGAGTGGAGGATTGTGCTAAATTGGATTAGTGTATTATTTATTGAGAATAGTGGAATGGTGGTGCTTTGTGCACTTTATTATTATAATAAATAATGGTTCAAGGGAGCAATAGCGCCCCCTACTGCTACACCTTGTTGACAGGATAGGCTTCAATCCGTGTGACCCTATGGCTTCAAAAATGGTTGGATGAATGAATACAATGTTTGCACTGTTAATTATAAATCAAATCACAAATGAATACTGAGTTAAGACAATGCACATCCCATTTAGCATTTTATGCTATTACTAAAATTACTGGTCCTGTACATTTAAATGGGTCTAGCAGTCGTGACTTCTTTTCTTCAGCTAGAGGACCTGGCCACATCTGAAACCTCGGTAATACAAATTTACTACCTCATGCAAGGAGATGTTCCAGTTACAATAAATGTATAATGTATTTCAAAGCTACAATGAAAGAGAACATATATTCCCTGCTGCTGCACAGCTTGAACAATTCAAATGGTAATCATTCCTGGAAAACCGGTTGTGTCATCGGGATCTTGTCTTCTGTCAGCCGCCTACTTGAGGAGGCCCTTCAGCAAAGAAAGGGATTAATAGAAAGGGTTATTGCTCACATAACTTTTCATGTGTCATGAAAAGTGCAAAGAGCTTTTAGCCCTTAATTCACCCATCAGATTCATTGTTCCAGTAAGGCCATCTGATGCAGCACTTGCTGCTTGGATTGCGTTAGGGCGGTTTGGTGTCCTCAAACAAATGTTAATTCTCTTTGGACGCAGGACTGCTGGCCATGGTGCGCACACACACAATTACTTAGTCATGGCCAAGCCATTTCACAAATACTAGACTGCATATTTCATTTATTTCTCGTTCTTTTGCTGTCACCCTTCTTTTTTTTCTGCCTCTGATTTGTCATTCACAGCAGACACTTCAGCACATGTCAAGACATGGATTATTAGGATTAATAAAAGGTTATTATTTAATATTGCACTGTTTTCGGCTGTTGAACATGCTTACTTGTATTCCAAAACTAGACAACATCAGGCAGTGGGGACAGTGCCTATACAAAGTGTCCCCTGGAACTTTCTGTATTTTATTGTTTTACAACCTTGAATCACAGACAATTTAATTTGGATTTCTTGACATCATTCAACAGAAAAACTCTTTAATGTCAAAATGAAAACAGATCTTTGTATGGTTGTCTAAATTAATTACAAATGTAAAACACACAATACTTGATCTCATAAATACCCACCTCTTTCATCTGACACTCCTGAATTATCACTGAAGGAATTACGTCAACCACCGTCTAAGGTTTCAGATTGTAGTCCAAATGCTCCTGGATGTTGAAGTTACAACTTGTGTGAGTCAGTATGGTGGGCTAACCTACAGCATGAAAACAAAAGAAAACCAATGAAAAGCACAGGGCAGGGAATGGAAACCAGAAAAGATCCAAGTCACTGAACATCCAGTTAAATCAGTCAATGAGAAATGGAAAGAGTATGGCAGACTAGAGCAGGCCGTCCACCATAATCCTCCAATATAGACATGTAAAGGAGGCCACCAAGAGATCGCCGAGAACTCTAAAGGAGTAACAAGCTACAATGGATGAGAATGAAGAGACTGTGCAGACACCAAATGTTCCCAGGGCTTGACAAGTTTCAGCTTTATGGAAGACTGGCAAAGAGAAGAAAAACACACAGGACATCTCAGCAGGAGCACATGAAAAAGGGTCAGTGGTCAGATAAGACCAAAGCAGGGCTTTTCAACTCTCAGACTAAACGCCATGTTTGAACACCGCACATCAAAAAAGACGCCATCATCACCACGAAGTGTGGCCGTAGCAGCATCATAATGTTGGGCAGCTTCATTAAAGGCCCTTCAAGGCTTGTGAAAGTAAAATGACGGCAGCAAATACGGGGAAAATCTGCAACGTGGGAAAAGATTTAGTTTCTAACAAGAACCCAAAGGTACATAGGAATGGCTTCAAAACAACAATGTGAATTGTCCTGGATGCAAGTCCAACTGAGAATTCGTGGGTGGAGTTGACAAAGGCTGTTCGCTCGTGATCTCCATGACACTTGACAGAGCTTGAGCAGTTTAGTGAAGGAAAATGAAGAAACCTGGCAGGGCTGATAGAGAGACATCTGAACACTGAGACTCAAGGCTGTCATGGCTGACATCTGCTAAATATTGACGTGAAATGGGGCGAACACTTATGCGATGGTTTATTTTGTGTTTTATACTTGAAAATAATTTAGAGCACTTTGCAGAAGTCTATTTTCACTTTGACATTAAAAAGCATTGTCTGTGGATAAACATAGAAAAATAATTTAATATTTTATAACAATAAAATGTGAAACCCACCAAGAAGGTGAATACTTTTTATAGGCTCTGTACGTTATAGGAAACCTGCTGTTTGGGTCAGACAAGGGGTTATGTGTTCATGGCATTCGAACTGTGTGATAGTTTGGAGTTAGCGGCTATTACTGATGGGAAAATGAAGTCTTGTGAAGCTTTGAGGCTTTGAGGCTTTCTTTCTAGTTGTGCCAATAAAGATTTGAAATTTTGAAGCCAAAGCCCCAGTATGAACAGCAACATCTGGTGGTTAACTGAGGTCAAAGCAAGCTCTCAAGGGCACAAGTAAAGCAGCATTCACTGTTTCAGTCTCATGTCACCAGTAAAAGGTCAGAAAAGTCTGTGTTCATTTTATTCTGTAAGGTCCTTGTCCGTTTATACTATTTAATGAGTACACTGTCATTCAAGTTTGTATCCGAAATACTGGATTAAAAAGACATACCAGAGGTATTTCCTGCTGCAGCTTTACAAGTGGCGACGCAGGTATATCAACATGGATGACACACCTACACAGTATTGTATAATTGTGACGCGACAATTTTATCATTCCATTTAACAGTGTTAGAATAAGATTCTAATCAGAACATAAAATGTAGACCATAAGGAGGCAACATATTCTACTTTATTTGGTTGTATGAGTACTCAAACGTTTGTACGCCTTTTTCCGCTGTTAGTTGCCATCTGTCGCCAAAGCTCTCCAAATCTCTCTCCTCACAACCCAACATTGTTGAATGAGAATGATGCATTTTATATACGCTACCTGTTAATTTAGCACCACAGCTGTCAAACAAATGAAGCGCACTGTGAAGCTCTAATGACGTTTGTCGCAGTAGGGGGCAGTAGTGCTCCCTTGAACCCTCAGGTACCACACCAACCACCTGGTAAAAGTGCTACAATAATTATATTTATTATAATAATGTGCACCAAGCACCCTCCACTCCACACTATTCATAAATCAATAACAATAATAAATCAATAATAATCCTCCACTCCCAGACGCGTTGCCCTCCTACCACCCAGCTCAGCTCAGTGTCTGAGAGTTCCCAGAGTCCTTTTATTCCTCCTGACCCGGAAGTCTTTCTGCCCAACAGTTCCACAAGTCCTTACTCCTTCCGGGTCAGGGTAAACAGTACTTTTCTTCACCCCGGAAGCCCGTCGCTCTTCCTGTGACGAACTTCCGGGTCATGGTCAAATGAGTCCATTGGCCTCCTGACAGCGACTCCCAGTGGCCCCCAAGGTATCCAGCAGGGCTGTGTATAAAAACTACATAGTCCATGAGGCCCTGCTGGAATCCGGGGCCCGTATATGCTCTCGGGAGAGCTCCTCCTAGCGGCCAGGGGTTGAGGGCCGGAGTAAAATGCCGGCAATCCACCACACGTTCGAAGCTTTAAATGTCACTGGTCACATGTCAGTGGTGTTTTGTAGAGATGGGAAAATGATACTGAAGCATCGAAGTCAGTCATTCTGAACTGTATTGAGTCAAATTACTGTGTCTGTGCTTGGGTCAAAACATTGCTGTCACGTGACCCATGACGTTTAAAGCTTCGAATGTCATCAGTGCTTCACTCTGCGCTTCATTGGTTTGACAGCTGTGGTGCTAAATGAACAGGTAGCTTATGTAAAATGCATCATTCTCATTCAACAATGTTGGGTTGTGAGGAGAGAGAGTTTTGGAGAGCTTTGGCAACAGATGGCAACTAACAGCAGAAAACGGCGTTCAAAAGTTAAATACTATAAATGGACAAGGACCTTAGCAGCTGACCTTTTACTGGTGACACGAGACTGAAACAGTGAGTGCTGCTTCACTTACGCTCTTGAGAGCCTGCCTTAACCACCAGATGTCGCTGTTCATACTGGGGCTGAGCCTTCAAAGCCTCAAATCTTTTTCGGCACAACTAGAAAGAAAGCCTCAAATTTTCCCATCACTAGTGTTTTGACACAGCGATTCGACTCACTACGCTTCAGATTGACTGACACAATCTTCGATGCTTCGGTATCATTTTCCCATCTCTAGTGGCTCTACAAACCACTGAAAGGAAACTGGCAATTACAGATAGAAGTTTTCTCAAACACTACATATTGAAGTTATTTAATGCGAGCGTCTTAGCTCTTTGATGTTGTATCAGCCATCCACTTTCTGAACCTGCTTACTGTAGTTCAGAGTCACAGGGATTGACGGAAAATCCTAACACCATGGACATTGACTGGGATGTTGTCCATCGTGGAACACATTCAGGTACAAACCCACACTTATAATGGAGCAAGTTAATATCATCCATCTAAACACAAAAGACAAGAATACGTTTCTTGAAAACATCTCCAACAGTCAAGATGTCAGAGATTACGGCCAAGCAAAAAATCAAAACTAGCTCTCTATAGTTTGGAAATTCTGATGTTAAGCACTGCCATCCGGCTCATTTATTACGATGTTAAAAATGTGATTCTCTCTGTCTTCACTTTACTGGGGATACAAGTACAAATGACTACTGATCAATCTGCAAATCATTCACATCCCTACTTGGTGCGAGCATAAACTCTGGTAATTACATCACATTTCTGTTTTCTGCCGTGTTTTATTATTTACTGCTGTTGCCCTGCTATACTCGTGTGACTCCAGCGCTTCATATAACAGATCAGAATCCCAGTGCCTTCTCACACGGCCGAGGCTGGCGGCTTCCTTAAACGGTTTTCAGATTTGTATTCATAAACAGAATGATGACTTGGATTACTGAGAAGTAACAAATCAATAAACTGTGCGCTAAAAGAAGTGATTTCACATTGTGCTGCTATATTTCAAAAAGCCAACAGTAGTTTCATTGAACAGCGCAAAATATGCGGCACATCTTTCAGCATTCATCTCAAAGGGCAGGAAGCCAATGCACTGCAATTGAAAAATAAATCCTTTTTAATGCATACAGTATGTTTTGTGCAGCAGAACAGCAGCCTGTTTTTTAATGTCCTCTTATGACTTGAGGAGGAGTGACAGTAAACCTGGGGACAACCTGAATCACGTGACATTCTGTGAGAAAGTGGAAGTTAAAAGGCAAAGGCAGCTGCTGGAATTTAATTACTGTCCTTTATCAAGGCAAGTGGGGCAGAAAACGTCTACCCCTAAGTCACTGAAACAAAGCCATGTGTTAGAAGAGTCCACTTTTCGGTATCCCTGGATTTGTGCTCTGATTGGTTTGGAGCTCTTCGCCAGTGCTGATAACTTTTGTTCCCTTGTCCTGTAACACTTGCTCTTCTTAAACAGACTGCCAGAGTGATGTTTACTCAGTCACGTTGTCATCTTTTGTAAGACAGTTTGGATAAAAGCATCTAGTAAGTGAATTAATTGTAAATTTAAATCCCAAGATTACTTAAGTCTGATTCCCATTCCACTTTTACATTCCTACATTGGAATCCAGTGGGTTCATAAAGTGAAAAGGTGGATGGAGTTCAAAATATTGACCACCAACAGTATGCGTTACTTTAATTTGGACGTGAATGATTTTTGCTTTAAGAGTATTCACTTTTGTTGTGTAGTTTAACATAAACAGTGTGGCACCTTCCTTGGTAAGTGGCACAGATGTTGGCTGATGCTCAATGCTTTTGCCATTTTATTAAGTCTCTGTGCTTGAGGCAACTGTCTACACCTTGCATTTGGGACACTGTAAGTAGTTATGCTCATGTCTCATTTTGCTTGATTACTTGACACAGGCATCCTTGGGTGGATAGTCATACGTGTAAGGCGCTATAAAGTAGTGTCCATGTGTAGATAAAGCTTTACAGTTGGGGCATTATTAAACTTATTTAGCTGTCATACACATACCAGAGTTAACTATTGGCTATGTAGCGTACAAGAACCAAAATAATTAACAGAGGAACGTTTACAATAATGAATGCAAGAGCCAATCTTAGAATGTTAATGCTTTAATTTAAACTCTTAATTTGAATAGAATATAATTTTCTTTCATTGTCATAGAAAATGCTATTAGTCCAGGGGTCCTCAATCACAGTCCTGGAGGGGCGCAGTGGCTGCAGGTTTTTGTCCTAACCCGGTTGCTTAATTAGAAAGCAATTCTTGCCAATAATTTAATTTCATGGCTTGCTAGGCTTTAACTCTGCTATGTCAGCTCATTCTCATATCCTCGATTTTCTTCCCCTTTCTAAGGATATCATCCAAATGATCTGAAGGCTAAAATGGAGGAGTAATTCTCAGTCCTTCACTTTTTTCTCTTCACTTTCCTTCCAAGTATTTAATTAAACCCAATAGTGCACGATAAATACACACGGGTGTAAATGGAAACAAGCTAAATGGAGAAATGCTGCTCTCTTTTGTCATTTGCATGTTATTGCTAATTTGGAGCAAATAAAAACCAAAACTACAGCCATTTAAGACTAAAATAAGCAATAAGGGTTCAAAATCGTAACAAGCGAGACAACGAAAACAAAGCAGAAGTGTCACTTGAGCCATAAGAGCTCCTCATTAAGCAATTAGGTTGGAGCAAAAACCTCCAGGACTGCGACTGGGGACCCCTGCAAGTTAATATGAGATAGAACTGTCTTGCTATATCTGTAATACAGAGCGTTAATTGAGGCAGCTGTCGTTTAGAATGAGCCCAGCACTGGTAGGGACTGAAAAATGTAAATGGGATATGTAGACAGTTCTCTGACCAGTTAGAAATGGTTCAACTGTATGAGAGAACTTAAAGAAACAAACAAGACAGAACAACAACATTTAATAATATAGCACATTTTAATAATAGTAATATATTTTATTTGTGGGCACCTTTCTAAACACTCAAGGACACCGAACAACAGATAACACACACAATATAAAATTTAAAATCAGTCAGTCAGTCATAAAATCAGACGGAGCAATTGTAGTCAAAGTGAAAAAGCCGTCTTAAACAGATGAGCTTTAAGTTTAGATTTGAAAAGTGAGAATGATTTAATATTACTAAGCTCAGATGGTATTGAGTTTAGAACTGAACTGAGTGCTCTGCTCCCCATGGTGGTAAGATGGACGAAGGAGACATTGAAGTGGACGGAGGAAGAGGATCTAAGGGTACGGGAGGGAATGGCAACATGGAGGAGGTCGGACAGAAATGGAGGGGTGAGGTCATGGAGAGCCTCAAAGGTTAACAGGAGAATTTTAAACTGTGGAACTGAACTGGAAGACAGGAGTGATATGGTGAGTAGAGAGGCTTCTAGTAATGATGCGGGCAGCTGAATTCTGGACCAGTTGAAGCTTATAAAGGGACTTGCGAGAAAGACCAAAGAAAAGGGAATTGCAATAATCCAGACGAGAAGTGACGAGGCTATGAACAAGGATAGCAGTGGTGTGGGGAGTGAGGGAGAGGTGAATACAATGAATATTACGCAAGTGGAACTGAAAGGATAAAGTACTGTCAAGGATGACACCTGTGGGGAAGGGGAGACAGAGGAATTATAATAATAATAATAATAATACATTTTATTTATAGAAGGCGCCTTTCAGAGAACTCAAGGACACCAAACAAACAATAAATAAACAAATTAATAAATACAAAACACAATTTTAAACAACTTAAAACATCAGAAAATCTAAAAGTTAAAACCAAACAAAACCACTATAATTAGGAGGAAGAAGAAAAGCCATTTTAAACAAATGTGTTTTAAGTTTACATTTGAAAGATGAATATGATTTGATATTTCGGAGATCCGCAGGTAATGAGTTCCAGTGCTTGGGAGCAGAACGGCTGAAAGCTCCGCTCCCCTGGTGGTTAGACGGGAGGGAGGAACGGTCAGATGGGTGGAGGAAGAGGATCTAAGGTTATGGGATGGAATGGCAACATGTAGAAGGTCAGACAGATATGGAGGTGCGAGGTTATGGATGGCTTTAAAAGTTAGTAGCAGAATCTTAAAATCAATACAAAACTTGATGGGGAGCCAATGAAGCTGCTGCAAGACCGGAGTAATATGGTGAAAAGATGGGATTCCAGTGATGATACGTGCTGCAGAATTCTGGACTAACTGAAGCTTGTGAAGAGATTTATTAGGGAGACCAAAGAGGAGTGAATTGCAGTAGTCCAGCCGAGAAGTGACAAGACTGTGAACAAGAATGGCAGTGGTATGAGGAGTGAGGGAGGGACGAATGTGATTAATATTACGTAAGTGGAAGTAAGCAGACCGGGTGATGTTATTAATGTGACATTGGAAAGATAGAGTACTGTCGAGGATGACACCCAGACTCTTGACCTGAGATGATGGGGAAACAACAGAGTTATCAATAATAAAAGAAAGATTATTGGTTTTGGATAATGATGATTTTGAACCAATGAGGAGAACCTCAGTTTTGTCACTGTTTAATTTAAGAAAATTTGAAGAGAACCAGGATTTAATTTCAGAAATGCAGTCAATAAGTGAGGGTGGTGGAAAAGAGGAGGTGGGTTTACCAGCAAGGTAGAGCTGGGTGTCATCAGCATAACAGTGAAAATTAATGTTATATTTGCGAAAAATATTGCCAAGGGAAGAAGGTAAATAATAAAAAGAAGAGGCCCCAGGACAGAGCCTTGTGGCACACCAGAAGTAACAGCGGTGGGTTGGGATGTGAAAGTTTTAAGCTGTATGAACTGAGTGCGGCCTGAGAGGTAAGATCTAAACCAATCAAGTGGAGTGTGAGTAATGCCAATCAAAGATAATCTATTAAGGAGAGTGGTATGACAAATAGTATCAAAGGCCGCACTCAGATCAAGAAGGATGAGAATAGTGATTAGACCAGAATCAGCAGCCATAAGGAGGTCATTGGTAATTTTAACAAGTGCCGTTTCTGTACTATGAAGGGGGCGAAAACCAGACTGGAACTTCTCATATAGATTATTGTGAGACAAGTAGGTGTGAAGTTGGATAGCTACTATTTTTTCAAGAATTTTGGAGATAAAGGGCAAATTCGAAATGGGGCGAAAATTATTGAAATTAGTAGGATCACAACCAGGTTTTTTTAATATTGGGGTTATAGCAGCAGTTTTGAAAGATGAGGGAATAATACCAGTAGTAAGAGAAGAGTGAATGATGGCAGAAATAAGAGGGACTAGAGAGGGGAGGCAGGCTTTAACCAAAACTGTAGGCAGGGGGTCCAGCTGACAAGTAGATGACTTGGATTTACAGATGAGATCTGAGAGTTCAGAGGAAGTGGGAAGCTGGAAAGAAGAGAAAGAGTCAAAGCCAGAAGTCCACATGACTGTCATCATCAAGTCCTTCCATGAGAACCCTGAATACCATGAGGACTGATCAGTAATGTTAGGTAGAATGCCCAGAGGGGACCGGGTGGTCCTGTGGCCTGGAACCCCTGCAAATTTTTTCTTCTCCAGCCGTCTGGAGTTTGTTTTGTTTTTTCTGTCCTCCGTGGCCATCAGACCTTACTTTTATTCTATGTTAATTAGTGTTGTCTTATTTTAAGTCTTACTTTGTGTGTTTTTCTCTTTTCTTCATCATGTAACGCACTATGAAAATGTGCTATATAAATAAATAATAAATATATAAATAAATGTTGTTGTTGTACAATAAATAAAAATAGTTATGAAAAGCAAGGAAAAAAAACTCAAACTAAAGCACAGGTGTTTATATGCTTAGAATGAGGATGGAAGACAACTACAAGATGAAGTTTGAAGTTACCATTAATTAGCTAACACTAGAGGACCATTTTTCTTTGAGATTCATTTCTGTCGACCTTGATAAATGCATTTCAAAATGTAAACAATTACAACGATAATAAAAAATCCACTAACAAAACACCAAGTTATGATGAAATAATTATTAGCTTACCGCTGTGCAGTCTTCTTAACAAAGAATGAAAACTTCTTGGGCCTTTTTCTCTCCTTTCCTGCTGCACATCTGCCTCTCAAGAATTGCGCAGGTCCTTTCAAATGCCATCTGAATGAGCCAAAGGCCGCGTCCTTCACTGTTCAGAATTCTGTTTAATGTTGAGTGTTGTGTTTATTTTGGATTCTTTTATGAATGCTGCACTTGTTTACACAATAAGATTTTAAAGAATAGAAAGCAGCCATCTCTCCTCAGAAATATGCCTAAGGAATTGACAAAAATCAAACCTGGGCCTGTTTGACACCACTAGGGTACAATGGCAGAGACGTCATGTGAGTTGGTGCTGCAGCAGAGCACAGCTGGGCCTCGATGGAATAATGGCTGGTCAGTGCCACTGCCGATACCAGGTGTCTTGAGTGGTTGGGCTAGCAGTAGTTTTGGTGCTAGAGTGGGTGGCATATCTCGGGATGTCTTAGCTAATGTTAGTGTAGCAGAAATTGATTTGCACAGCTGACTTTTTAATTGTATCAATGTTCTAATTTACATAAAATGAATTAAACAAAACGAAACAACAGATATTGTTACACACACAAGCTGAGGGAGCAACTTACCAGCTTTGGGCAAGAAAGACAGATTAGGAAAGATAAGGGTGAATCAAAGTCCTGGACAGATCCTGCTAAAAGGCCAAACCCTGACATCACTGCCACCACACACTTCCACCACGGCTCCCATACAGGCCGGCATACAACCGGGCGTCAGCATGCATTCTGAACTCTGATCACAACAAGAACAGAACTCTTGGTTTGAAGACCAAAAGAACGATTGGAAAGGGCTGACAGTCCCCACGTTTGTTGCCTCTTTTCACTTGCAATCCTTGCCTAATTAAATGGAGCTTCCATCTTGTTACTTCAACACCGTACAATAAACAGATAGATAAGGCACTAGATACTAAGTAGACAGATGGATAGGATATAAATTTTAGGTTTTTAGAGATGCTCAAGAAATATAATAAACCTCTTCACCTTTCTTTGCAGTGAGAGAAAACTGAGGCACCTGGAGGAACCTCACATGGACATGGGGAGAACATGCCAACTCCATGCTGGGAGCAGCTGGGATGTCAACCCTAGTCTCTCTGTGTTGCAAGGCAGCAGCGATACCATTTCCCTGCCATGCTCAGCATTTCTTATGATGAGATTACAAATAAAACAGGAAAAAAATCGGAGGTTAATTTTTTGAAGGTTAGTATAGTATCTTAAAATGAAAATACATTTACATTTTTGTTGTTAAGTAATTGCTTCTTTATGCTGTGTTCTCGTACATTCAATGTTATGTGTCATTTATTCAGCAATGAATGTTTTAACAAAACTTGCTCTTTGCTTTGAGTGTCACAAGCAGGCGCAGTAGGCTGCCAGTGAGAACAAATTGAATGAACACAATGAATCAAAGACAATGTGATGTTTTTAATTTGCCTCTTGCTTACCTTCATTATTCAGTGATCAATAGCTCATTTGGAAAAAAACTTAGCTGACTCTGGGGACAACAGGAAAAAAATCCTATTTAATAGTGTGTGTGCCAGCAAAATCTCTTCAAACTGACCTCTTGACATGATTTCTGCATTGAAAACAGAGAATATGACTGTCTGCTTATTCAGCTCAAACATGTCGCCTCCCTCTGTGCAAGTGAAATGTTGATTATGTGTGTGGAAACACAACTGGAAAGCAACATCGCACACTGCAAGGAGAGAGAGACGAAAAAGACTGTAGGAGTATATTTTATTAAAACAATAAAAGTTAAATAACCTGAAGCATAGTGAAAACAGCATTCATATTTTCAAGATAAAAGATCATTTAAAAAACACATGGCATCCACGAGACAGAAATCCTGTGGCTTTTCTTCATCATGCAGCTATTACATTTGAGTTAGCAGTCACAAACAATGGAACATTATTAAAGATAAAGAAACAAAACGCCACTAAAATAGTATTTAGTAGCCAGTTAGTAGGACCTCCTACTACCAAACACTATATATATATATATATATATATATATATATATATATATATATATATAGATATATATATATATATATAGATATATATATATATATATAGATATAGATATAGTGAAGTCCAGGGAGCATACAGCCACCTTAACACAGACAGGCTGAGACACAAGTTGCCACACAGCACACTATTTATTTACACAAAGCAGCCCAGTATATAACAGCAACACAGTAGCAAAGTAAAGCACAGTCCCTTCCCTTTGCCAGTCCTTCCGTCTCCACTCCTCCTTACAAGCTTCATCCACTTTCTCCCGACTCAGGCCATTGCGTGGTGATGATTGGCTTCTTTTATAGGGTACCTGGAATGACTCCAGGTGCCCAACAACCTTCTTCTGGCAGCACTTCTGCCAAAATTGGACCCTGCAAGCATTCAGACGCACCCTGGCAGTGGCTATGGGCCCCAGCAGGGTGAACTTCCATGATCATGACCTGTGGCCCTGCTGAGAGACAATGGGGCCTGTACATCTGTCAGTCCGGGGGAGAAACTGTCCTGAAAATACTCTCTCCCCTGGTCCTTCCATGGTTGGTGGCATCCCAGCCAGGTAAGGACCCTAGCCGTTTGCTACAATCTTATATATAAAGCAGACTTGTAACAGTCTTGCAGTCTTGTATGTATGTTATCATCCAGTTGACGCTCGGAATATTTACTGAAGTGCCAGCTATCGGCTGACTAGGAAGATGACATGTAACTATCTATATATAAAATCAAATGTCTGTCTGTGGGTCTGTCCACGTTTCACAAGAGAACTACTTAACAGATATAGATATAGATATATATAGATTATATATATATATATATATATATATATACACTAGCAAAATACCCGTGCTTTGCAGCGGAGAAGTAGTGTGTTAAAGAAGTAATGAAAAAGAAAAGGAAACATTTTGAAAATAACGTAACATGATTGTCAATGTAATTGTTTTGTCACTGTTATATATATACAGTATATATGACAGCAACACTCATATTAGAACACTCTAGACAAGAACAGGCCATTCAGCCCAACAAAGTTCACCAGTCCTATCCACTTGTTTCCTCCAAGAAAACATCAAGTCAAGTTTTGAAAGTCCCTAATGTCTTACTGTCTACCACACTACTTGGTCGCTTATTCCAAGTGTCTATCGTTCTTTGTGTAAAGAAAAACTTCCTAATGTTTGTCCAAAATTTACCCTTAACAAGTTTCCAACTGTGTCCCCGTGTTCTTGATGAACTCATTTTAAAATACAGTCTCGATCCACTGTACTAATTCCCTTCATAATTTTAAACACTTCAATCATGTCACCTCTTAATCTTCTTTTGCTTAAACTGTAAAGGCTCAGCTCTTTTAATCTTTCCTCATAATTCAACCCTGTAGTCCTGGAATCAGCCTAGTCGCTCTTCTCTGGACCTTTCTCTAGTGCTGCTATGTCCTTTTGTAGCCTGGAGACCAAAACTGCACACAGTACTCAAGATGAGGCCTCACCAGTGCATTATAAAGGTTGAGCAGAACCTCCTTGGACTTGTACTCCACAGATCGTGCTATATAACCTAACATTCTGTTAGCCTTCTTAATGGCTTCTGAACACTGTCGGGAAGTTGATAGCTTAGAGTCCACTATGACTCCTAAATCCTTCTCATAAGGTGTACTTCGATTTTCCGACCGCCCATTGTGTATTCAAACCTAATATTTTTACTTTCTATGTGTAATACTTTACATTTACTGACATTAAATTTCATCTGCCACAAATCTGCCCAAACCTGTCTGCTGTCTAAGTCCTTCTGTAGTGATATAACGGATTCCACATTATCTGCTAATCCACCTATCTTGGTATCATCTGCAAACTTAACCAGCTTGTTACTTATATTCCTATCTAAATCATTTCTCTATATTCAAAATAGCAGCGGCCCTAGCACTGACCTCTGCTGGTCACCACTCTTAACAACAGCCAGTTCTGATGAGGTTCCTCGCACCATCACCCTCTGCTTCCTGTGTCTGAGCCAATTCTGCACCCATCTAAAACATCACCCTGAACTCCCACTTCTTTTAACTTGATGCCCAACCTCTCATGTGGCACCTTATCAAATGCTTTCTGAAAGTCCAGATAAATAATATCATAAGCTCCACTTTGATCGTATGCTTTTGTTGCCTCCTCATAGAATTCCAACATGTTAGTAAAATACGACCTCCCTCTTCTGAACCCATGCTGACTGTTCAGAATAACTCCTGTCCTTGCCATGTGTTGCTCAATCTTATCCTTAATAATTCCTTCCATTAATTTTCCTGTGATGCATGTTAAGCTTACTGGCCTATAGTTGCTTGGATCTGCCCTGTCACCCTTTTTATATAATGGGATGATATTTGCCATTTTCCAGTCCTTTGGAATCTCTCCAGTGCTCAGTGACTTCCTAAAAATATGTGTCAAGGGTTTATATCTGTACTCACTAGCCTCCTTAAGAACACGAGGATAAATATTATCTGGGCCTGGTGATTTGTTTGATTTCATCTTATTTTCCTCTATAATTTCCAAATCCCTCAGTACCTCCTTAGTAGTCCCTGTTACTGCTCTGAGGTTGTCCACTTGCTCACTTGTAAACACCTCAGAAATATGTAAGTTTAGGGCATCTGCTATTTCATTGTCCTGATGAACTTGACCTCCTCCTTAACTGTTCTTTTACTACTAAAATCTATATAATAAAAGCCCAGCGCGGTGTCCGTGTCCGCGTTCCTTTTGGCTGTATAGCCGCCCCGTAGAAAAGCCCCAGTCCGTCCCCTCTCAGAATTCCTGCTTACCCCCCTCCGTTCTTTCCCCTTTTCTTTTATTTTTCCTGTTCCCGAAAATCTTTTCAAAACAAAAGTAAAGAAATAGACAGAGCGTCACATTAACGTCTTCTCCCCTCTGCCTATTAAATAATCAATAAAATGAAATAAAAAAATCACGAAAGAAATTGAAATCTCAACCTACCCTTACAGCGTCCAACGCGCTTCTGGCGTTACAGCCAAACACGTGGTGTATGCAGGTTATGAGGTGTGACGCTAATTAACGCCCGTACTACAACAGATTATATTGTTCATATACTATTAACTTTTTACAGGGATCAACTCTTTTGGGGAAGTTCATAACAAAAAAAAAAAATTAAATTAAATTATAAATAACATGTGCACTTGAGTATTTTGAGACCCGCGTCTGAGTCGGATGGTTTCCCTGGTCACCGATTCGTGTGTTTCACTGTGCCCACTATGCCTTTCCGTCTTCAGCTACCCATGTGCACTTGTACGGAGAAGACCTTACGGAACAATGCCGAAATGAAACACAACTAAACCTGCTGCTGCGAGAGAGGACACATTACAGCGTGATCACGAAGCAAAGAGGCAAAGGCATGACAGTCGCTCGCAAGAAACGGACACTCAGCATTCACACAGATTAGCTCAACGACGCGTCTCTGCCGCACAACGAAAGGCAACTGAAACCCTACAGAGAGAAGACAGATTACGCCGTGATGGCGAAAGAAAGAGGCAAAAGCGCGCCAATGAGACACCCGACGAGAGGTCCTTACGATTGAGTCCTTCAAATGTGGTCATCCAAAGTGCAGCGTAGCGTGTGCCAAATTGCTAGTACTGAAAGAATCTCTTGGGGTCTTCTTTCGCCTTATCTGCTCTATTCCTCTCCAACTGTCTTTTAGCCTCTCTGATATCCTTCTTAATGGTTGCCCTCATGTTCTCATACGCGCTACGATTCACTTTGCAGTCATTAGTCTTATATGCCTTATACAGCAGTTTTTTCCTTTGCAACTTCTTTTTAAAATCTTTATTAATCCATCATGGAGATTTTTTTAGTTTCCTAATAATTCCAAATTTAGGTCTGTATCTGTCCTGCATTACATGTAAAACATTTTCAAACCTGTTCCACTGCTCCTCGACTGTCTCCACATTTAAAAGCTTATCCCAGTCTATCCTACTTAGACTTTGTCGCAACTGCCTCTGCATCTGCCTACCAAAGTTCAACTTAACAATTTTAGCCTTTGCATCGGCACTCTTACAAAATACTGAGAATTGTATTACATTGTGGTCACGTGACCCTAGTGGTCCAATCACGTATACACCCTCAATTCTATCTTGATTATTACAAAATGCTAAATCCAGACAGGCTTCACCCCGTGTTGGTGCTTTAACATGCTGTGTTAGAAAACAGTCGCTGATTACTTCTAAAAACTTCTGCTCTTGTGCTCCTCCATCTGCAAGGTTATCCTAGTTAATATTTGGATAATTAAAGTCCCCCATGACTATAATATCCCCCTGTAAACTTGCCTTTTTGATATTACTAAAAAGATAAGTATTGAAATGACTGTCTGAATTGGGTGGTCTATAACACACTCCTAAAATAAGACCTCCTTCCCTAATATTTTCCAGGCGAAGCCACATGTCCTCACTAAGATGAGGCTCATCGTCCAGCTGAAGATGACTTACATTTAAACCCTGTTTGGCATAAACAGCAACCTCACCTCTTTTTCTGTTCTGTCTATCTTTCCTAAAAAATGTGTATCCCTCTATGTTACACTCATCCCCATCTTTGTTATTTAGCCAGGTTTCCGTTATTGCTATAATATCATAATTATGCTCTGCTACATACAACTCCAACTCACTAAACTACATTACTAAGCATTTTTATTTCTACACCATTGTTTGTTCTTCCATGTATAGATCTAAACCTGGCCTATCCTAAACTCCCTGCCCCCCCATTCCCTAGTTTAAACAATCCTCAACTAGCCTACACATACGCCTCCCCAATACATTGGTGCCCCTCCGGTTCAGATGTAACCTGTCACGGCGGAACAGGTCCCATCTGTTCCAAAAGGAGTCCCAATGCCCCATAAACCTATACCCTTTTACCCTGCACCAAGATTTAAGCCACGCGTTAAGCCTTCTAATCTCCTCAATCTTACCTGGACTGGCGCGTGGCACAGGCAGAACTTCGGAGAAGACTACTTTGTCGGTTCAGCTTGGCACCTAACTCTTTGAATTTGGATTGCAGAACTGACAAACTACCCTTATGTATGTATGTATGTATATATATATATATATACATACATATACACACACATAAACATATATATATATATATATATATATATATACACACATACTGTACATATACATACATATATATATATATATATATATATATATATTTACACATACATATACACACACACATTATATATACCCTTTGGGGTGCGAGCAGCTGTTGCTGGGGGTGCCAGAATCCATCGAGGAAGAAAAATTAAAAACATTATTTGTACAAAATATTAATTTATCTATCCATTCCTAAATAATTAAATGGGCAGGCTATTTCATATCAGTGCAATACGCTGCTTGTTAAAACGGATGACTTCCACTCTTACGTGCACATAGTGCTGCGTGGGCATTATGAACTATCGTATCTGTTCAAGTTCTATTTAAATTTTAAATATAAGTAATTTTTTATTTAGACGACAGAAATATCTTTGGTAGGAATGTAAGTTAAATTTAGTCATCATTGCATAAATTTTTCTAAATTCAACCTACACTTCTACCAAAGATATTTCTGTCGACTAAATAGAACGTACTTATATCCAAATAGAACTTGAAAAGATATATTTTTTCGATTCTGAGTGCGCATTTTATATCGACTAAACGCACACTACATCGAGCCCCGTGCTATTGTGCTCTCGCCTGCCTGCCTCAATAAGTCACCGTCACTTCGCTCTTACTTTTTTACCGTTCATTTAATCATGGGCCTCTCTACAGTTTTGTTTATTTTCAGGTTGTAATGTTCATTAAATTTACGTATCATCTGGTCCATTGGTGGACCGTGCATCTCACACCTAGGCCTTCAGTACTGCTCCCTCTGAATCAACCCGCCCCTGAAAAACTAATTTATGGTTATAAAAACCATCTTAATATGCAGAAATACAGTATAAAGAGCCGCTGCATCGCAGATAACTCCTGTAGCCACAATAAATGCCTTTATTGAATAGACAAACCAGGGGTGAACAAGTTCCTTTCTACTGCAGCCACAGCCGCGACACACATAAAAAACATCAATAATAACTCATAAACTTGCAATATTATTTAGGAAAATTGCAACATTTTACTCACCAAAAATTCGGATTATTTGTAAACAAAATCCATCCTATCCTCTTTCCTCAAAAACAGTTCAATCACTCTGTCGTACGGATTATCCGTGTGCCTCAGTTCCATCAGAAAGTCCCTTTCTATCGCCATCGAAGCTAATGCTGAAAGTCGAACCTGCAGCTTCTATCCAATCAATGGGTCTGAATACGGTGACGTCGCTGTACGCCTGCAAAAACTGATTGGTTGAAGCAACAGGTTAATCAACATTTATTCTGTGTTAGAGTGCCTGCACAACGGATTGTGAAAGCCTCTCTGCCTGGCAACAAATGATGGCTGAAATGTGATTGGTTAAATGCTTTAATACGAAAATACATGCCTGGATGCAGCACACCCATCGGAAAAGCTATTAAAGGAAGCGGACAGACTATTTGGAATTATTTAATAAGTATTCATGGACAAAATATAATTAACAGGCGCTCAATTACATGGGAGGCGTGATGACGAGAGACGCAACTCCGCCTCCCACGACCATCGAGCTACAGCCTATTACAGTATATGGATGAAAAAATAGGTTCCAGTTATGACCATTACGCGTAGAATTTTGAAATGAAACCTGCCCTGCTTTTGTAAGTAAGGAATAAGCCTGCCAAATTTCAGCCTTCTACCTACATGGGAAGTTGGAGAATTAGTGATGAGTGAGGGCTTTGCCTTTTATTAGTATAGATATATACAGTATATACATTGTATGTAAAAGCTACATGGAATGGCAGATAATCTAGAATGCACTGAATCATTACAAGGAACATGGACAGCAAAAAGGCTTGGAAAGATGAAATTTAATGCAAATAAATGTAAATTATTACATGGAGGAACTAAAAATAATAGATCTGAATACACAATGGGAGGTATGAAAGTGCCCCTTATGAGAAGGATCTGGGGGTCACAGTGGGCTGGACAGTGGACTATCTACATCAAGATAATGGACAGAAGCCGTTAAGAAGGCTAACAGAGAGGGACTTTTTAAATTGAAAAACAGGACTCTTGACCAATGAATGGTGAGAAGAGATGGGTTTTCAAGTCAAAAAGTCCTTCCTGCGAGTCTTTTGTGTTTTAAGATGAGTATGTAACAATATTAGCATAACATTTGTTTTGCATGTTTTGAGCTAGCAACTGTATAAATGACATTTGGATTATTCTCACTCCCCCTTTTGGACCAAAGGCGCTCACATTAGTGTATTTGAAACAGTTTCTGTCCACAGGTCACAAGCCTAAAGAGCATACAGTTATAATAATAAATACTCTTCTTATTCTTGCATTTATAAACTGCATATGTTGCTTTCTGTCCATCATGTAGTTTTGTTTGGGTGTGTCTTTTGTTGGCATTGTATGACCGTCAGTATTCTGAGGAGACATGTAAGAATTTCATTGTACTGAGTACACATGACAATAAACTTCACCTTACCTGTGCAGTACCTCCTGTAACGCCAGAGATGTAAGTTAAGTAGCCTGAAGCTATGATCAGGATGACAGAAACACTGGAATGATTAAAACATTTTGTAAGAGCTAATTTTAGAAAGTTAATATTAAAAGTTCACACAAGTGTTTGCTGAATTTGAAATAAATACTTAAGTTTCACATTATCCCTTAATGATATATAGTAACCTTGTACCCCCTCTGTAAGCTGACATGTAATAAGACATTCTCAGTTATTTCTGTAATAACAGAGCCCTGGAAGCTGAGGCTGTTAGATTAGCAACAAATAGAACAATGGCTGACAGTTTTCTAACTGTAAACAAATATGGAAATACGAGAAAGTAGGACTATATGAGCATATACAGAGAAATATAACAAGACACCTATAAGCTTTAAACATCTTGTACAAGAACTTTTCTCTTTTTAACAAAAAAAAAATGTAATTGTATTATTGAGGCCTACTTGAGCCTTTCACAGCCTGTAGCCATTGTAACACATAAAAGTCAAAGACACTAATTGTTTGCCACCAACCAGCACATCAGTCTCTAGAAAGATAAGGAGAAGCCAGCTCTCTCCACAGTGAACCCGCTAATCATTTTTAATTTGCACAGAAATACACACCAGAAAAAAACACTTTCAGCCATTTGTTTTTCTTTTTATTATGCTTTGCTAAAAACAAGTGAGGTAGAACAGCAGTCGCAAAACAAGGAGATTTCGTTCAGCTCACCCCAGGATGAATAAACAACTTTATTGGTTTTCATTTTTGCAGGCATGAATATTTTGAAACTTCTAATTCTTTGTTCATCAGGAGATTTATTTTCAGGTTGAGGACTGCTTCTGAACATATGCTAAAACTGATGGGTTTCTACTCCACACAGGAGTTGTCAAGCATGGGATGTAAAATTAATAATGACATACATTTTTAAGTCATCATGACGTCAGTCGGAGATGGAACTGGAGACACTGCATAAAGAGAGTTCCAGGAGAACCATCTGGGCAGATCACATACATTTAGGCTTACACCTCTACAGCGCCCTGAAGCCCCTGATCCTCAGATGAACTTGTAGTGTAAAAGTATGCAAAACAGAGGTTGTGCTGCATAATGCAAAAATTCGGAAGTGCTTACACTTTCTAAGTTCTAACCAAAACATTACTTACTTTGGTAGTATTAATATGATCATACACTAGGCAGCATTCACCACTACTCGCAGTCAGATCTTTTAAAAGAATGAAAACAAAGTAAGAGAAACATCCATAAATCCAACTATATTTCTGCTTATTCAAACGCAATGCCATATTAGACATCAGTGAAATGTCAACTGGCACTGCCAATACTTTATGTGATTATATTAAAAAAAAAAAAAACCCTGAGAGAGACTTAGATTGCTAAACTCTAATAATATGTTGTCAAACAGACATCTAAAGCATCTGGAAAGACTGCCTTCCGAAAGTAAGGATGAGCGAGATTAGTGATTCAAACATTTGGTTGTTAGAATTCACATTGTAGCTAAGTAGGAACATTACTGGGGTGGGACATTCCAGTCAGTACACAAGTACTTGGCCGCCTAATATTTATTGTGCCTGATAGTTTATTCGTTGTTTTTTTAACTCGAACATATCATGAATTCAAATATTCAATATGCTAAAATGCTACTCTGTGCAAATGTACTTATGAAGTCATCACAGTTATTTGCATACATTAAATCCTATAAGAGATTTCCATTAACAGTACGGGTGAAAGCCAGGAGGCCCTACCGCACATAAGCAACTAGGCGTCATTTTTCCAGTTAGCAGGATTATGTTGTTGATCCTAAAGCCTTTCACTAAAGTCTGAGAATAGTTATGTCCTTGTAAACTTCTGTGTTAACCATATATGTCATAAAAATTGATTATGACAAGCATTTTGTAAGCGGTTTGCCAATTAACTTGACTCGTATCAGTATCTTAAATGAAATTCAGTCTCTAATTATGAGATGAAGGACAGAATCTCCTGACTTCTTAACACAGGAGGTTGGCTCTCCCATTCTGAAGAAGTGAAAATGTACAAAATATCACCCATCAACCACAGTATAATTTCAGAGGAGGTAATCTTCCCCACTCAATAAAAATAATGCACAAATAAAAAAAAATGTTATTCTATTATTATGCAATAGTTCACTGTACAAGAGTGGAAAAATGTCTTTTAAAAACAGAGAAACTTCACAGTTTCATGAAAATTTCTTTTATGTAATTCCAGAAGTGGAGAATGCTTTTGATAATCATCTCAATGTCCAAGGTTATTCACACCAGAAGAACGAACCCCTCTTTCCTGTAAATATACTTTTAAAAACCCTCAGCAGCTTCCACTGATAAAGGCGGTTGGTGGTGGTGGTGGTAGCAGCAGCAACAGTTTGGCACAGTATGGTGAAATCCCTGTGATATCATCGCCATCTGGTTCATCCCGTTATGCCCTTTCACTTTCAGGCTCAGTGTGATCTTTGCCAGTTTCGCCATTCACAGTCTGTTCACAATCTGTTTCAATCTTCCGTTTTAAGGATTTCTCATACTTGGTTTTGAACAGTAAACCATGGCCTTCAGGAAAAACAAAGAAAAAATGAACAACTTCGATTTAATTAATACTGTGTGCAAATTACGCTTTCAAGACAGCAGCTATGGGATACAAACCAAACAACTTCATGGTCTAGTGTAAAAGGAGTAGCAGCCAGCAAAGGAAATTTTGATCTCCAAAAGGAGCTCAGGGGTCCGCTTCTATGTCATGTATGTGGCCATCATCACCTGCTAATGGCACTGTAACAAACTGAAGTAACTGGAAATTTACACAGGATGTTGGATCTTTCCAGAGAGCACATGTCCTCAAGGAAGGAAGAGATACCGTGAAGTTTTAATTTTTGTTCTAATCGTTCTTATGACCAAATGTCAAACCCTGCCTGTAGCCACACCTCACAAAAAGGCGACTTAGAAATATACTTTATATAAAACTTTTCTAAATAGATATCATGATGTTTAAGGAATACTCAACCGAAAAATTATAAATTGTTATATGTCCCATGTAATTTGTAGTGATGGCTGTAAAAAAAAATGTAATCTAACTTTTCATGCAGAATAAGACATTACAGGTGACTGTACACTAGTACTCAATGTGAAAAGCATTCATGCAAAAATAACTTCTCACATTACTCGTGTCATAAAATCAACAGGCCAGTTGTCCAGTTTTGTGCTCAAAATATGCAAAACACACATGTTTTTGCTAAATTATTATTATTATTATTAAAAAATCTGTTTAAAACATCATACACAGAAAAAGCATTCCCATGATACTGTGCTTCTGAATTGAAGATGTGCCTCTCTCTCCGCATCATGAAGTGACCTTCAAGTCAGTATTACGGGAATGCCTCTAGCATTTATGATATACACTGATAATATTTTAGTAAAAACTACATGATTTGCATGTTTCGAGTATACAAATGGATAACGAGCCTGTAGATTAGATAGATAGATACTTTATTAATCCCAATGTGACACAAGTGATGCAAGAGTTGGTTTTTTTTTTTTATTTTCCCATGGGTGTTTTTCACATCATTTGCATTTGTACACTGCAGGTCATAATTGACGTGTATTATACCATAAACTTTTTTCTCTCTATTCCGCATGAAAACATCAGATTTTTTGCCATCACTACAAAGTCCAATGGGTAAGTAACATACCAAAACAGAATACCATTTGTAGGTGCTCACTTATATTCTCACTTTAGGAATTTGTATTTTTGTTTATTTTCATAATAAGATTCGCACAGGACTGTTGCTAGATAGATAGATAGATAGATAGATAGATAGATACTTTATTAATCCTAAGGGGAAATTCACATACTCCAGCACCAGCATACTGATACAAAAAAACAATATTAAATTAAATAGTAATACAAATGCATGTAAAAGCAGACAATAACTTTGAGTAATGTTAGCATTTACTCCCCCGGGTGTAAAGATATATACTTCTCATCTAAAGATCCTCTCCTCTGTCTGTGCTGTAATTAGTGTGAGTAGATAACTTGTGTTTAAGTAAACTGTGACCATAATCACTAACACAGGACTGCAATTTACACAAAGGCAAGCACCAGTTCTTGTGCTGTTTAACTGTCTTCATCTTCTATAACATAACCTATATTTAACTACCTATATGTAGACATTAATCTGTGTGTAGAAGGAATAAAGTAATAGTAGAGAAGGCCAACCTTATGAGCTCATTTTAACTTGCTACCTTGGAAGACATTGACAAGATAAACCCCAGGATGAACAAATGTGTTAATCGTTCAGGCAGTAAGACAAGTAAACTCTAACTGATTAATGCTCACCAAACTAGTGGACAGATTATGAGGTCAACAAGAAAGTTATTAGAAATTCTATTATGCAGTAGCCATTTCCTAACTATTGATGGCTGAACCATTTCTGAAGCAGTCATGGCCATCATGCACTTACACTAGGAAGACTGAGTTACAATACTGCAGGTGTCAGAAGGTAAAGCTGCATTGACCAATACCAATATACCAATATTAACAGACTGGTGGAGGAATGAGGGCTCCTAAGCATAATTAACGATTAAAGCAGGAAATAAATGAATACAGCAAATGCTGCAAAAAATTACCAGTAGTTTTGACTCACCAGGACAGTCTGCCATTTCTTTAAATGCCTTCTTTTTACAACACCCTCTACATAAGCTGAAGACACATTTATTTCCCTGTAATAAAAAAAAATGTAAGTGTTGTCAATATCAGATTCTTAGCTGTAGATTTATAAGCAACCTTGAACACAGACATCACAGTTTAACAAAAAGTCAATAATATATCAGTAGTCAATAATACCAGACAGAATATGAGTGTCAGATCCAGTTTTGTTTTTGTAATTTCAAACTTTGCAACAGCACCCTTATTTTTATGATCTGTTATTATAGCACTCAATACATATTCACTTGGTGAAACTTCTGCATTAACTGAGTGCAAAGGGAATTCTTGTCTTTCGCACAGAGAAGATCAAACCCCAGTGTAGTCATGGCTCTCCTTACGCGGTGACTTCAAGTAGTGGCGCACTAACATCGAACATGTATCTGACCACTGTGTAACACAGTCTTGTACTTTGAAGTTGACACGGTGTTGGGAGAACCTCATTTTGCAGCCTTTGTAGAGTAACTACAGGCAGAGAGGGTCACTTCAAATTGCTTTCAGTTTTTACTTGTCATTCCACTCAACAATAAATATTAAGACCCCATTTCGATACAAGGGGAACGAGTAGTGTTTATTTAACTAGATTAAGGTTCACCTCGCTAATGCTTTGAAGCCATTTCATCTTAGCAACTGAAGCACTCCTCTGACACACACAGTGAGTTACACTGCAGTCTCAATTGTTTAAGCAGTGTCTTACTGAAGAATCCTAAACATGAAACATATCGCATTTATCTAAAGCATCTCTCTCAAAGAAATTTGACAGGAAAAAAAATACAATTCAGCTGCACTGTTATGCGTGACTGAATATTCATTAGTAAATAGCAGCACCGCACTGTGCACTTCGCTGCACATAAAAATTTATATTAATGCTTCTTTGTATACCACACTAGCTGAAATGAATTACCCAGTATTGCCCGGGAGGAAAATAAAGTGTTTTTTTTTTTTTTAATTGTTTGAGAAAAATATAATAAAAAAACAGAACTTTAAAAATAAATAAACAAACAGTGAAGACTCATTAATGTGCTTGTCTTTCATGTATGTTATCATCCAGCTGACGCTCGGAACCGGCCAACTCTATTTCATTTCAAAAGCAACAGGCGGGCGCGGTGGTGGAGCTCAACCATGAAGAATGCTGGCTGTCACCTCCAGTTTGCCCTCTGGTGGTCGCTCTGAGTGATAACTGGATGATAACAAGACCGCACGATCACCCCCACCGACCCAGAAGGGGGTGAGTTAGGGTTGATTTCACCCTACAATATTTTTTAGTCAACCAATGAGAAACATGTGCACCAAGTTTCATGAAAATCGCTCCAGCCGTTAGGAAGTGATACTGGAACATAAATACACACACACACACACACACATACATTGACTTCAGTATTATACAGTAATATTTATTCCTTTGTATCTGTGGCACTCACTTTTCCTGTTAATACTGCATAGCAAAGCATGGTATCACAGTATAAAAACCATATTCAATAGCTGTCTACTGTAACAAATGACCGACAGCCACACCATCTCAACTGGCCCCCAATAAGACGCAGTTCATTCAAAGACACGTGACACATTGAGATCCAAAAAAAGATACCTTTCCAAAGTTTGCTGTAATATTCTTAGTGATGCTTGGAATGACGTATACATTGCAACACCTTTACAAAATCTACCATTTACACTTTCATATGTATAATTAAAAAAATAAAAAGTGAAATAAGAAATAAAATGTAATATAAAAGATAATTCATTAAGGAATTCAGCACAGATATCCAGTTTAATGAAAACAATTCCAAAAATCCAAATAGTGTGTAGGATTAAATGCGTATGGCCATAAAATAAGTGGCTGGGTATTATTTTTAAATAAACCACGGGTGGGTAACTTTCTGTAGGGGTCATCTTTAAAAACAGCGAAGCAGTGATTGCACAACCACATTTGCATTAATTACCATGCAAGACCTGCAGAAGTGGATATGAATGTAATTACACTGATCAGCCACATTAAAAGCACTGACAGGTGAAGTGAATAACCTTGCTTATCTTGTTACAATGGCGCCTGACAAGGAGTGGGACATATTAGGTAGCAAGTGAACAGTCACTTTTTAAATGTGATGTGTTGGAAGCCGGAAAAATGGGCAAGCGTAAGGATTTGAAAGAGTTTGACAGGGGCCAAATAGTGATGGAGACACGACTGGGTCAGAGCATCTCCAAAACAGCAGGTCTGCATGGAGTGTTTCTGGTATGCAGTGTTTAGTACCTACCAAACGTGTTCCAATAAACGGCAACTGGCGAACCAGAGACAATGGTCATGGACACCCAATGATGCACATGGAGAGCGGAGGTTAGCCCATCTGGTCTGACCCCAGAGAAGAGCACAAATTGCTTGAAAACCTTACTGCTGGCAATGAGATAAAAGTTGTTAGAACACACAGTGCATCAAAGCTTTCTGTGTAGCCGCAGACAGGACAGATTGCCTATGTTGACCCCATCCACCACTGAAACTGCCTACAATGGGCACACAAGTGTCAAAAATGGGCCATGGAGCAATAGAAGAAGGTGGCCTGAACTGATGAATCACATTTTCTTTTAGATCATGTGGACAGCCATATGAGTGTGTGTTGTTCACCTGGAGAGGAGACAGCGGCATTATGGACAGAAGACAAGCTGACTGTGGCAGTGTGATGCTCTGGGCAATGTTCTGCTGGGAAACTTTGGGTCCTGGCATTTATGTGGAGGTACCAGATACCTAAAGATGGTTGCAGACCATGCACAGATATACCCATTCATGTCAACAGTATTCCCTGATGGAACGGCCTCTTTCAGCAGGATAATGCACCCTGCCGCACTGCAAAAATTGCTCAGGAATGGTTTAAAGAACATGATACTGGGTTGAAGGTGTTGACTTGACCTCCAAATTCCCCAGATCTCAATCCAGTCAAACATCTATGGGGTGTGCTAGAAAAAACAGAAGTCCAATTCATGGAGGCCCCACTTCACAACTTACTTAAAGGGTCTTCTGGTCCCCAAACCCAAAAATTGCCAAAAAAAACTAAAAAACATGGAAAATAAAGGTTTTATTACAGTTAAAGGCAAAAAAAAATGTTACTAGACTTCGGAGGGAAAAACACAACAAATGAGGCACTAAAGCAAAATAAAAGCCCTTTCACCCAACTGCTCCGTTTACACCTTACACTGTTCACACTCCTTCCAAGTGAACTCATCCACTCTTCAACCAATGCAAATTTCCCAGAAGCAATGGCCCCTAGCCTATCTTGTACTGGATCCCTGGACTACTTGTGAGGTTACTTATGGTCTCCTTGAATATACCTTTGGCTCAGGTATAGCTTTATAAAAGCCCTGGGGTTGTCTGCGCAGAGCTCTCTCTGGTGGTCCCAGGTATCCCTGTCAGACTACTGGTCCAGTTTTTACCAAGGGGCCAGAGAAACTAGCAGGGGCCTCATTAGCAGACTTCTGAGTCGTGTCATTTACAGGGATGGAAAATGTGCCCTCTTTCCTTTTGCGTTCCCCACTGTCCTTCCACTATATTTACATCCCTTGAGTAATTCACGGGACATTTTTCCCCACATCTCCATCTGGCATCCCTTTGAAGGCAGACTACCATAGGCCTCCTGTACAAGAGCGTTCTCGGTCATTTTGTTACAAGCCCTGACCCCAATCACTTTTGCAATATCTGAATAAATCAAAAGTTGTAATTCCTACTGGAATATTAAGCCTGTCTGATATTAAGGAAAAACAATGTATCCTAAAGAAACCCATTCAGACATACTGTATTAAAAGCATGTAACCTCCATGCATTGTTTGTTTTTATTATTTATATATTACTTTTATGCTTCTCTTTCTTTCCCTCAAGCTTCTGTAAATTTCTAATTTCCCCTTTGGGACAAATAAAGTGCAACTTATCAATAACACATGGTTCTCACTTATTTAGCGGTTTCAACATTTCAATCAGAATATAAACAACAAGATAATGGATGGAACCTGTGATTGCAAGATGCCAGTGTAATTTATTCAATAAAATCTAAAATGAAGTTCTCACACAATTCTCAAAATGTGCCTGTATGACTTATGTTTCAGATATCTACACACATATCCCATAATCGTTTTAATTGCTGTAATATTACAAGTTCTCTCTGGGACTGCAGCATGGCAGAGTGCTTAGCACTGCAGTTCCACAGGTTTGGGTTGAAATTGTGATCCAGTTCCTATTTACGGAGAGTTTACATGTTAACAGATCTTCATTATTTCTAAAGTACTCAACAGGGAGGATGGATTGTGATGTACTAATGACCTGTCGTGCCTTGCACTGCTGCTAGGATAAGTTCTTCTTCTCTGTGTCTAACAAAATGGATGGATTTTACTTTAAATAAAATACTTTTATTGACAAATACATATGAACTGCAAAAAAAGGTAATATCAAAATAAAAAAACTCAAATTTGCACTTACTAAAGTCAATAGAATTACATGGAATGTGCTGATGTGCCTAATGGTGAAAAGGAATTTCAGTTCTATGTTCAAAAGAGGCTGTTTAGTGGCAAGTTCTAAGAATGAAATATAAAATACTGTACAAATTTCCATTTTTAATTAACAAAATGACCTTCCACGTTCTTTAAATGTGTTTCTTCTCAGATGACACTGTAAAATGTACGACGTTTAACCATATGAAGAGGTAGATTTTAGTTCATTTTTAACAATTTTACTTTACAACATTTACATCACTAAATTGATTTTACAAAGCCAATTGCTTTAACCCAAATATGTCATCTGTGTAAGGATCTACACTCCAGCACTGAAATGTTGAAATTCACAGCCACAAAATCAGTGAATAAATGGATATCGAAGTGCTTCTCTAAACCAGCTCTTGTTAAGCTTCATGCTCTGAGTGAAGAACGGCAACAGATTTCTAGTAGTACATCTTGTTTTAGCTACTACAAAGATACATAAGTGTGTTAGTTTGACATTACAATGAAAAAACTTCATATATTAGTCATAACATTACCAAACAGACTCTATCCTTGAACTGTATTCAGCTCTAGTATTAGATTAGCACATTTCTTACTGTGTTAGTCCTCCACATATAGGCCTCTAAAATCTCATTTACAGCAATACACCAACCAGTAGTGAGCTTTGAAAGGCAGCAAATATATTTGTTATTAACACATAAGTTACCAACTCATACAGTTAAGAGTATCATAACTTTTGGGAAAAAAGGTTTCTCACCTAACTAGATGCTTTTGGCAACACAGTGAGAATCTACTTCATCGTCCCGACTTTCAGTTCTGTTCATTCATGTTGACTGTGCGGTTTTTGAATATTCTACCTGTGTCTTTACATTCTCTAGTGTTCCTTTCACATCTTCAAAGACATGCCGTTAGGCTAACCGGCGAATAAGAATTGGCCTCTGTGCGATTGTAGGAGTGTGTGTACAACTGGCATGCTGCCCTTTTCCTATCCATGTGTCTGGTGCTGCCAAGACAGGCTTCAGCTCTTTAGAAAAAGCTACACTGGACAAACTGATATTTAAAATACATTTTCTGTTACTTCAAAACCCACCTTGCAGCATATTCGTTCATTTTCAAATTTAGTTATTATGCTTAAGGCAGTTTTGGATAAGGATAGGAACAAGGCCAGGAAGGGCTTTTAGTTTTTTGCTTGGCAAACTGCATATACTCATAAATATGAAGAAACAATTCTGAGACAACAATTACTGTACATTAAATATATTGTGAATATCAAAATCTACACACCTCTCCTGGAATGTTAGCTTTTACTAATGTAAAGGCTTGAACGAAGACGAATCACGTCAAACCTTTTCTACATTTAGAACTGTAGGAAAAAATGTTAGAATAACTCGTAGTAATTTGTGATAACCAAAGCAGATTAAGACAACTGAAACATTGTAACTGAGAATGTCAGACCCACCAGTGCTTGAATCTAGGATCCTAGAACTAACCATGGTGCCCTTAATCAGTTTAAAATCTTTTGTGCCAGTGTAGGCACTCAGAGTCTTAGGACAGGCAGCAGAATCAAGATTTATTGTATGATGCACATACAGACTCGCTACAGATGCAATTAGCGCCCTGCCATTAGAATCTCTTACATTTATTACAATTCTTATCATACAAGCCATTATTCATCCTCATCTGAGTCCTATCATTTCACTGCTCTAATCTTGCCTCTTATTAATTCTGTCAATATTTCTTAGCTGATGGGGTGTCAAACCCCTCTCTTTCCATCATATCTGCTTGACAAGGCCTATCCTTACTCCCTACTAGTTCAGCACTCACCACCAATATTTATAGTTGGAAAGTTCATATTCCCTCTCTAACAGAGGGGGTCCAGCTTTTCCACCTCTCTTGCATGTCTAACCTTTGGCTTATGAAATACTGATGGTTTCTAGCTCATACATAATAATTAAAAACATGTAAATGGTAAATGGCCTGTATTTGATATAGCGCCTACTAGAGTTCAAGAACCCCCCTAGGCGCTTTACAACACAACAGTCATTCACCCATTCACACACACATTCATACGCTGGTGATAAGCTACTTTGTAGCCACAGCTGCCCTGGGGCACACTGACAGAGGCGAGGCTGCCGGACACTGGCGCCACCAATCCTTCCGACCACCACCAGCAGGCAAGGTAAATCCTCTTACATCTTAATACTTAGTGAAATATAGTGTACACTTTTCTAATACATAGAGATTACCAATTTTAAGAATACATTCTTCTAAATTTTCTAAAGTTATGAGTAGTTATGCACAATACAGAAAACAAACCCTGAGGAGGTCACCAGTATAGCATAGAAAGAAAGAAAGTCCCCTCTTTTTTTTAGTATAGCATATAGTGGAAAGTCTCAATGCACTGAAATCAAATAATGAGATTGTAAGCCAAATCACAACTACGTCCTGGAAACTCCCAAAAATAAACACAGCAGCTGAAACAAAAACCACAGCGGAGACTTTTTAAAGGCCTAGTTTTCAATTACAGTTGAAAAGTGAATTGAAGTTGAGAGAGACTCATGAAAATGTGGGTGTTTTCACTAAAACATAATCCAGCTGCAACTGAAACATGACCACCAAACCAGCTGAATAAATATTCAGGACATTACCTAAATTATCACTTTTTAAAAATGAGAAGACGGTCCCTAGTATTTCACCTTGGATTTAAAGTAAGAAAGTCAAAATTCTAGAGTGAAACAACCAGCTAGCAAGTATGTCGTTTTGATAGGAGCCCTTGGAAGTAAGCTACCCTATTTATTAAAAACCTTTTAAGCAATCACATAATGAGAGTGGAGTAGTTGTGACTTTTAAAGATAATCACTGATTATCTGAGGCTCCATGGGAACCGACTGGAAAACGTTTCTCCAGCTTGCTCTTCAATAAGCTATGATATTTTGTACAGTCAATGCTTTCATCTTGAACAATGTATACAGTTTCATTTGGAACTCAAATCTTTATTTATGCTACTTAAGATCTGAATTAGTAAAATATTCTAAATATTGGAATAAACAATATGTGTACCAATATCTATAATTAGCAGGAAAAAAATATTTTGATACCACCGGGGACTTAGCAGAATAAGAGCTGTCAGAAAAAATAGTGTTGAGTGTGAACTTGAAGAAGTCACCACTGTCAGAGTAACTGGTAAATGAATGGGCAACAATGGGTGGGTCTGCAATCTGTACTTGAACATCAAGACAGATAAAGTGTCAAAAATGTACCCAGTAATACACCTTAAAGAACATAATAAACTGTCTTGTAAGAGCTGTTTGACAAGTCATAGAAACACTTAGTACTGACGCAGTTGCAGATTCTTTTGGTTGTCTCAGGAGACAGCCATGATAAAGCAAAATTAAAGTTTTACCGGTCTGGGTTTGGATTCCAGCAGAGTCACAGTTTGTATGGAGTTCTCCTCGAGGCTCACTGGAGGTTCTAAAGATAGTCTGCTTCTTCTCCCATATGTCAGAGATGTGCACTGTGCCTATTAGGTCATCTGCTGACTCTGTATTGACCCAGTATGAGCTTCGGTTGTGTTACGTGTATGTGAGAGAAAGCGTTCTCATAAAATGGACTTGCGTTCTGCCAGAGTTGCTTACTGCTTGGTGTATAATTCTGCTTCTGTAAGGACATGCTTTGGTCTGAATTAGATTAAGCAGGATTGAGAATGTTATGTCAAATAATTTATAGATGTTTTTGCTTTTGTTTTCAACACACCTGAAATTTTCATTGGTGAAAACATTTATTTGACGTGCTTATTAAGGTGTAATTTAAAGTAAATGACATAGAAACTACTATAATGGTTTTCCATGAATACAACACAATGAGAAAAGTGTAACATGTCTGAAATGAACCACAACAATCACTTTTTTAATTCATGTCATCTATTAACAAAGGCTCCTGCCTTGTGCCCCGTGTTGGCTGGGATTGGCTCCAGCAGACCGACCCCATGACCCTGTGTTCGGATTCAGCAGGTTAGAAGATGGATGGATGGATATTAACAAAGACTCTGTGAACTAACAAAAGTAAAGGGCACAGTTCAGTCAAACAGACAATCCAATCACTCGTGCATTACAGCTGACCCTTTGGCTTCAGTAGAAAGTTTACATGCATAGGCATTTGCTTATTTATCACTATTCAAAAGCACTAAATGATGCTGCTGTCTTTATATCCTGCACGAAAAATAACTTTAATAAATTATGGAAAATTATTCCAGAATATGCAATTGAAATTCTCAGCCTTAACAACAACTAATTAAAACAGGTAAACAAATACTGTACTGTATATATATATATATAATGGTTTAAGTCTAGGTCTGTTTATTGATACCAGTCAAAACAAAGCCGGCTAGAATACATTTATGCCACTGCAACGTCATAACCCATTTTATTAAAATAATTTTCCAGAGCGCCTAGTGCCAAATGGCTCCCTAAATACAGATAAGAAGCAAACAATAAAGACCAAGATGACATTTTTGAAATGAAAGCTTGACTGGCAGAATTCAGCTCACCCACCAATACATTTTCTAAACCTGCCCTGTACTGGTCATGGAGGCATCAAAAGGCTTACGAAAGGCCCTTGTCTGAGAGCGGGTATTCATTTGTGGCAGAGAATGAGTGCCCTCAATGAACCAATTAGAAAGTCAACAGTCATTCTACCTGAATGTAAAAAAACCGAGCTCTTAGCAAAAGTTTGGCTCACTGTGCCGAGTATAATTTCAAGACGAACAAACAAGTGTTTCATGCTTTTAGCTTGTTCATAACACCTCATTTTGGACGGCTTCCATTTTCAAACTCTCCATCTGGTTTGTGCTCATTTTAAAATTGAGGATCATTTATTTTTTGTTTGTTTGTTTCTTCGCAGAATCTATTTCTGCCTTTGGTGGGCGATTAGCTAAATGGCATTGAATGAATAAGGACTACATGGCAGTACTGTAATTCTGGAAGACTACAACCAAACCATAGGAGCGGATGAAAGTACAATTGTCTTAAATTAGAAAAATTGAAAATAAGTATGACTATAATGCAATATACATTTTTAAAATACAGCATAGACGTAGGAGGAGAAAAAGAAAGAAGTATGACAATGTCTCACAGAGCTGGATCACCTTTACACTAATATGTTAAAATATGCATTATATAGATTTAGATATGAAAATATGTATAAAACAGAATATTAAAAATAAAAGAGGCAATGGACGATGGAAACCTTGACCTTGTGGACATATATAAGTGATATATTGCTTAAACCAACCACTGGTCAAGATCTCCTTGGATAAAGCTTAACAAACAATAAGGAACTACTTAAGTACATTTATGAGAGGTAGCACCCCAAATGGCTGGGCAGTCTTTTAGCCTTAAAACCCCTGGAGTCCCCAACCCCGTCTTCCCCAGGCATCTGACCACAGCATTGGACTTCCCATTAGAGACTTAAACACAAATCTATATACAGTATAAGGACTCTACTTTTCTTATCACCTGTATATCTCTGCTATTCTATCTGTTATTTTTGGTATTTACTCATTCTTATTTTATATATTTCTAATGTGTTTTTCATTTTCTTGTAACTTATTCCCTGACATCTTGTAAAGCACTTTGAGCTTCATCCTCTCTATGAAAATATGCCATAGAAATACATGTTGATGTTGTTTAATGCATTAAAAAAAACAGATGACACAAAAAGAAAGCACTACAGCAAAGGTGAAGTGATACAAGTGTCCTCAGAGAAAAGTGAGTGATGGTAGAATTAAAAATCCCAAGCTTAAAAGAAGATCATACAAATACACACATTAACACAACAGATGAAAGCAGGCAGGAAGGTGAGTTACAACATATTAAACATGTAAAGGAAGCCAGTAGGGAGGAAATAAGGAATTATTTAAAAATTGTAAATACCATGCCACTCTACTAGAATACAGTGTTAACAACTAGCTACACTTAAAGAGACACAAGGAATGAACAGCAGCAGCAGAAATTGTGTTTGAAAAAGGGCAAAGAAGCCAACAAGGCAAAGGTGGAGGGAAATAGTCACTGGAAAATCTTTTAAGAAACATTTCAAGGACTCGCTGCTCTACAGCAGTGATTCACAAACATCTCGTATCAAAGGAGTCCTGACAGTGAAAAACATCCTCCAGATTCAAATGTACAAATCTGCAGTCCCAATGGTAAAGCCTTTGACTAATAAGAGTTAAAAATGCTTTCTGTTATGCTCTCTATGTTCCTCTCACCTGAAACTACACTTGAACAGACAAGGCTTTTAACATTTCAGCTCTTTTACTGTAAACAGACCTAATATTCTAGGAAACAACTAGCCTGGGAAGAGAAACTGCATTAAATGTTCACAAACAAAATTCCAGACAAATCATTAATTATAATGTCTGCAACAAACGGAAATATCCTATAATTGCTATAACCTTTTATGCAATAATTTCACATTCAGAAAAATAAATAAATATTCTGTATAGCTTATATATTTATAGCTTACAAAGCAAGGCTAGCAGATTATACGAACATAAAAAACTGAAGTGCCCACAACAAAACTGTTACAATATACAAATAATAGAAAACTTACCTTTGGATTTCCGCAATGTTCACATTTGACATATTTAGCTATTCAGAAAGATACAATAAGACAGCACATTAGAGGGACAATTGATATCTTGCTAATCAGTATAACATATCTTTAAATGATGCAATATTTCTCTTACAATGAGCACTGTAATAAAAAACAAGAGGTAAAAATTAAACATGTTGAATCAAATTGGTGAGCTCAAGTGAGAAAGCTACCAAAAACACAATCACTGAAGCTAAATGTCTTAAAAAATAAACAGAAAAAAGACATACGTTTCTGTGTCGAATCAAAATTCTTGTGTGGGTTTCTCGTTTTCTTCTTTAGCTTGTTTTTTGATACATATTCTGTGCAGCCTTCTTCTTCTTCCAAAGCTCTTTTTGCACATGGCTTTCCTTCTCCATTTTCAATAAGCAGTTCCTTGGGCCTAAGATGGAACAGATATTTAGAAACACAATTACAAAAAATGTCTTTCTTGATTTGTGTGTAAAAGACTTAAAGACTTCCTAGATTTCATAATTCAAATTACATGAGATAATGGTCTCTTCTTAATAATGATTTGCTTTAGGAAGTTCGTCAAGATTTAAACCTGCAGTTAGTTAAACCACTGAAAACAACCAAAGCAAATGTTACTTAAGCCCCAGTGAGACCTACATGGCTGTCATCAGCAGGTCACGTTTTCTAGACTTGTACCACTGTTGATTAATTGACGATACAAAAAACCATAAGACTACTACCCAATATTTAAAGGAAGTTCTAATGCAGTCCATCTTCACATACTGCTATCAGTTCAATACAAATTTCTAAATTGATTTTAACTGTTTGAAGAGACAGTGGAGGTTGTGGCTGTTACTTTTTTTTTTGTTTGTTTCTCTATATTCAAACTTTGTTATTATTTTCTTAATCTATCTTGTATGGTACACTATTAATAATCTTTATGCAACTCAAAAAGGATAAAAAAAATGTCAGAAACAAAAATAAAGCATGTTGATTGCTTTTGTGATTTTGGCTCATAAAATTTAATCTTACAACAAACATCACAAGAAGCATTTATGTCCTGTTATCATTAATGAAAATGCAAGTTTGTTTTCCCAGACAGTGAAGTACATTTCGCGTCTCTGTTCAACTTCCATCCAGTGTAATTTGTAACAAATTTCTCTCATGATTGAAAACAAACTCTTTAGTCCTATTTATTTCAACCTTCTACACTTCAGAAACTGCAATGTATATGTGCCCATAATACTGTATTGTTGTTTATATACCATTTTTATACACTTCAGTTATCTTTCTTGTTGATTAGTTTGCATCGGGGTCTGCAAAGGCGGTTCAGAAGGGCTGTAGTGGCTGCAGGTTTTTGTTCCATCTTAATTGCTTTATTAGAAACTAACCCTTGCCATTACCAAATCTCATTTAATTGTATGGCTTCTTACTGTCTTCATTCTGCCATGTCAGCTCACTCTTATACAGGAGGTCCTCGGGTTACAACGTTTCGAGTTTACAACGCTCACTCCCATAAAAACTTATAAAAAATTGAGACATGAGAAGGATTTTTTTACACTCATTTTTTCTGTTACTACAGTGTAGTGTACAGTACAGTATATTTATGTCCTTTTCTTTTTTCTCAGGCTTAGATTTTGTGTTATTATGTTCTAGATTATGATTTTGCAAATGTGTTAAGATAGGTAAGTGACTTAGGCTAGAGTGTGTTTCAACTTACACCAAAATTCGGGTTACATCACTGTTGTAGGAACGGGACTGTGTCGTAACCCGAGGACCCCCTGTATTGTGCATTTTTTCCTTTCCAAAAATATCATCCGAATGACTTGTAGCCTGAAGTGGATAATGAATCTGCAGTTCTTTGAATTTTCTCCTTAGTTTCCTTCCTAATATTTTATTAAACTAGGTACTTCACGCTGAATACAAACAAGTATACATGGAAACAAGGTAGAGGGAGAACTGCTGGTTTCTTTTTCATTTGTATCTCTATGGACTCAGAAGGAGAATGAGAATATTTTAATGACACGGATATGGGGATGAGACTAAATCAAGATTTCAAGCCAAAGTTGTTACCAACAGTCCAACCAATCAGTCGACAAATTCAATACTTTAAAAAAAAAAAAAAACATCAAAAAACTCTAATACTAAGAAGCAAGATACAGTAGTTAACCAGGAAACATTTATGTTGCAAAAGTCACAAACTAACAATATTTTTATCCAGTTTCTGATACTACGATATGTATGGTGCATCCTTTTACATTTCACCCCTAATGACACATGCAGCATGACCCCTGGATGTCACCCACTGCAGTGCCATAGCTACAGTGGGTATGGAAAGAACTCTTTGTTATATTGCAGCCATTTGCTAAAATCATTTAAATTATTTTTTTCCTCATTAATGTACACACAGCACCCCATATTGACAGACAAAAAAAAGAATTTTTGAAATTGTTGCAGATTTATTAAAAAAGAAAAACTGAAATCTCACCTGGTCCTAAGTATTCAGACCCTTTGCTCAGTATTTAGTAGAAGCAGCCTTTTGAGCTAATACAGCCATGCGTCTTCTTGGGAAAGATGCAACAAGTTTTTCACACCTGGATTTGGGGATCCTCTGCCATTCCTCCTTGCAGATCCTCTCCAGTTCTGTCAGGTTGGATGGTAAACGTTGGTGGACAGCCATTTTTAGGTCTCTCCAGAGATGCTCAATTGGGTTTAAGTCAAGTGATGAGCAGTGCCTGGTTGTCTCCACACACTGAGGAGAGGCAAGACACATGACAGCCCGCATGGAGTTTGCTAAAAGACACCTGAAGGACTCTGAGATGGTGAGAAATAAGATTCTCTGGTCTGATGAGACCAAGATAGAACTTTTTGGCCTTAATTCTAAGCGGTATATGTGGAGACAACCAGGCACTGCTCATCACTTGTCCAATACAGTCCCCACAGTGAAGTATGGCGGTGGCAGCATCATGCTGTGGGGGTGTTTTTCAGCTGCAGGGACAGGACGACTGGTTGCAATCGAGGGAAAGATGAATGCGGCCAAGTACAGGGATATCCTGGACAAAAACCTTCTCCAGAGTGCTAAGGACCTCAGACTGGGCCAAAGGTTTACCTTCCAACAAGACAATGACCCTAAGCACACAGCTAAAATAACAAAGGAGTGGCTTTACAACAACTCTGTGACTGTTCTTGAATGGCCCAGCCAGAGCCCCGACTTAAACCCAATTGAGCATCTCTGGAGAGACCTAAAAATGGCTGTCCACCAACATTTACCATCCAACCTGACAGAACTGGAGAGGATCTGCAAGGAGGAATGGCAGAGGATCCCCAAATCCAGGTGTGAAAAACTTGTTGCATCTTTCCCAAGAAGACTCATGGCTGTATGAGCTCAAAAGGGGGCTTCTACTAAATACTGAGCAAAGGGTCTGAATACTTAGGACCATGTGATATTTCAGTTTTTCTTTTTTAATAAATCTGCAACAATTTCAAAAATTCTTTTTTTTGTCTGTCAATATGGGGTGCTGTGTGTACATTAATGAGGAAAAAAAATTAATTTAAATGATTTTAGCAAATGGCTGCAATATAACAAAGAGTGAAACATTGAAGGGGGTCTGAATACTTTCCATACCCACTGTACCTCTAAAATAAAGGGCAACAGCCAAGGTCAAACAAAATAGTTTTGAAAATAAAAAAAATATAGATTTTTTTAAATCATTCAACTTCTTCAGGAACCATTCTAGAATTCTTCAAGTAATAAAACCCCAGAATGGATGTGCACTTTATTCATAACACTTAACAAATTCTCATAAAAATGTAATAAGAGGCATCAGACATAACAGAATCGTTTTGCTAATAAGGAGCATTTAAAAACAGTGACTGCAGATGTTTAAGATTAAACAAAGCAATTAAGGGTGGGCAAACTTAACAAGCAAGACAATGGACATGAAGCAGGAAAACACTGCTTGAGTAACAAGTGCTTCAACAGCAATAACTGAATTCTTATTAAAAAACTGGGTCAGAACAAAAACCTGAAGCCACTACAGTCCTCCAGGACAGACTTTGACAATATAAACCAGACGTGTGCAGTTAACAATTATGTATAAATATTTGTTGGAAACAAAAAAATTGACTTGTTTAATCATTGCAACATGATCAAGGTCCTTCCTTACAAAGACTAGATGATAAGAAACAACATAAGCAAAAATAATGGTTTTCATGCCTTCAAAAACTCACTGCCACAAACACACCAAAAGTAAACCAGTTTCAAACATTTGATTCATCAATGCTTCAAACCCAGTTATGGGTTATGGAGACTGCATCATACCAAGGCAGCACCAAGCTCAAGGCAGGGGCCAACTCTCCGATTGGCAAAATTTCCAGTAAAGGACAAGGCCTAAAAAATGAAGATTCATTTGAAATAGAGCCTTTCTCATCGAAAATAACACCATTAATGCACGCAAATGCCAAGAAAGGAACAGTGCATTGTCTCTGCCTTCACAACTGGAACCTAACACATAAATGTTTGTTGTTTTCTAAATGAACTGTGTTAAAATACAAAAAGTCATTTATTATATGAAGTATGCAAAAGATATTGGGTGCAATACATGCCAATGTAGAACCTCAGTAGTAGATTTTCTTTTCAGAAAGTGTTTAAGAATGGGTCTTGGTTCTAGTTTTGCTTATACCATAATAAGGTTATAATCATACACATGAAACACTTCTGTGACAAGGATAGAATTATTAAGTATGTCAGCATTTTTATATTGTACCTTTTTATTACCAAGAATGATGTGCATTTTTTTTACTTAGCCACTGGGGTTTGACCAATGAAACACTGGATACAGTTTAATATTCAGACCAGCTTATGTCATACAGTCCATGCGGAAAGTATTTACGGCGCATCACTTTTTCCACATTTTATGTTACGTTACAGCCTTATTTCAAAATGGATTAAATTCATTTTTTTCTTCAGAATTCTACACACAACACCCCATAATGACAACGTGAAAGGAGTTTATTTGAGGTTTTTGCAAATTTATTAAAAATAACAAAACTGAGAAATCCCATGTCCATAAGTATTCACAGCCTTTGCTCAAAACTTTCTCAATGCACCTTTGGCAGCAATTACAGCCTCAAGTCTTTTTGAATATGATGCCACAAGCTTGGCACACCTATCCTTGGCCAGTTTCGCCCATTCCACTTTGCAGCACCTCTCAAGCTCCGTCAGGTTGGATGGGACGCGTCGGTGCACAGCCATTTTAAGATCTCTCCAGAGATGTTCAATCAGATTCAAGTCTGGCTCTGCTCTGGCTGGGCCACTCAAGGACATTCACAGAGTTGTCCTGAAGCCACTCCTTTGATATCTTGGCTGTGTGCTTAGGGTTGTTGTCCTGCTGAAAGATGAACCGTCGCCCCAGTCTGAGGTCAAGAGCGCTCTGGAGCAGGTTTTCATCCAGGATGTCTCTGTACATTGCTGCAGTCATCTTTCCCTTTATCCTGACTATTCTCTCAGTTCCATCCCCACAGTATGATGCTGCCACCACCATGCTTCACTGCAGGGATGGTATTGGCCTGGTGATGAGCGGTGCCTGGTTTACTCCAAATGTGACGCCTGGCATTCACATCAAAGAGTTCAATCTTTGTCTCATCAGACCAGAGAATTTTGTTTCTCATGGTCTGAGAGTCCTTCAGGTGCCTTATGGCAAACTCCAGGTGGGCTGCCATGTGCCTTTTACTAAGTAGTGGCTTCCATCTGGCCACTCTACCATACAGGCCTGATTGGTGGATTGCTGCAGAGATGGTTGTCCTTCTGGAAGGTTCTCCTCTCTCCACAGAGGACCTCTGGTGCTCTGACAGAGTGACCATCAGGCTCTTGGTCACCTCCCTGACTAAGGCCCTTCTCCCCCGATCGCTTAGTTTAGATGGCCGACCAGCTCTAGGAAGAGTCCTGGTGGTTTCGAACTTCTTCCACTTACGCATGATGGAGGCCACTGTGCTCATTGGGACCTTCAAAGCAGCTGAAATCTTTCTGTAACCTTCCCCAGATTTGTGCCTCGAGAGAATCCTGTCTCGGAGGTCTACAGACAATTAATTTGACTTCATGCTTGGTTTGTGCTCTGACATGACCTGTCAACTGTGGGACCTTCTATAGACAGGTGTGTGCCTTTCCAAATCATCTCCAATCAACTGAATTTACCACAGGTGGACTCCAATGAAGCTGCAGAAACATCTCAAGGATGATCAGGGGAAACAGGATGCACCTGAGCTTAATATGGAGCTTCATGACAAAGGCTGTGAATACTTATGTACATGGGATTTCTCAGTTTTTTTTATTTTTAATAAATTTGCAAAAACCTCAAGTAAACGTTTTTCACGTTGTCACTATGGGGTGTTGTGTGTAGAATTCTGAGGAGAAAAATGAATTTAATCCATTTTGGAATAAGGCTGTAACATAACAAAATGTGGAAAAAGTGATGTGCTGCGAATACTTTCTAGATGCACTCTAATTGCTTTGCCTTTCCATTATAAATGAATGTACATGGCTTCAGCTCCCTTTCAGATATATTATTTCAAAAATAAAGTGACTAGATACTGAACAGGCCACCACAGTACATGCCTAAAGCCTTTTTTAGAAAAAGAGTATAAACAATCTAAAATGACACAAAAAGCCACATATACACAAAAAATAAAACAAACTATAAAATGCCACCATTCCAGCATACTTCAGTTTTTACCAAAGTATGAACATACAAATACAGTACATAAAAAGTTAATATTACCAGCAACACAATTAGATATCTATTTTAATATCTACTCAACACAAATAAGAATTAACATGCAAGTCCATATAATAAAAAATTGTAAAAATCTCATGTCACTGATAAAGTAATCAGAAGAAAACTTAAGTGAATGACATTTTATTGTTTTACTTATTTGTGAGAATAAAGATCAGCTGCTATTCAAGCTGGTAGGCAATTGTAAGGGATGGGTGTCCCAGCATTCCCTTTCCCAGTTGGCAGATAAAATGAGAGGGTGGGAGTTACTGCCTCCTAGGGCCAAGTGTTCCCCCAGTATTTTACCTCTGGTGCAAGTCCCATTTGGACCCCTGCAGGTATTCAGGGTGGCCGCTAGAAAGTTTTGTTTAGAGTAAGCTCCTCTGTCATATGGAGCTTCTAAAACCAGTGCTGATGTCAGTTAAAAGAAGCCCTTTATGTCACTCAAGTAAGTTGGAGTCAGGGAGGAGTGCAGGAAGAGAAGAAAGTAAAATAATTGTAGAGTGTATTCTGGATTGTGTAAGATGAAGAAGAAGCCTGTAGAGGGTTATTTTGTAAAAATCAGAAGGTCATTTAAACTGGGAGACAGAGTTGGTCCAGATGTGTCTTGGGTTTGGAGCCTCTGGGATGTTCTCTAAAGGCCACATCATGCTAAAAGTTAATAGACTAGAGTCTTGTCTGATGTTAAAATCAGTCTCACATCAAACCTGCTTGAGAGCTTCCAGTTAAACTAGCAGGTTTACTTTAATAACAAACATCCATTAGAAATACATTAGTAACAACATTTTACAAAAGACTTGTGGTTCCTACAGAGTTATGAAGCATGTTAAAAATACTTAAAATGTGATTATTAACATTTATTCAAAGCATTGTGAGAAAGTACCGTAGAAGAACATGGCTCTAATTAAAAAAGCACTTACCTTGGAAAAGTCATTATATTTTGTGTTTATTTTTCCAGCGTATTATCATAAAGATAAAAGACCACTGTGAGGCAACAAATTATTTTTTCTCTCTCTCTCAAGATGAAGAATGTAAACAGTAATATAAAACAAATGTGAATAGTTTTCCAACACATACTTAAAATTACATTTTGCAGAGACAATGCTAAAGGCAAGCACTGACTGTGGCTCCATTATTTGAAAACAAATGGCTATTTTTTGCTTAACTCAATTAAAAGGGAAATAAACATATTTATACTAAAGCTGTATGTAAATTGCTTGTTCCTAAACAGTGTGGAAGGAATTGTATTTGTAGAGGTGTTCAGACTGCACTATTTCCAAGTTAATCTCAAAGCAGAAAATTAAACCACTCCAGGGTTAAAATATTTAGCTCCTCCACCCTGTGCCAAAACTCTAAAACTTCATTTCAGTGTTAGTCTCACCCTGGCCGAACATAAGGCTGGCAGATCCAGTGAGGGAGAGGCAGTCCTCCAGCTGGCTTCATACCTTCCACCAAATTTGCCATCTCCTCCTAGAATCGAAATCACAAATTGAAGTGAAATAGTCAGGCAAGGTGGCGTCTAGGTGCACTAAAAGAAGCAGCCTATAGCTTCAAGGTAGGTCAAGAATTGGAAGAAAGAAGTTTCTTTAGTGTTTGTTCAGTATAATACAGTTTTAAAAATGTAGCCATAGGCACAGCTGCAGGAAACTGAATTTAAATACTGAAATCGTTGCTGTCGGTTCACTTAATGCCCAGTGGTTCTCCATCTTTCCTCCCACAGCCCAAAGATGCATGTATAAAGTTAACTGGCAGCTGGCTCAGAACAAGTGTGGGTACAGAATATATGTGAATGTGCCCTGTGGTAAACTGAGCCCCAACCAACGTATATCACTGGGCAAGCTGGTTCCTGCCTTCTGCTCAACAAAGTATGGGTAAGCCTCCAAACCATGTGAACTCTGCTTTTGAAAAAGGCATCTTCAGACCATGGATGACTGTGTACAACTCTCAAACACGGGTGCTAAATGGTTAAGATGCTGGGCTTAAAACCTAGATTTGTTGTCTTAACCCTTACTGCTGACTCAGTGGTCCTAAATTAGAGACATTCTGTAAATTTTACTGTGGTCTTGTCCTTGTAAAGCTCTAGGTATGTAAATGTGATAAAATGCTTCTAAAATGGTGCTGGCCAGTAATAAGAGGCCACCCCAAAGCTGCTAACTGTCACATAAATATGAAAATGCCAACATCTGCATTAAAATCAGACAGTGAGCTTATCAATTCATCAACACTGACCACCAGCAATAACAAAAAAGAATGCATTTCAAGTTCAGGTTTAAATTTACTGTCGTGTGTTCACAACACAAGGAGATTATTACCTGAATGTCTCCAACAGACATACATGGATAGACTTAATACACTGTAATATGGTTTATAAATGAACATATACTTCTACTAATATGAAAATAATGAAGACTAAATATGTGCTTTACATGCACTTCCATTTGCCAAAAAACTGAAGATTTCATATAAAGGTATCTATTTACTGTCTTTGAGAGAAGAAGGCAAACTCAGTCTAACAAGGACAGAAAAAAAGGGGAAGGCCCGGATGCACAACTGCAAAGCAGAATAAGGACACAGTGTGTAGTATGAGAAGTAAATGATTTATAGCTACTCAGTTGGCATTCTCCTTAAATACATGCTAAATCCCAATGTCATTTACAACAAAGAAAAGACACGCTGTGATATTGACCATAATATACTTTTCTGTGTTCTTCTGCCCATTTTGAATTATTCTTTTTATTTGCCAGTATCAGTTATGGCGTTTTCTTTGAAAACTTTGCCTTTAAGGCCAGTAACCGGGAATTGTCTTTTTATCTCTGCAGAGGACACTGGGATTTGGCATGTATTTAAGAAGCCAAATGGGGACCCGTAGGGTGTTTGTTTCTCAAACTAGACTCTACAGATGTGCTTATCCTGTTATGCAGTTGTGCATCTGTGCCTTCCCCCATCTTTTTTTATCCTGCTTAGATTCAGTTTGCCGTCTTCTCTCAAGACAGTAATGGACACCCTTGTAATGCATCGTCAGTTTCTTGGAAGTCTGTCACATGGTATAACCTTCATACAAGAGATTGACATGTTTCTTGAGAAAGAGGTTTCATTTTAGCCATTTTTAACCCAAAACTGCACGTTAGGGATGCCAGTATCTTGCACCACAACAAAAGACAATTTACATGTTTTATTTTCTGTCCTCCCTGGTCATTATAGGACCTTACTTTATTCTTTGTTAATTAGCATTGCCAAATTTTTATATTTTTTTCTTTCTTCATCTTGTAAAGCACTTAGAGCTACATAATTTGTATGAAAACGCGCTCTAGAAATAAATGTTGTTGTTATTGAACAGATCAACAGGTTTCAGCATTGCTAGTGCAGTTAGAGGTTTCTGTAATAACCAATCGACACTTAAACATAATTAAGGAGAACGTAAAGGAGTTTACCATTAGGACTGTTGCAGAAAATGTGGCTTTGCACTCATATGGTAGTAAAATATTTTAAATCAGTCCTTTCAAGCAGTAATATCCATTAGCAACACTGAGGTGTTGGGTGTACTGTACTTCTAAATCAATTTAATGGTATCTTGATAAAAAGGTATCAATTTCTTTTAGAAAAATGAACATTTCTGAATGAAGTGTGTGTATATTTACAGGATGTCTTGATAACGCAAGTGGATTCCATACCTGACAACGTTTTTTTAGTTCTCTATTAACTTCTATAATTCCTTCAAGACTTTTTGCCTTGGCCAGCTCATCTCGAAGTGTCTGGTGAATCTGCAGCCTAAGAAGTAGAAAAGTAGAATGTAAATAACAGAATGTAATGCTTACGTGTTTAAGTACTTTATCAAGTATTAGTATATCTTTATATTTATGTTAGGCGGGAGTCATAAGATTAAAAAGATATGGTGACTTTGCTACAAAATAAACACATGGAGTGATCTTCAAAAGAGAAATTCAAGTACAAAAAACAAAGAATAAACAAGTAAACCTGAGTCCCCCCCAAACCCCAAATATAGTTTAAAGCTGCACTCTTCAAAGATACGAAGTATAATTGTTCACAGTCTTCATTGGCTCAGGCTGGCTGGGTGCATACTGTATGTGATTGTACCCTGCAACTGACTGGTATCCCTTCTTGTACATTTTGCTTCTGGGACAGTCTTCAAAGCACAAAGGCAATGTAAATCAAAAGGTTTATATACTGAATGGATGAATCAAGATAAAAATGATAATAAACCATCTGTTGAATGCAGCTGTAGCTCATGATGTGTTGCCAGCTGACTAAATACAATTTAAAATATCTGCACTACAAATGTAGCTCTGTAGTGTGGCTATTTTAATAGAAGCACACAGAAAAGCATAGAAAAATGTAACAAGTGAAGATTAGGATATCAAAAAAGCATTACAACGTTAAGACTTACGTGTGGTGCCACAACTTGAAAAGATGAGCCCGGACATAAGAGAGATTACAGGGGTGTTTGTGGACAACTTCCAAATATTCCTCAGCCATTTCCCAAACAGGAGGATTTCTTCCCTCAAACAGGGCTGGATTATGAAGATTACCTTCTGCAGAACCAAAGGTGAGGCTGTTGAAAACATGCTTAAATATTATAGAGGCACTTTCTACTGGGCAGGGTGACAGCTAACAATTCTGCCATCACTGATCCTCAACACAACCTTCACAGACAAGGGGAGCATTGAAATGGCAGATGTTGTGTTCTGCCAAATTTCAAAAGTGTGCAAAAGTTACGGCAGTGGTTTAGACATGATGATGGGTCTTAACTAGAACAACATTAAGAAATGCAAATCTTGACTATCACCTTATTTGTTGTTAATTACACAAAAGACTCAAATGCTTTTTACCAAATATTAAAGTACTATGACAGTGGCTATCGTACTAATTTAATAAAAATATGAATTATTATAAAGTATAACCTCACAACCAAAAAAGCAATGCTATTATGTTTTGTTCTTTTAAAGCTTTTCCTACTTTCATGTGGGGTCCCTACCATGTTGTTATTATTTATCCTATAAAAACAGATTTGCATATGATATTTCATTTGCTTTCATTTTCTTGGATAGAAAAACTGTAGTAATTTTACCAGGAAAAACAAATAAATAATATAAAATTAACAGTGATGCTATTATAGCAAATGCCACAAAGAAGTGTATAATCATCACTTATGAGCTAATAAAGAAAGGAGTGAGGATGAACTTAACTAAATGACATGGCCTTGAGGCGTCAGTTTTTATTATTAAATATTCTGGATGTGTCTTTACCCGAGGTAACTTATAAGATCAAGATGCTCTATATTTGTTTACGACACATATTGGTTTTCACAATCTGAGCACAGGCACGTAATCTGCATTGAAGTTTGAGACATCAACAGTATTGTATTTCTCTTGCAGCATGTTTACACTTATACATTTTGCAAAATTGCTGAATACCACTTGTATACTAACTGATAATTTGTTTAATTATGGAGCACTGAGTTTACCAACTGTGAAGGAACATAATAAAAGTAAAATGAAATTGAAATTCAGAGACAGACAAAACCCTTAGCATCACTTAATAGTGAATGTTAAATAAAAGTAAGTCTAATTCCACCATGAGGGGTGTTTTTTGTTATTATTAAGTTGTATATTAAATTGCCATTTCCAAAAATGATTTTTTTTCTCCCAGAAGTTAACACAAACATTTAAGATTCTTGATGGTTACAGTTACCTTTCAGCTGTAGTTTTAACTCACATTGTTCTCAAATTAAGGGGGCAGCATCATAGTTTACAAAAAAAGGGAAGAATGCAATTTAATAACAAAACAAATGTATATGACCGGTTTCCTCCCACAATCCAAAGACATGCAGGTTAGGTGGATTGGCGATTCTAAATTGGCCCTAGTGTGTGCTTGGTGTGTGGGTGTGTTTGTGTGTGTCCTGCGGTGGGTTGGCACCCTGCCCAGGATTGGTTCCTGCCTTGTGCCCTGTGTTGGCTGGGATTGGCTCCAGCAGACCCCCATGACCCTGTATTCGGATTCAGCGGGTTAGACAATGGATGGATGGATGGATATATATGATTACCTTGCAAGGTGTGAGAAAAGAGAAAAAAAAATTCTATATACCAAAACTGCCTTAGACAGAGAGGGGTCTCTTCAAGAAAGCAGGTTTATGTGAATTTTCCCTTGGGATTAATAAAGTATCTACCTACCTAGTTCAAAATCCGGTTAAAGTAAGTCAGGATTCATGGAAATTAGGCCAACTCCATTCCAGAAAACTTAAATTTAATCAAATCTGTGTTTCTGGAACAGATTAAGCCAGAATTACAAGATCCGTGAGGCCAAAGATGCAAATGCTTTTGGAATGGCTTTAGGATATTTGCCTGATTACTAGAAAGAAAGATTTGATGAAACCCAGCTCAGTTACTGGGGCAATCAATGCCCTGAAACTAACCTGCAAATAGCAGGTTTAACATGAAGGATTACCTTTTTGAGGTCGTAATAATTAAGAACATCCAATCATAAGATCAAAGGTCGTAAATGTCTGGTCAGAAATGCTGCACTATTTAAGAATCAGATAAAGCGGACGAAATGTTGAAAATGTCATGTTTTGTAATTACCAGATAATATGCGGTTCAGTGAAGAAAATACAACATAACATAACACAGTCATTACCAGAACAACTCTATGTATGCTAACACTTAATTTCGTGGGTCTTAGGCCTTTTGCTATCATTGATATTGAAAAAATGGAATGCAACAATTTAACACAAAGTTTACATCGATTTCACACACTTATTCTTGCATTGATTTTTCTCCATATCATCTCCCTTTCCTTGGCAGATGTTGCTGTGGTAATGCTCCTCTTTTGAAGGTATACAGGTAATTTTCATGAACCACCACCAGCACCGCTTGCTCTGCTGGCTTGACAGTTTTTCCTTCACAGACTTGTCATCCATGGTTGATTGGCTGTTTAATGCTTGACTCATAAGGGCTTATAAGTTTTGCCATGAATGCACATATATTGAGAAGAACCTATCTGGGATTGTGTGAGCGAACTGAAATCCGGTGTTCTGAAACCGACTAATACTACTGGTGCAAAATCACACTAAAGCATGTTGTAATTATTTCTGAGATCTACGATTATCTAATCTCTCTTTTTTGAAACAGGCACTAGATCTCCTTTTATTTAACAATAATGACAAAAAATGTAATAAAATGCGAGGTGTGTAGTTGGACTGCTAGGTAGTTACAACAGACAGTATTTGTAATTGCCATAGCTAAATAGGATTGTCATTGTACAAGCTGAATCTAGAAAAAAAAATTGGCTAGATTAAAATGGCTGTCAGCACTTCAGAAATTATTGTGCTGCCTTCAGTGAGCTGTCTTCCTCAAAGTAAAGCAATTACTTCATTAAGTTACTCTTCTCACATGTTTCTACATGTAAGCACAAAGAAAGTGTTTTTTAGATAGATAGATAGATAGATAGATGATACTTTATTAATCCCAAGGGGAAATTCATTTAAAATTCAAAAATGTATTTATTATTGCTGAATTGTTCCTCTGGAATATGTACTGACTGTAGCTTAACTTCACACAATGAAAAGTAGAACTTATTTTTATAATGAAAAATAATCAGAAAGTATGGTTGGCTGAACAACTTTTGCAAATGTCTATTTTTTTCAAGTGTGGTAATAGAATCCTATATTATATAACAAAAAATAGCAGTTAAACGTTCACACAGTAGTCAGTGATGACAGCCTCCTACACACAGCCAGCACATGAGGATTCACTAAGAAGAAGATGTACCTGCGCTCATTACACCCTGAACCCCAGTCTCCTGGAGGCAACGCTCCACATCAGAAAGATACTGGATGTTACCATTTGCAAAAACCGGGATATTCACTGCTTTCCTGAGAAGATAAAAATGTCAAACACTTCTTTATTTGGTTTAGACTACTGTTAAATTTAAAGTTACAAATGATGAACTTTAAAATTACAATTCAAGGAAAGGAGATAATAAAAGTGTTCAAAATATTACTACTGTGCAGTCAAAAGAAGAGACAGTGAACATTGCAGATTCACTGCTGTAAATTTATCACCATAAAGAAAAGATTAATTTGGGGCAAGTTAACCAACACACCTGTGAAAAACCCATGATAAATTCATAAACAACATTTGTTAAATAGAATGATCATTTACATGTTCATTTATCATTCTTCAAAAATCACTGAAAAGTACTGTAAGTGGTTAGCTGAAACACACCTCACAGCTTTAATATGATCCCAACTTGCCACTCCAGTTAACGGCCCCTTCTGTTCCTTAGTTCGTCCATGAACTGTTAACAACTTCATGAAACCAAACAAAATATGAAGAAGTTAGAGCTCAGTCAGATTCCACACAGACATATGTAAAATAAATGGTTTATTAGAGATTGAAATTGAACCAATAACGGCAAGTGTGGGTTTGCTATGTGACCTATCAAGGCCCTGTCCAGTCCAGCATGACACCTGTTGCTGACATCATAAACTCTACTGGATATGCAGATTCAGAATATGGGTGGATGGAGTTATATTTTTATGTGATATAAGGGCCAAAAAAAAGAAATATAACAATACTGCATTTTTGGTAAGGATTAAAAATGTGAGCTGGATTATAAAAGTGTTCAATTGCATGCGGGTATGTTTACAGTGGTGCTGAAAAGAAGTGAAGTTCAAGATCCTATTAGAAAACAGAGCAATGTGCTGTAAGTCATAAAGGAAATGGGACTAACAGTCAGGCTTGTGTGTGCTGTTGATGGTGAGACAGTGCAAAGTCAAAGCATTACTGGTAACCACTGCTCATACTGGCACAGTCCAGGTAATCTCACAAGAGAGTAATACTTTACCTGGCATCCTGCCTTTTCCAGCATCTTCGCATACTGCACAGTTTTATCAATTTCTGGAAAGACTCGAATTTTGCATGTGACAGGAACAGAGAGCTTCTCATTGGCAACAGTGACTAAGAAATACATAAAAAAAGAGTGAAGACTACAGTAGTTGGGGAACATCTCTCCTTGAAGACAAATGAGAAGACAAAAGGTTCTGTAAATATACTTTAGCCATATAACTTGTCAAAAATAACATACTGTATAAGAAAAAAACAATCTGATAATATCAGTAGGAGGTATAAATAGTTTAAGTACAGGCAAGTCAACATTTGGATTTGATCACATGCACATACAAGTACACTATATAAACTTTTATTTACAGATTATTTTCATGTTTTATTCTCAAATTGCCAAAGCAACTGTTAAATGTAAAAAAAAAAAAAACACACAAACAGGAAGACATTTTGCATTACAACTGGTTGGTCCATCACAGTGCACTTTCACAAATGCTCCTGTATTCACTCATGCCAGGTCATCTTAGACCCTCCAGCTCACTTTAAATGAATATACTGTAGAGTGGTACCTCGGTATACGTCCTTAATCCATTCCAGATCCTTTGACTTATACCAAACAGGACGTATACCAAACAAATTTTTGTCATAAGAAATAAAGGGAAAATGATTAATCCGTTCTCATGAAAAAAATCCTATTGTTATTGGCATACAGGATTTTGATTATGAAAATCCACAAGAATGTTGGGAAAACATACAAATTACACAAATTAGTGAGCAGGCCTTGAATCAAACCCAGTTGTCTGGAGTCAGAAGACATCAGCACAACGTACTGCACCACTCTGTTACTTTAGCTATTTCTCTTGACTATTTATCCTGCATTACAGATGGCAAAAGAAAACAAAACAAAAAACTGTACTTAAGACATTTCTATGCACATGGGATTAACTAACACACTGCCCATGAGTTCCCTTCTTTATACAGGTGTGCTCCAATACTACCATCATATACGCAAAACAAAATTAACCTTGTAGGATTATTCAGAAAAAGGAGTGTACTGTATTAACACTACACTGAGAAAAATAAGACAATTGCGTGGGGAAAACGTGAAGCTTACTCATTTTATGAAGAAGGCTCCATTCATCCTGAAGAAATGCTCCATAGTGTCCTATAAACAGAGGACAAAACAATATTAAATGTAAACGGACCAATTCTAATTGGAAAAAATACACACACAAATAATAATAAAAAAAAACCCTTCTTTATCTGAGTTTGAAGAAAGGGGACTGATACAACATTCAACTAAAAGAATGTGAGCGCTTCCTGCTCAAAACTAGGAAAGAGACAGCTATTCCTCACATTCCAGCTGTCCTTATTGCTCAACAATGATTAACATGATCACTAGACAATGGTCAGTTTCTGACTAGGGCTCTGTTCCACAAAAAGAGAGAAGGCGCCCTTCTTTAGCTCAGACTGCCGGTGCCAAACATTTTACTGGAAACTTTGCAATTGCTAATAGCAAGTCTCATTATTCACCATGCTGGATCAACTCTCTAAGAAATGTGTGAAAGTAAGCATCTCTGACATGATGAATCAAGCTTGTTTAGTTTAAAATTAACTCCACGGTTTGTATGTTTGGTTCAAGCAGTTCACAAAGACAAACCCATCCATTTTCTAACATTATTGTTTAATTAATTGTAATGGAGGATGGAGAACAGGACGTTTTGGGTGCGATGTGGAAACTGATTTCAGACAAGGCACTTGTCTACTGCTGGAAACACTTGAGTGCACACCTTTACTCTGTAACACTAAATCTTGCACTAGTTACTGCTGTATGGAGTTTGCATATCTGATCAGGTTTCATTGCTGTTTCTTTTGATATTCCACTTTCCTGTGACCTCTCCAGGGTTGTTTTCTGCCCGGCTCCCATGCTGCTGAGACACACACTTTTCCTCTGTGACCTTATATTTATTGCCTTGTCTGTTTAAGGCGGTTTTATTAATTGCCAATTTAAAAAAAAGTTGCATGCCAGACACCTTGAATTTTATCCATATGTAGGTAAACCACTTTGACAAAGAACATCCATCCCTCCATTATCCAACCCGCTATATCCTAACTACAAGGTCACGGGGGTCTGCTGGAGCCAATCCCAGCCAACACAGGGCGCAAGGCAGGAAACAAACCACGGGCAGGGCGCCAGCCCACCGCAGGGCACACACACACACACCCACACCAGGGACAATTTAGAATCGCCAATGCACCTAACCTGCATGTCTTTGGACTGTGGGAGGAAACCCACACAGACATGGGGAGAACATGCAAATTCCACGCAGGGAGGACCTGGGAAGCGAACCTGAGTCTCCTAACTGCAGGGCAGCAGCGCTACCCACTGCGCCACCATGCCGTCCGACAAAGAACATATTAAGTCTAATTTGAAACTTGGTCTGTAACTCTTTCAAAACAAACGGATATCAAAGTTGTTCTTCTAGGAAGCTCTACTGATCTTAGCATGATATCTTGATAACCACTCACTTGTGGTCTTAACTAAACTTGACCTTTTTTTTTTTTTGTATTTTTGTAAAGCAGGGCTCTTCAGGCTATACTCTAATAATCAGCTAATTATTTGTAACTTGTTTTATGCACTTCACACAAACTGAACTCAGTAGAAGACAAAAAGAGTCATGGGTTCACTTACATTATTTCTGCACAAGTAAATTAACAAAAAAAAGTATAAGAACCAATTTTTATAGTTAACATGTACTGTAATATTTAAAAAACTGCACTTTCGGTTCACAAAAACTTTCAAGTAGCACTCAATGGCAAATGTCGGAGTAAAATCAATGATTTTTTTATTTTGAGTTATGGATCTCAGGTGTTGTTTTTACAAATGACAGAGATAAACAGTCTATCAACCCAGGATTCATTAACCAAGAAATACTTACCTCAATACATAGATATGATCGTTTTATTAGGGAGGAAACAGAATGCTATTTTGGGCACATAAAGTCCAAGAGTTCCTCTAAATCAGGAACTGCCCAAGGTCAGAACCAAAAAAGCTGTATTGAAATATGGTATCCACAGCAAAAACAAATCAGTAAATTGCCTTTTCCAAACCACGGCACCTTCAAAAGAAGAAATAGGCATACAGATAGGACACCTGAGGTAGCAGACACCTAGCCGGGGAGGCATCTGTATAGACTAGCAGGAATGGGCAGCAGAAGGGTAGTTGGGTGATGAACACCTGCACAGATACAGGAACGAGTAGTACTGTGTGGGTGAGGTCCTAAAGACTACCCAGTCCAGAGAAACAAAATGATGAGGGACAGTTGCTTCATGGCAACTCAGTCCAAAATGAAGGACACCAGACGAAAGCAAACAGCTGCTAGAATTAAGCTGGGTCTGGATGACAGAACAGCGTAATTTAGCCCACGTACATACAACGCTTTTAACGTCCTCCAGGAGCCCACATATTAAAAACAGGTGGCAGCTGAATCGAAACAAAAGGACAAAAAGAAAAGCTCTATACTAGATGTTTACTCATGAATGTAGGAGAAAGGCAAATGTTGACCGGGCAACAGACAAGGCTAGATGGCTCAAAGAAACTGAAAATATAACTCATTCTGTTCAGTTACTGAATGTACTCTGAAGCAGTCAGGTGGTCCACATGCATGTCTATTATAGCTAAGAAAGCATTACCAAGTCCCATTTTCTAGAACTTGACTTTTTTATGCATTTTACATAAAAGACGGGAGTCATTTGTTTATTCATGGGATATGTATTTGTATATATTTTTACATTTTAAAAATGAAATGCACTAGTCGTAAACTTTTATTTGTACTTCAATTAAAAAGACTTACACTTGGATGGGCCTAATTTTGACCTTCCGTTTGGACCACAAGAGTGATTAAATGTTTTGTAATATATTTTTTTCAGCTCTAAGTAATGTTTAACGTTTCAGTCTGTTTTCTATAAATAAATAATAAGAAGAAAATTCTCTATTGGCTCTGAAATGCCTGGAAAGACTTAAAGGCTCAAAACATGACCACTAAGTTAGACCCAATTCAATCTGAACATTATATTTAAGAATGCAATGGACAAGGCCAACTCTCTGGCTCTAAATATTGCCCCCGAAAATCTAAAGGAGACACCAAACTTAGGGTGTCAGTTGTTGACTCTGCCTTTAACACAACTGCTTTTTTTTCCTAATCTGTCCTATAAATGTAGATAATGTATCTGAAATCATCTTTGAGTAAATTGTGCATTTTCTAATGTGAACTCATGCCACGAGCATTTGGGCCACTGCAGTTGTGTGATGGCTCCACTGATGCAGGGTCTATATGCAGTATGTCTTGTATTAAGTATATTACACCCCACATTGGTTAGTACAGTTTGGAGCTTTACTCTCTCTTTATACTGAATACACACTCACCTAAAGGATTATTAGAAACACCTGTTCAATTTCTCATTAATGCAATTATCTAATCAACCAATCGCATGGCAGTTGCTTCAATGCATTTAGGGGTGTGGTCCTGGTCAAGACAATCTCCTGAACTCCAAACTGAATGTCAGAATGGCAAAGAAAGGTGATTTAAGCAATTTGGAGTGTGGCATGGTTGTTGGTGCCAGACGGGCCGGTCTGAGAATTTCACAATCTGCTCAGTTACTGGGATTTTCACGCACAACCATTTCTAGGGTTTACAAAGAATGGTGTGAAAAGGGAAAAACATCCAGTATGCGGCAGTCCTGTGGGCAAAAATGCCTTGTTGATGCTAGAGGTGAGAGGAGAATGGGCCGACTGATTCAAGCTGATAGAAGAGCAACTTTGACTGAAATAACCAGTTACAACCGAGGTATGCAGCAAAGCATTTGTGAAGCCACAACACGCACAACCTTGAGGCGGATGGGCTACAACAGCAGAAGACCCCACCAGGTACCACTCATCTCCACTACAAATAGGAAAAAGAGGCTACAATTTGCACGAGCTCACCAAAATTGGACAGTTGAAGACTGGAAAAATGTTGCCTGGTCTGATGAGTCTCGATTTCTGTTGAGACATTCAAATGGTAGTCAGAATTTGGCGTAAACAGAATGAGAACATGGATCCATCATGCCTTGTTACCACTGTGCAGGCTGGTGGTGGTGGTGTAATGGTGTGGGGGATGTTTTCTTGGCACACTTTAGGCCCCTTAGTGTCAATTGGGCATCGTTTAAATGCCACGGGCTACCTGAGCATTGTTTCTGACCATGTCCATCCCTTCATGACCACCACGTACCCATCCTCTGATGGCTACTTCCAGCAGGATAATGCACCATGTCACAAAGCTCGAATCATTTCAAATTGGTTTCTTGAACATGACAATGAGTTCACTGTACTAAAATGGCCCCACAGTCATCAGATCTCAACCCAATAGAGCATCTTTGGGAGGATGTGGTGGAACGGAGCTTCGTGCCCTGGATGTGCATCCCACAAATCTCCATCAACTGCAAGATGCTATCCTATCAGTATGGTGCTTTCAGCACCTTGTTGAATCAATGCCACGTAGAATTAAGGCAGTTCTGAAGGCGAAAGGGGGTCAAACACCGTATTAGTATGGTGGTCCTAATAATCCTTTAGGTGAGTGTATCTCATTTTAATTTCTTTTTCAAATATTGTAATTACCAAAGAAATCTACTTTGTTAGTTACAACAGGCAAGTGAAACTTAACAAGACAAAGAAATTTAGTGTACACATTAACAGGCATAGAGAGAATGGTCTGCCAGAAGTGCAAAAAAAAATCCCTCACCAAAAAGATTTCGGTTTGGGTACTGAAGAAGCATCCGTAGAAGTCATTAGGCATTTCAGATGCCAGATCTACAACAAATTGGGACTCGCAATATGAGCTCCAAGTGAATAAAGCTCTATAAGCACCTTCATTTAAGAGGTGCCTGAGGAAACTCAGAATGACTTAAGATGGTACTCTTGGATTTTTATTGCTGCACTATAGAAAATGTAACACAGCCACAAAGGACAGAGAGGAAAACAATAAATCTAATATATCTGATCAGAAGTAAAATCATAGCATGTAACGTTACTTCAGACACAGAGACCTCCGATTTCTACTACTGTAACTGAGACCGAGTCTATGATTCTAACCTAATCAAGAACAAACCTGGCATCACATTTACAGTCTGGCAAACCACAGCACCAGAGCCAGACCACTGGTCCACTTGTGAAGGTCATACTTTGTGCTTTTTTTTTTTTTTTTTTTTAAAACATTCCCTCCTATCCGGCAACACCAAAAGATTCAAATTTCCTTTTTATTTAGTACTAAGAGAATACATACTTGTAAGACAAATAGTAACTAATTAAACTACAACCTAAAATATCTAATATAATCATTGTGCACATGTATATACTTATTTATTGATACCATTTTGAAACATCTTAACATTATAACAAGCTATCAAAATTTAACTTCCTAAAATCATACATGCAAGTACACTACTGTAATATAATTGGACATCTGAATACAATGAAATACAAATGTTAACATTTTTTTCATTACGGATTATTAATGAAAATACAAATGTTAAAAATACTATAGATAATAACATGATGGAGTCAAATGTGCGTAATTTATTTTAATTTGTCATACCTCGCTTTGCAATCATCTGAGGACAACCTATATTGAGGTCGATGGCATCACAATAATCCTGGGCTAAAAGAGCTGCCTGGACAAACACGTCTGGGTCGTTTGCACAAAACTAAAATTAAACGGAGAGATGTTAGTGAAGCAATAAATTGCTTATTAAACCATGATAAACATGACCACAAAGTGCTTGCAATAACGTACATGGAAAAGCACATATTAAAATAAAACAATTAAAGGCTTCTAAAGAGGCTGAGCAAGGAAGACAAAGTCAACCCAAAAGAAAGTAAGACAACTGCCAGGTTTAATTGTTGTACAGTTCAGTTGCTCCTCCAGCAGTTAAGAAAACCCACCTCAAGCACATGAAATGCATACAACAAACTGATATTTCTCAGGCCATGTAAAGCACACCTGAACCACACGAGCTGCAGATTCAATAGTCATAAACCTCCATTTAATGAAGCCTATATGAAGTGTGTTTGCTTCTCAGTTCCCTGATGTGATACTTGGTGTCACTGCTACACTGCAAAGCTGCTGCTCCTACCCGCAGAAAATTCAACATCCATCCATCCCTCCATTATCCAACCCACTATATCCTAACTACAAGGTCACGGGGGTCTGCTGGAGCCAATCCCAGCCAACACAGGGCTCAAGGCAGGAAACAAACCCCGGGAAGGGTGGGCACACGCACACACACCCACACACACTAGGGAATTTTGAATCGCCAATGCACCTGACCTGCATGTCTTTGGACTGTGGGAGGAAACCCACACAGACACGGGGAGAACATGCAAACTCCACCAATGGAGGTCCCGGGAAACAAACTCAGGTCTTCTAACTGCGAGGCATCAGCACCACCCACTGTGCCACCCCAAAAATTCAACAATAAAAGAATGTATCTTAGTCTCATTACACCATATATGTATTTAGATGCTCAGGAAGATAAGGGAGACCATTTGGCCTAAGTCATCAGAGCTGTGACTTTGTCAGTGACTGTGTCTGTCAGAGCAAACTGTGGACATCTTACAGGTTTATTTTCTTAAAGAATGTTGTTAACAGAGTATGTCTCACGGTACATTTAATGTAATTTCAGTGTATTTGTGTATAAAATTACAATTTACTGTCAGTACATTACGCTGTAGATGGAAATATGTGCAAGCACTGTGAGTCTGAACTCCGTGAACAGTAAAACGACGTACACGGCTTTACAAAATAAATAGCACTAGAAATTGTCCTGTATCAAGAAGTAACTTTTCTCCTTAGTGAACATAACTAAGATAATCTGAAATGTGAAAAGTACAGAATAATGCAAAAAAAAAATCTAATATTGGTAAAAACTATTTATGGCAGTAAATGTTTCCAGATGCTTAGAAGCACAAGTAACTTCTTCGCAAGACAAATAAAATGAAGCCACCTTAAAACGGGTACCAAATCCAAAATTTTCCTATGGAAATAAAATTTGCTAAACAATTCATTGTAGGGCACTGCTAAAAATACTAACACAGCCCTCTGAAAACAGCTTGAAATGTGAAGTGGATACAAGCAGACATGCTCACCTGAGCAATGAGGGGGCGATCCTCTGCACACACCTCATTGTAGAGGTTTGCTTTCCGGTAGTTGCTGTCACGTATAAATACTTGGGCATGCAGCATCGGTGTGTAGCACAGCTGTGCCCCATGGCGTCGGCTGAGCAACCTCCAGGCAAGCTCACTCTGATCCACCATTGGAGCAACTATGTAACGAGCCTCCTTCAGTGTGGTTCTCCAGAAATCAAACCCCTGTAGTTTTGCCATGATGTCCAGGCTGTTGATAACAATACATAATAAATATACTCTCAGTAATATTATATATATAAAAGTATGTTTATATATACATATAAATCCGAGAGAGAGGCTATGGACCGGGTTGGGGTTGAGGGGGGTGTGTCCTCAGGAGTGGGGAGCCGGGCGGTCTTCCTCTCTCCACGTGTTGGAGCGCACCTCGCCTCCGCTTACCTAGCAATACCTGCTTGTTCAGCAGACACTATCATCTAGAGATTGTCAAGGACTAACGTTTGACATTTTTGAGAGAGAGAGAGAGAGATCAGAGCTCTGTGTGTTTTAGAGGGTAGCTGCTGATTACCAGAGATATCACGGCCACGTGCTCTTCTTCCCACATGGGGGACGCTCTCCCGTCAGAGCTGAACACGCTCAGATACAGTGGCGACATTTGATGTTGGAGTGTCCCTACCTTCCGCTTGGCCAGAGATACCTTGCCAACTTTGTACATTTTTGGCAAAGGGATCACAGCTACATTCTCACCCCTGATATCAAAACCAAAAATATTGTATATCAAGAGAACCTCGGTTACAGCAGCTATCAATATAAATTCCTCTCAATACAACATTTATTTATATAGCACATTTTCATACAAAAAAATGTAGCTCAAAGTGCTTTACAAAATGAAGAATAGAAAAATAAAAGACGCAGTAAGAAAACAAAATAAGTCAACATTAATTAACATAGAATAAGTAAGGTCCGATGGCCAGGGTGGACAGAAAAAACAAAAAAAAAAACTCCAAAAGTTGGAGAAAAAAAATAAAATCTGCAGGGATTCCAGACCATGGGACCACCCAGTCCCCTCTGGGCAATCTACCTAACATAAATCAAACAGTCCTCTTTGGATTTAGGGTTCTCATGGAAGGACTTGATGATGATGATGGCCACGTAGACTTCTGGCTTTCAGTCCATCAATGTTGGAGCATCATGAAGCTTTGAGTAGGTGGAGGTGGCAGGCGGAAAAGAAACAGAAGAGAGAGTAGGGGTCAGTACGGATTTTAGAGCCACCATGAATAGTTATTATGAAGAATTGAACATATAGAGTATCAGGATTAAGTTAAAGTGAAGTTATGAGAAGGCCATGTTAAAGTAATGTGTTTTCAGCAGTGTTTTAAAGTTATTTTTATTTTATTATAATTTTTTTTATTGATATTTTAAAGTTTTTCCGTTTCACTACTATGCAGGTGGAGTCATGGGGGACAGCTAGTAGGTTATATAGTTATTTATTATAAAATTTAACATGTTACGTTTTCTTCTATTTCATGAAAAACTGAATATTTCACTGGCCAGCATTTATTATTAAATCCTAAGCCCAGAGCCGATTCATAGCAATATTTTGATGTGTGAAAGCAAAAATAAATTACAACTTCACATGCTGAAAGAAGGAAAAATAGATGTTTTATTACATTGCCGATTGATGAGTCGGCCATTGTGTGAGCTGGCATTCCAGGCCAGCTGTAGAGAAGCCTACACAAACAGCCAGCCTGTCAGAGCAGTGCGTCAACACGGAGCGAGCTACCTGAAAGAACAACGTAAAACCGCAGTAATGCACTGATACTTGGCATCGGCAAGCACCACAGTGGCATGGCATGGCATTACAGTATGAAATAAGTCAGTCTCGATGATTGTGCCTTTGTGATTAACACTTGAAGGCAGCAAGACATATTACAAGTTCTGAACAATTTACCATGCAGGTGAGCGGCATATACTGTAATTTAACTTTGCAGTATGACAACATAAAGAACATCACAAAATAATCATCCATCCATTTCCTGTAGACAAGCAGAAGACCCTTAGTGTTAGGAAACCTCTGAGTCGTGCGTCTGTCAGTGGGGGTATTAGGTGACCCAGTAATTGTATTAATTAAATTCTATTGCTATTTAAGACTCCGCACCCTTCTTTAATTATCAGCCAATAAATAAGGAGATACAAAACTCATGACCACCTAACCTACAGTATGTCCTGTACTGTATACAATGTGTGAAAATAAAGAATGGTAAGGGTCTCAGTAATGTTGATCTGCTCAGGTCATCAAAACATTTCGATGGTGCTCTTAGAAAAAAGAAAAATGAACAGTTTTGGAAATTTCTGCTGTGGCAGAATTAGAGCAAGTCACAGAATTAAAAAACAGGTTTAATTAACATTAAGAGCTGGCTTCTAATTAACAAACTGGTTGCAGTTTGAGGTGCCGACTTAGTTGGTCATCTGTGGACTAACGTCACATCTCATTTTTGTTTGGCTGCTATTTAAGGAAAAAAGAAAAGAGCAATAAGTCAGAAGACAGTCCTAAAAAACGGGAGTTAAAATGAAGGGAAATGAAGTAATTTAACAGCAGAAACTGGTCATGGATAAAGAAATTGGCAGGAAGGAAACCCTGCAGCCACTGCAGCCCTCCAGAATCGGAGAGGGACACACCAGAATTAAGTATTTCACTACATATTGCACCGTGTATTTGCCAAATAAAATTTGATTTGACACAACTTTCATAAACTTTCCCCTCAATGATTTTAAGGGTCCTTTAGAAAAAAGAAAGGAAAATATAAAAGTGTGGAAACTTTTTGAATGTCCCTCGTAGTAGCATTTTGAAACCTTCAAGTATTATATGGACTCATCAATAGTTTGTACAGTATATAGTCAAAGAACAGCTAGACTATGACTGGTTGTGCTAGATTGAATGGTCTGTTCTTTTTAAACACTCCCATGTTAGTTTGTGTTTCATTTCAGCAGTGCTGCAGAAAATCACCAATGAAAATGTATCTTCTAATTTGATTGGAAATTATAAAAAATAGATCATTTGTTCTCTTCCCCCATAAGCCTGCAATCAAAAAATGTACTTCACAGGGTGGATGGTTAGAGACGTGTGTGCACAACATAGTAGATGTCTTAATTTAAATATCATCAGTCTATTGTTAAGTTATGCATCCACTTTCTGCACTGCACAGGTGTATTGCCGTTGGTATTAAGGAGCTCCATTAGCATTTCTTCACACTTCTGATGAATGCTTTGTTGGCTGAAAGTGTCCGGTGCTAGTGAGTCAGAGAGTGATTATATAGCACTTTTCATAACAGCACTCATTTTGTCTTCTTTCTCTTCTTTGCTACGGCCTCCAGGGGGTCCAGAGTGTGTCCCATAACTGAGCCTGCCTTTTGAATCAGTTTGCTGATTTGGTGGGCCTCTATTGAAGTGATGTTACTGACCCAGCACACTACAGCAGGGAAAATCGTACTGGTCACCAGAGTTTAAGAATACGGAAAGAATGTCACTGCCAAAAAAGAGTCTGCTCTTCCCTTTCTTGTATAGTCCCTCTTTGTTACAAGATCAGTCCAGCCTGTCATTGATGTGGACCCCCAAGTACTTTCAGCAGTGCACCACTTCCACATCCACTCCCTGGTCAGTGACCGGGTGTACAGGCGCTTTGCTGCAGCGAAAGTCAATAATTAGTTCCTTAAGTTTTGCTGATGTTAAGTTGCAGACAATTCTTTCTACACCAAGAAGTTCTCCACCTGACTCCTATTCTCTGTTTCATACACTCCATAAATACATAATCATCAGTAAAGATTTGCAAGTGACATGACCTGGTGTTGTATTTATAATCTGATGGGTACAAAGTGAAGAGAAAAGGAGGCAGGACTGTTCCTTGTGGTGCTCCATTGTCTCTCATATCCACATCAGAGACAGTCTTTGAACCTCGTACGTAGTTTCAATAAATGACAAATAAATATATTTAACTTTAATTTAAAAGCCAAAATTCTTTCACCCATAACAAGAAAGCTTCCATTAGGACGTCGCTAAATTTCAAAGCGTCATTATATAATGTGATTTCATAATGGATACTCAACTCTCATCAGTACCCCAGTCAGACGAAATCTGCACATGGGCTGTGTGGAACTGCAGCGAAATGTCACGATGGAATAATAAACCTTCGGCAGAGATGAAAACCATTTCAGTAATGACTCGAACTAACTAAATACAGTACATGAAACTCCGATCGCCAACCCGACTCCTTGTAACCCTCACTAGAACTGTTTATTTATAAATATTTTACTTCTTCATTTAAGAAAGCACGCTATGCGTCAAACTACACACAAGCACGCGCTTCTGCGTCATGTAAAGTTCAGGAACACAAGAACTCGGACAGTGAACAGAGAATGTGCCGATGCTAGTTATCACGGCTCCAAAACGGTTGTCACGGTTCACCGCTATGTGTCTACTTCTCCGTTCTTCACATCGCACCCCTCATCACACACCAACTTGTCCCCAAGTCTACTCACCAGCCCGAAATGCGACGACGTGCGTCAGCGGGGGAGCTCGACTACTCTGAGTCTGCGCAAACTCACGCCGGGCGCTCCACCTGCGCTTCTGTGTTCCCGGTTTCACACTCCGACTTCCCGCCCAGCGTAGGGCGCACCGTCCAAAAGCAACCGGGCGGAAACTAGCAGCTTCTTAGTGAGCTTTATGAGATGGGTTTAACTTGGGTGGAGTATTTCTACTGTTTTATTCGAAGAAAAAAAAAATCGGAGAAGGTGCGTGTTCGCATTAAGGCTCAGTCATACAACATGATAACGGAAATACAAAAACATGGTTCACTATATTTTCCATGTACCTTTGTAATTGTGAAAGTATACATATTCTCGACTGCAACAGAAATTTGTCATTTTTCACCCTTCCAAGGTTTTGATCCCTAGTAAAGGATCAAAATAATATCATATTCGTAAATTACTGACCTTGAAACAGTCTAAAATGAAACGCCACATGCTTTTCTTTGAAACTTGTCTTTTCATCATCTGGGGGTGGCTCTTAGAGGGCAAGGACCACCGGGAAAGAATCACATCTCAAAAAGATGATCATATTCATGAGCAGCAACCTCGAAACAGCATAAAACGACACCCCACTTGCCTAGATTACCGATCCACATTTTTTTTTTTTAAAGTTTTATGAAAACGAGTAACTTTGAACCCTCGCATCTCTTTAAGGGGGTGACCCACTGGGGTCGGTTGTTTTTATGCACAACTTTATAAAGTATGATCAGTTTTGCTGAAGGCATCTGTTGGTTTATTCTTGATTATAGGAGTCTAATTTCCTGCATAAAATATGTTAAAAACGGCATAAAAATTAGGGTTTTCGGGTCTAGAGGGCCAATAATGGGGAACCCAAAAAAGCTTGACGTCTCGCACAACTAGACATCAGGAGGAATCAAGCAGTGTATCATAGGTGGAGGCTTTCTTGTAACAGTGACTCGAGTTATTAGTAATTTTTACACTATTATTGCCATACAATATTCTTTCTTTAACCATACTTAATTTTTCCTGTGTTTGGGTTACAGAGCTGGGACGTTTTCAGTGCAAGGCAGAAACCAGCCTTGGTCTTCGGAGGAATATTTTGGACAAAAATAAAGAAATAAAAATGACAATAAAACTACAGTGAAATGTGGCAATAAATAAATATTTCATGTGACATGCACGCACCATGAAACGAAAACTGTCACTTTCACTCGTCAAAGTTGAGAGGGCGGGCTCTAGCAAGTACTGTTTTTTGATTGGTAGATTGACTCCGGAGTTCATGCGTGTGCTTTGGTTGACCTGGGAATCCTGCGGCTCATATGAAAGATTAAAGCAGTGACTGAGCACGTCGGACACGAGTGCAAGGAAGAGTTGCATAGAATGAAAGTGTGAACCGGTGACTTTAATTAAAAAGAAACTCTGAATTCACCATTAGCAGTTTGTATCTAATGTATCTGCGGAGTATGTGGCACTTGATGACCCTTGAAGGTTTACATCCACTCTACTAATGAACCACCATTCGAAACACAGTCCTCACTAGGGCCCGCCCTATAAACTTTGATGAGTAAAAGTGACAGTTTTCATTTCATGACTTATTTCATACTAGCTGAAATTCCTGGCGTTGCCCGGAAGGAAAATAAAGTGTTTATTGTTTGAGAAATATATAATAAAACAAAACACAACGTTAAAAATAAAAATAAATTATTGTTTGAGAAAAATATAATTAAAAAAAACACAACGTTAAAAATAAGAATAAATTAACAATGAAGACCCACTAATGTGCTTGTATGTATGTTATCATCCAGCTGACGCTCAGAACCGGCTATCCATCCATTATTCATTATCCAACCGGCCAACTCTCCGAGTGTCAACTGGATGATAACATGAATAGAAGATCGCAAGATCACCCCCCGCCCTACCCAGAAGGGGGTGGGTTAGGGTTGATTTCACCCTACAGCCTTTTAGTCGACCAATGAGAAACACGTGTACCAACCAAGTTTCATGAAAATCGCTCCAGCCGTTCAGAAGTGATGCTGGAACATACACACATACATTGACATATCTATATAGATTGGGTGCAATGTCATTAAAATAAATAAATGAAGAAATACCGTAATTAAATTCCTAAAGAAATGAGTAACAATATAATTTATACTCATGGTTCATGTTATTATTTATTGTCACATTGCACAGTACTTTTATTTGTGTATTTATTTATTCGTCTGTAATATTCCTCCATATTGAACTTGTTATGGGCCATCATACAATACACACACACAGTTAAGAGAATGGGAATAAAGATAAAAACCCCATGCAGACATGAGAAGATGTGCCTGCTTATTTCAGTTTAAGTAGATCTTTACACCAGACACAGCTCCCCACACCTTCTTAGGAGCAGCACATGTAGTGCCAGTGTCTGTTCATTACGATCAGCCGTCTCTTCACACTTACTTAGGCGTTAAGCTCTAGTTGGCCTCCACGTGGAGTAGTACAGGTAGTGAGTATTTGTGTAAAAATATAGTTGATGATTTATGCTCTTAACAGTCACAACAGAGAAAATAGTGAAGCAAGAAATTTTAAACAGGGAAATACTTTATATTACAGGCATATATTGAGAAATTGGCTGTAAAGAAAAGCTAAAAAATTGTGAACGACAACACTAAAAGATATTTTATTCTGTTGATTACTGCGTCCAGCCAGCTAGGATATTTGTAAGATTAACTCGGCCCCCTTGTGCTGTTTAAGTGCTCACCTATAAATGTGTGGCCTTTACATGACACTCTTGGGTCATCTCTGAATTAAAAATGAGCACCAAGGAGGTTTGAGACTAACAGATCAACAAACGGGGGTTTTGTTGCTAAAATAAAAGACAGAAAGAGAAAGTACAGTACGACATAAGAAAAGCCTTTACATTACATACTGTATATTGAATCCCTCTCATGGAGAAACTGGCTGGAATGAACAGCAGAAAATGTTGTATTTGAAGTCCATAATTCAAGCCACCTTAGGGTCCCCACAAGACCATCAATCCTGCCATTTACTGCTCCAGGCCAGCTGTTTTGTATTATTGGGTTCTCAATATTTTGACAGTCTGAATGTTTGGCTTTCAGGGGCGCTCTTGAGTCATCCTCCAAATTAAGAATTATAAAGACTAAACTATAAATAGCAGAGTGCTTTACTAATAAGACTAGGGGGTTTTGCCCCCTGCTCACTTCACTCGCCAACACCCTGGACCTGCGCTACTCGCTGGCCTCTTTGCGGTTCTGCCGCTCGTGTATTAGGATGCAGATGTACAATTTAAACAGATTTTAATTTTCATTTGAAGTGTTACATTTGCATCATGACATACAACTGCCTGTAATTGAATTTCATTTCTTTCTCTCTATTAAATCAAACAACTTTCTCGAATGTTTGGCTCTGAGATTTGTTAATTGTCTTTGCAAAAGCTATTCTAACAGGAAACTTTTAACATTTTAATAAGAATGGCATATCAAGATCTCCTTTGTTGTCTGTTATCCCCTGAAGATGTACTACATTGTCTTTCCTGGATACATCCTTCTTTCTACAGTAATTCGTGCGGTGGAAGACCAGGCGGTGTTAACAATTGTAGATATTCTTCATGATATTGTAAGTTGATGTTTTCATCTTCTGCACCATCACCACCAGCTGGTTCAGCAGAGTCTATTGAGACACATTTAACCAATCTGCCGTGTTACAGATCGACATTTTTGGAGTTAATTCATTTGACTTCATCATTTCTCAGTGCTAGGATTGCCCGTGTACTCATTTCTTCTGTTGATAACCCTTCATGATGAAATTCTTCAATAAGATTTGGACATAAGTCTTCTTTAATTAGGAACTTAAAGTGAGGAAAACATTAAAATATATAAGAGCTGAGAGCGCTGGAAATGTGTCTGACAAAAGCATTCAGAAGACTGAGAGGTGAGAGGACCGTGGTCTTGTTTGAAAATGGCTGATAGGAGGGCGTGACTTGAAAGAATCTTTTCCAAAAAGTCTTGTCTCCTAAAAAGTTTTGGCGCTTTTAAAGATTTCTTTTATATAATAGAGGGATAAGAACACAGAACACAGACATAAGGCACGGTAAAAACGACTTTACATTATACACGTAAAAAACTCTCGTAGAGAAAATGGGTGGAATGAAAAGCAAAAAAGTGCTGTACAGTAATTGATGTCCCTGATTCGGGAAACCCTGTGGTCCCTTCCAGTGAATCACTGCTGCCGTTTACTATCGCAGGCCAGCTGGGACATTTCTAAGACAAACCCATACCTATTATACCAATTTGTACTCTTTTACAGCACTTTGAAATTGGGACCGTTAGATGATGCTCTCAAGTCATCCCAGAATTAAAAATGAGCACCAAGAAGAACAAAGTATCATCAAAAAGGCAATTTATTATTTAAATGACAATGCAAGGGGATGAACCCCGACAGAATACAAAGTCACAGATAACAAGGCACAGAGTTTATTGCCTCTCTGGTGCTCACTATTGAGGAGTGAACTTGTCTTAACGTGTGGGTCGCCCGGTGATACCGAGCGGCCTTCCACAACACGTAAGTATTATAAGTTACGCATCAATATTTGAAAGCAAGACACTGCCAGGTTTGCATCCAGTACATGAAGCTGGTTACACTCTACCAGGAGTGGGAATGCTGGAAGTGTCTGTGGGGTTTTACTGCAATATAAATTATTGAGTAAAACCCATCATACATTACTATGGCAGACTGCTCTGGGCCTTGGACCGGCCAATTTAGGATAGTCATACTCATCCACCTACACCCCACAAGTAAAGCAATGCATGGCTCTTCAGCAGAGTAAAGTCGGGGTCAGTTCATTAGTCACATACTCTTAATTCCGCTGTCACCAGTGCCTCATGCAATGCTGCCTCACTTTTTATCACCTTAAGCCTGTCTGTGCCAAGTAAGCCATTATGTTACCCTCCAGCATGGATGGCGAAAACAGTGAGAGAACTCAGCTCTCTTGACACTTTCAGTTTGATGGAGAAATATTTTTTTTCAAATGGATTCTGTTTTCTTTCTTTAGAGAATGAACCTTCTTCCAGGTTCCCTGGATGTTCTTCAGGACATTCCTGCAACAGAGAATGACACAAATGACCTGCAGTGTTACCCTCTGTATCTGTAAAGCACAATCTACGTTTGTTTATGTACAGCTAGAAACTGAAATTCTGCAGACAGGTACTTCTCGATATACGTACAGAAATACTGTGGTGTCATCCGTCAACCGAGAAACCGTGCCACACTTCTGTGATGGTCAGCATACTTTCCTTTCAAACAAGAAATTTGGGTTGAAGTCCTGTCTATTTATGGTTGGTTTTTTCCACCAACCAGGTATTATTTCCCTTCACTGTTTTGGGCATGGCCCACCCCAGGCTCACCAGAGTTATTTAAAGTAATTTGAGTTGTGGTGGAAGCTAAAACCGAGCATCACCAAAACACCTTTTTCTTTCCAATGTGAGGTTATGAGTTTCTACTCTGTATCTGTGTTGACCGACCCACCTTGGACTTTTTTTCCTTACTATATTATCATAATTTTATTCTTAATTCTTATTCAGTCAGTCATTATCCAACCCGCTATATCCTAACACAGGATCACAGGGGTCTGTTGGAGCCAATCCCAGCCAGTACAGGGTACAAGGCTGGAACAAACCCCGGGCAGGGCGCCAGCTCACCGCAGAATTGTTATTCATTCTCATTATATTTTGTATTGCCCTTGCATGCGACATCATAGTTTATGTTTTTGTATTTTGTGTTGACAATGAATGTTACATCAATACTACCAACACAATTTCCTTCCTCACGTTAGTGTACATAGAGAATAAAGCGAATTCTGATTCTGAACTTTGACGAGTGAATGCAGCAGTCTTTCGTTTCAGGGCTTATTGTGTTCATTATTTGCATTTTTTATTTTTTTATGAGCACAGTGGCGCAGTGGGTAGCACTGATGCCTCGCAGTTAGGAGACCCAGGTTCGCTTCCCGGGTCCTCCCTGCGTGGAGTTTGCATGTTCTCCCCGTGTCTGCGTGGGTTTCCTCCCACAGTTCAAAGACATGCAGGTTAGGTGCATTGGCGATCCTAAATTGTCCCTAGTGTGTGTGTGCCCTGTGGTGGGCTGGCGCCCTGTGTTGGCTGGGATTGGCTCCAGCAGAACCCCGTGACCCCGTAGTTAGGATATAGCAGGATATTTATTTATGTTTGTCCAAAATATTCCTCCATAGCCCAAGGCTGGTTTCTGCTTTGCTCTTAAAACTGCCATCATGGATTCCAGCTCCATAACCTAAACACAGGAAAAATTGAGTACAGTTAAAGAATGAATGTTATACAGCAATAATACTGTAAGAATTACCAATACACAATTTGAAATCATTCTGTTTTTTTCTGCCAGGCAGGCCCTTCCCATCTCACCAGTATGAAAAAATCCCCACATATGACAAACTCTCTGACCTCTTTTGATGGCTACTTGTGCAAGACGTCAGGCCTGTTGGGGTTGCCTCCTATTTTTGGCCCTCTAGTCCCATAAACACCCATTTTGGTCTTTTTTGAACCACATTTTGTGCATGAAATTACACCCTTATGACAAAGAGTAAAACAATAGGTGTCTTCAACAAAAATGATCAGGAGGACTTGAAGTTGTGTGTGCCACATCAGCAGACCCTAGGAGTTCACCAGAAGTCTAAGTTACTGTTACTTTCACAAAACCTCCAAAAAAAATTAGATGATTAGATTAGATTTGTGATGTTGTTTTATATACTGTTCTGAGGTTGCTGATCACAAATATAACACCAGTAACGGCGCACTGCACGTACACTTGACTTGCGCATTCCTAGTTTTGCTCCTCTTTCTCTGTACGTTTAGCATTCGTTTGCTCAGAGGTTGATGCGCTTGCTGCTTCCTGAGCAGCTCTTCTTTTCTCCACCCTAGCGGCCCGCTTCTTCTCTTCTTTCGCATTAAAACTGATTAAGTCAGAGTTTGTGTTTCAATTACTTAGTATGTTTTACTTAATTTTTCACTTAAGCTGGCACTTAAGTCTTCAATCTGCCTCAAGAATAATTTTAGATGTGAAGAGGTAGGGGAAGTGACGGCGAAGGTGGTAGGGATGAGAATGGCGCAGGTACGCATGCACTGCTGGCTGCTGCCAAGAGTTGATCCTACAGTAAAATAAAAAGTGGAATAACCTTGGAGGTCAATCATCACCACAAAAGCGGATAGGAGACATCACCTAGTATGTGTGTACCAACTTTCAGGTCAATCGGCCAAACGGTTTGCGAGTGACAGACGATTTAAAATTCTGGACAGACAAACGAACAGCCACGGTAGCGTATTATAGAAGAAGATTTTTGATATTTGACTGTTTCCCAGTGTTTCTAGCCCCCCTAATTAAAAATTCAAACATAAGCATGCTGAGTATTGTTATTTCAAGTCTAAGTCAGCGGTTATGAAAAGGATGTTATTTTTGATCCTTTACTAACCCTCAATGGACTTCTATTGAAGACTGTAAATGACAAAGTTCTGTTACAATGAAGAATATTTAGACTTTAAACTATTAAAATTGAAGCATGCATGTCAAAAATATGATGTAACTATTCGTTTTTATTACATACCCCTACCTCATGAAGTAAATCATTATGGTCCTTATGAAAACCCCTAATTAGATTGGATTAAGTTAATTCAGACTTTATGTTGTGTGCTGTGTCAGTGAAATAAATGAAGAAATAAATACATAAAAATAACCAACAAAAAGCATTTCATGACACAATTATTTATACTCGTGTTGTTATTATTTATTGCCACATTTTACAGTACTTTTATTTATTTGATTTTGTGTACAGCACTCTAACATAGAACTTGGTCTAACAGTCTAGACGAGAGCAGGCCATTCAGTCTAATACAGTTCGCCAGTCCTACCCACTTAATTCTTCTAAAATAACATCGAGTCAAGTTTTGAAAGTCCCTAAAGTCTTACTGTCTACCACACTACTTGGTCGCTTATTCCAAGTGTCTATCGTTCTTTGTGTAAAGAAAAACTTCGTAATGTTTGTGCGAAATTCACCCTTCACAAGTTTCCAACTGTGTCCCCGTGTTCTTGATGAACTCATTTTAAAGTCACCGACTCGATCCACTGCACTGATTTGCTTTATTATTTTAAACATTTCAGTCTCACTCAAAAATATAAAAGCAATGCACTAAGCAAGTAAAACCGTTATCTAATTTTTGTGGTTGAATTGTTATTTGAAACGATGCGATATACACTTCGTGCATTTAGACTTCTTGACCTTCATTATAAAAGTAGAAAACATCGATTATGTTGGGTCGATGTTGCAAATCAATAGCGCCCTCGAGTTTTTACACAAACTGTAAGTGAAAAATGATGTGAATGGAAAGAAGTGGATTTAATTTGTGAAAACTCTAAAATAACTCCACAACCGTGAAAGAAGCATAGAAAAAATCAAATGACTTACCGGGACTGTACGTGCAGCGTGCCTCACCAACGGTGTGCTCCGCAGGACTGCCACTTTCCCGCCCACGGGAAGTTCTGAGGGCGGCGGGCGAACTGCTCTTCAGTTTGGCGCCGAAGAGAACTCCCGCCTTCCTAGGAGGTGAGCTCCTTTTGATTGGCTAATTCGCTCTTCCTCTCGCTATTGGCCCAAAGTCAAAATGACTGACATTAATATTTACCAATAAAACAAAGAGTGAATTCTCCAGGCGGGGTCTGTCTTTGACAGTTCCTATCGTGGTCCTCCACTGTGAAGTGTATTGGGACTCTCCCGGCCAAGCAGCGCGACAACCTTAGAAAGTCCATCCGATCAGCGTACGTCCTCTTGCTTACGCTTTCCGCGTCGCTCCACTAGAGGTGTAACAGAAGCGCCGTCTTCACCCACATCCTCTTCGTCACTGAAATAATCACCGTCATCGTCGTCATCGTCGTCGTCAATACACAGTTCTCCGATAAAAAGTATCAATTGCCACAAAAAACATATAAAGGATATGAGGGTAGGGACGGCCATCAGAAGAACCTTCATCTCCCACAACATTTGCAGATATGCATAGACGTTCATCGTTCCCCTGGATTTCTCGTCAAACTCTATGTTGAGTTGACCCATTTTTTCCTTCAGCACCGCTTCTCGTGTCTGCTTGTTTTCGAGCCCGTTTGAATGATCCTGCTCGACCCCTGCAAGTAGGGGGCGCTGTACCACTCCGGTGAGCAGCAACACGCAAACAACAAGCAAACTCATCGTCTCGTACGGAGCAGCCAGGAAAATCGGAATTGACTACGAAAGGATCACGTGTAGGCACTGCAGTCCTTTAACTTCGAAAAGATCCCCTTCTGACATGTACCCCAAAAGTGATGGGCGCGAAGAGTCAGAACGCTTAGCTCATCTACTTGGGCGATCCGTTCTTCAGCTGCTCGAAAATCGTACTGCTCGCGTTTTGCACCTGCGTTCACTCACACACTCAACTCGCGATCTTTGCGGCGTGCTTGTGACGTAGTGATGACTACGGAGGCATTGGGGGTGAGGGATTCTAGGGCAGGATGATGGGCGCCGGACCGATCGATACAAATTAATGTCGCCATTGGCTGCACAGAAAAAACGAGTTTGTGTTCTACAATGAAGGAGTTGGTAAGCAGGGGCTTTTACTGTAGATGGGTTGTCAGTTCAGGAGGGAATCTTGCTGTGGGAGGACATAATTTTGCAGGGTTCGCAAGTGTCGAGACGGAATTCGTTATTTGAAACTGAAGCTGAGAAGATCCTCCGAAAAAACTGAAGTGACTGAGTTGGGTCCTCGAGAGTTTCTTAAACTATCGGTCACGCGTGTTGACCTGGTGTTATGTGGGGACGGGCGGTTAAAGCGTTCGACTTTACTCCGCTTTGATGATTGACGAATTCTTCAAGTGGGGAAACGATCGACATGCGTCTTGAAGACACCAAGAAGCGCAAAACCTGGGTCTCCAAAAACAAAACAAAAAAAAAAGAAAAGAAATAAAGAACCCCTGCTTCCGCCGATTCGAGATTCTGCGACCGACGTATTGGAGTAACGCTGCGCTCCATTTAACGCGGAAATGACGTCACATCCGAGTTGATTGCGTTAAGTTTTGGAAAGCCAATGTGTATGCGTTCAGGATTGCCTCATCGGAATAAATAGCAGGTGTTAAGATATTTTGCGTATCCAAACATCGTAACAACACGTCATTTTGACAGTACTGCGTGTAAGACTGATTTAAGGAGACACGCACTGACCGATGTGCTAATAAACAGTATAATACTACAGCGTGTTCGTCGGCATTTTAAGTTGACGTCATGATCTGAAGTCGGATTTAACGGACCACGACAAGTTTCCGAGTTGGGATTAGGGGGGGGCATTTCCAGTTGAAAATACCAATTAAGAACTCGCAAATACCGATTTCCCAATTCCAGTGGAACGCAGCATAAAGATCATCACAGATTACACACCCCAACTTTTAAGAACACATTTCACGGAAAGGGGTCTCAACTTTCATTGAAGACGGGAAGTTTGTTTTTAATTTGCCCTTTGTGTGTATGTGAGAGCGACAAAGAGAGGGTGAATGCCATCCAACCACAGGGACACTGGGGTCTGCTGAAGCCAATCCCTGCCACACAGGACGCAAGGCAGGAAACAACCCCAGGGCAGGGTGCCAGCCCACCGCAGGACACGCACACACTGGGGACAATTTAGAATCGCCAATGCACCTAACCTGCATGTCTTATGGACTGTGGGAGGGAACCGGCGCACCGGAGGAAACCCACACAGGGAGGGTCTCTCCTAACTGCGAGGCAACAGCGCTACCCACTGCGCCACCGTGCCGCCAGAGAGTGAAGTGTTTTATTAATTGGAGGTGTTGATTAAAAAGGCTTTAACTCGTGTAAATGAGTAAACAATAATTTAAAATAAAAATTGTTGTTGGTTGGCCTGCCGATGGGAGATTTCGACTGTAGCACCTGGCAGCCTCGTACTGTACCGCTGCATTGCGGTTTCATGATGGAAGATGTTAATCAAATAAAGCACACCGTGAGAAACCTTCCGCAAACTGTCCTCAGAAAATTCTCGAAACAGCTAGGGACGGACTGTGTCACTGCACAATGCACTGCTTTGGATTCCGATGTCTTTTGTCAAATCGACCTGAACACGCTAAGCGTATTCACATCTTCACAGTATCTGCTCCTGATCGGCAATTCCAGGTATAACAATACTGAAGAGCTGCCCGTCACTGCTCCGCCCACTCTTTTCAAAGCCCGTATGTCATTGGTCAGCAGTTGGAGCGGCCTGAGATTGACGGCTCACCTGCTGCGTATTCTGGCTGCTGCAGTCTGCGATGTGCGCGTGAAGGAATCGGCGAGTCTACAGCGCTACGCAGAAATTCAGCCGCAGACGGAGTGCAGAAGAAGGGTTTGCTGGTAGTGTCTCTTTAATTGCTCTTGTAATTTTTTTTTGCTTGGCAGTGAAACTAATATTTTAGGATAAACAGTTTTGTTGTTCCAAGTTAAAATTAAACAGTTCGTATTAGAGCACAGAAGAAGTCTGTACACGTTTATAGTGCCTCCTGTGAGATATTTATATGCAGTTAGTGCCTTAAACTTTAATATCTTTGTAAAGAATACATAATCAAGTCAGATGTTTTAACCCGCTTTGATAACAAAAGGTGCCCCTCATTTGTGAGTATCTTCCAAAGGTGTGCTGTGCGTTTGCAGATGACTGAAAGTCAAAGGATTTTTCTTAATAATAAAGATGGTTCACTAACTAGCTTCAGTAACAAGAGTTTACTTGTAACGTGACAACACTTTTCTTTACAGGAGTATAGTGTTCATTTATTTTTTTTCAAACTGTGTTTATTAAGTGTGTGAAAGACAAAACAATATTTAATTTTTCAAAATTTGGTAATTAGCCTGCCAGTTGGGCGATGTTTGACAGTAGCGACCTGGCTGTCCTGCGCTATAAAACTGCATTGCGAATTCGGGTAGACGTGCAGTGAAGGGTCCTTACACCCCTTCAGTAAAGCCCTCTGTGCAAACTGCTCAAGTTACCTCACAAAAATGTGAAAACGGGGCGGGCAGTGGGGGCGTTTGGTAGCCAAAGGAGTGGATGTGTAACTGCACTGCAGTATGCAGCTCTTTGGCTCCGGGATGGGAATGTGGTTTGTGACTTCGGACTGATTTTGATCGTCTTGGTCTCCTAGTACGCCATCTTGAGGTGTCCCTGTGGAGTTTGAATTTCCTCCCAATGTGTGTGTGGCTTTTCCTCCCAAATCCCTGAAGTTGGCTTGATTGGAGACTCCAAACCGGCCCAGTGCCAGTGTAGGTGTGGGTGTGTGTGCATGAGGGGCATCAGCGATAGATTGGCACCCTGGCCACAGATGCTTCCAACTTTATACCAAGTGCTGCCTGCAACTTCCGGCCCATTGCAGCCCTGAATTTGGGTTGAGCGAGTTTGACAATGTTGTGTTTTGAAAACAGTAGCCATATGCACTGCATTTTCCGAGCTTCTTGTACTTTCTTATATCACTGCCCATTTTCCAGTGTACTTTTACAATTACGAGGCACAGGTAGCACTTTATTTCTCCCAAGGGTATGTTTAGCCTTCACAGAAGCTGAAGAAATCCCTCCGTCCATTGTCGAAAACCCGCTTATTTAGAGTAGGGTCATGAAGAAGCGGAGGGCCACCCCACCAAGGACTGGGCACAAAGCAGGGCCCACCCATTCAAACACCAACACACAGCCAGTCTGGTAGGTCTAGTTAGCCTAACATGGGTCACAAGTGACAATGTATGGCTTTTCTATTTCATGCCAGCCAAGCGAGTGTCTATAACTGACAATGGCTGGCTACGGCCTGAATATATGGCCTCTTGGTCTGCTCTGTGTGCGTAGAGGCTGCTTTACCAAAATGTATGGAATTCTGCCCAATTAAGAGCTTCTTGTAACATCAGAGGACTTGAGCCGCCTGGATGGCCTTATGAAGTTCTGCCCGGGTCTGGCCCTGCGTCTGATGCTGCCAGGACAGGCTGCGGTGCCCGAGATCCTGAATTGGATTAAATGGGTCTGAGAATGTGAAGTGGTTTGTTTTTCAAACCTTTTGAGTGAAAAGACATTTTCTTATTCTTCAGTTTTTGATGCAACTTGTGTTTTTTTTTTTTTTGTTGTTGTTGTTGGTTCAGCCAAACAAAGAGCTGCAGATAAACAAAGGCACCCGGTAGCTGATTTGGTCATTATGGACACCTCAGAGTGTTTGTCATGGGTATGAGAAATGGAGGACCTACTGGCCCGGCCCCCCTCTCCTTCTCTACAATGTTGAATGTGTTTGTGACACGGCAGACTGGATTAGGACCGTCATGTCACATTAAATCAGGCCTTCCAATAATGGCACCAGTGGTTGGACTGAAAATGTACAGAAACAGTGCCACTTCACAATCAGGTTTGACGACTTCGGGATGACGAGCCGAATTGTTTAAAAGGTTTTAAGGAGGGGCGCTTGAAAATGTTAAATTAATCTGAAGTTTGTGCATCCTTATGGATACTTGTACACAATCCATCAAAGACGTCCAACTGGCTTCATCAAAGATCCCCCCCTTTAATATACAGCAGAATAAAAAAATAAAACATTGAAGATCAATAGTAGTCATTACTCTTTATTTGGACTAATACAATAAATACTTTTAAAATTACAGCACAGAATTTAAAAATCGGATATAAAAACAACAACTACAGAGGAATGGATCATCACGCCTCCTCTCCTACTGCATTACACTCTACGCACTTTTGAAAATTACAAAAGATCTGATGATTCCTCACAGACTTCATTGAAAAATCTCCGATATCAGACCTGCCCGGTTCTCTTGCTTTGTCGGGCCTTTGTTTTTTCCCCGTTTTCTTTCCAGCGAGGTCACTGTGACAAGTAAGGCAGAATGATTTCCAAGCAAACTCAGCAAATGCTTCACCGGTGGTCTCATTGGGTCTCGACAGACCCCAGCACTGCTTCATGGCTAAGCTTTAACCGTACGTTCAGAAAACTCTGAGGTGCAGGAAGAAGTGCCATGTTACCTGTGCAGCTCTTCTGAACATTTGGTGATGTAGGTATCGAAGTTACAATCAAAATCCCTCCACGTGACAGAGAGGTGGGACATGCCGAGGGGCACGCTGTTCTTTTGTTTTAAAACAAAGATGTTTACGAATGCTTACATTGCGAGGTTCACAAATGACGGCACTGTCTCCAACAATGTGAAATCTGAGCCTAAAGTGACACAATCTGCAATTTAAAAACGAGAATATATGAAAAGGTGTCCATTTCTCAGCCTACCTTGAACTCTAACACTACTTGTCCATTTTTCAAGTGTGTAATACTTTAATACTGACTCAACAGAAGCACCGTCCAGCGGGGAAGAAATAAAACGATTCGGCATTTTTCACAAAACTCACTAGGCACCCTTTCTTTTAAGTCGGGTTTTGGGGTCTAACAGACCATAACATTTAAAGGCATGTCACAGAATTTTTGGTTAGTAAACATCCCATAGAGAACAAACAGTCAGACAAGTAAAAGGCTCTCTCTCGGCTGGAGGTACAAAGACGGGAGGATTTTAGGCGTCCATGTCCAATGCCAGCGAGTGACTTATCATTACAGAACTGAATGGAAAAAGATCTGTAAAAAAAAAAAGTACTTCACGAAGATATTTTTGCTCTTCATCGTTTAAAGAACTTCTACAGGGAGAGCGAGCGGAGTACACAGTGCAACAGGCGATGCTTATAAAAAGCTTTAAGGCCATCACTAAGTCCAAATTCGTGATTAAGTTAACGCAAGGAATTAGAACTTTCGTGGTAGGAGCTCCGATTAATCATTTTAGGTAATAATTAATGAATTTCAGTATTAATCCTACCTCTCTTTCTGAAGGTATAAAGCATTAGGGCATAATTATATTTATAAAGAGAGAGAGACAAAGTAAGATTTTTTTTTTTCCCTCACAAATTATTTCTCCATTCATCCACTATGAACACCTGTTTCTTCCTGTAGTCACATTTTGTTTTTCACTTTACAGACACCTTGATTTATCATTTTTGTTACTTTTTAAAACTTTAGATTAATCTCCTAAATATAAACGTTAGCTCCAGTTCTCACTCAGTGTTAAAATAAAGACCCTGAAGTGCATTTGCTTTGTTTTTTCCTCCGGGCATTGAAAAAGTTTTGGGAGATGAAAGTGTTGTACCAAAAAAAAAAAAATAAACACCTGACACCCGGGACCCTCCCCCCAAATGTGTCCATGAGCACCAAATGACCCCTAGCCCTCCCTGGCACTGACTCGGGGCTCTGCCAGTGAGCTGAGGATGATGCCGGTAATGGACTCTGCACCCTCTCCCTCCAAAAATGTACGATGGTCTCCTTCGATGACGTGGACTGAAACCTTCCCATCGCACACCTGCAGGGGGAAAAACAAGTCACTTGAGAGCTCGGCTTGGTTTTTTAGCAAGGAATCGAGAGAACCAAAGAAGCACTCTAAACAAGACAAGGAAAACACAAGAGAATAAAAGAGCCATTGTAACCAATGAAACAAATCATTCAATTAAATACTGAAAACGTTATCTAGTTTAGGAGAGGTCAGTAGCACAGCGCTGTCCACTTCTCTGTTAGGCACCTCCACATGTCGGAGCAGCGCACGACGACTCTGCTAACTAACTGAATCTGACGTATAATTCAGTGAGCAGACCCGACCCTCAGGGGCACAGCAGGCTGAGAGGATCAGGCCTGGTCTGTTTGAGCGAGTTTCTATATAAATACATCTCATTTAAATACTAAGCAGATGTATAAAGCAAGTTCTCTTTCATCATTTGTTTATTTCTGTTCAGCATATCATCATTAGATGCTTTTAATCTTTAAACAGTTAATCTGTTTGAAAGTTTATCAGGTTTACAGAATCATTATTGTCACTGGCACAGAATACTGTGAACATCTTCCTTGCATGTGCCACTCAACATGGAGCAAATGTCTACTCTCAGTAAAACAGTCTTCCTTTGCAGTAGCCACTTGACCTGCCAGGGGGACAACTGCTGAATTTAACATCGAATACTTTAATGCTCAGGTATATCAATACAATGTTTCTAGCATTTTGTGATTTTTGGCATACAAAATGGTGGTACTTTTACCCGTTACTTAAATTTACCATATTATTATTACTTCACTATTTAGCTGATGTCTTTATCCAAGGTGACTTACAACATCTAAGAGACGCAACTGATTACATTTCTTTTGTTTTTCCACCCTGGAGCACAGTCGGGTGAAGTGACTTGCTCTTCGTCACATGGTCATGTGTCAGTAGCGAGATTTGAACCCACAAAGCCCTTCACCGCTCTACCACATTTGTGTTTCAGTTGTAGTCTCTAACTGCACTTTGTGTTTCTGATGATATCCAAGTCAAAAACCACAAGTGGTCTCCCCTCGACTTTCTTGTTTAATCAGATATAAGGAATGATATTTGAGAAGTAAACCGCAAGACAATGATTATATTTTTATGTTATGTACATTAAAGAACCATCAACAACAAATCAAATCAAATTAATAATATATTGAACAGTTATCCATCCATCCATTATCTAACCCGCTATATCCTAACCACAGAGTCACGGGGGTCTGCTTAAGCCAATCCCAGCCAACACAGGGTGCAAGGCAGGACACAAACCCCGGGCAGGGTGACTGAACAATTACGTATTATAAAAGTAAAGTTGAATAAATTGGACTCTGCAGCTGCATGAATAAAAAAGTACCACTTTCAGTTAGTGAAAAGAGCCCAAAAGTTGATAGGAATCTACGTTTTGTACTTAATACTTGTATGCAAAGTTTGGTTGACCTAAGTAGTGAGAAGTCACACAAAATGACCCCTTTTATTGGCTAACTAAAAAGATTACAATATGCAAGCTTTCAAGGCAACTCAGGCCCCTTCTTCAGGCAAAGATGTAATGAAGGGGCCTGAGTTGCCTTGAAAGCTTGCATATTGTAATCTTTTTAGTTAGCCAATAAAAGGGGTCATTTTGTGTGACTTCTCACTACATTCATAATGGATAACGCAGTACAACACCCTAGTTGACCCAAGTGAAAACGTACTCAAGATATTGTGTTTACACACACACACACACACACACACACACACATAACTCCAAAAATGGTATTTTCAGACTCGGGGAGGTCTTAAATGCTGAGATTCATCAAAATCTCGACATCAGATATTTGGACGATTACAATACATTTCCTATACTTCCTTCATATACGAGAAAGTAAAAAGGATCAAACAACATTCCAAAAGTTTTAAAAGTAACCCGATAATATGAGGTACTCAATTCTAAATGGTCTACAAAAATCTCCCTAAAGTAGCTTTTTATCAGCACTGTTTTTAAATGACTATTAAATGTACAATCACATTCCATAATGATAAACAGTTCTGCTAGTGTGATCCATTTTTTATGGAATTAGAAGGCGATTTGTTTTTGTGATTTTTGAGAAATCATAACTTGTTTATGTGATTTGGGACGTTTTCATGCAGCAAATACTCTTCTAATGTTGGTTTTGACTGATGAGAATTTCTAGCTTGTAAATATGTAGAACAGTAACCTGTATGTCAGCTCATTGATCCTTTATCTTATCATTATGAAAAACCATAAATGCAAAGTTCTCTCATGATTAGATTTCTATCCCTTTTCACACTTATTTTACTGAATTCTTAAGTATAGATTATTAAATGTAACTGTATTTAGTTAATAATGGGTAATGTTGATTTAGATTCAAAAATGTACCTCATGAAGTCTGTAGTCTCCCCCAAGTCCTTCTCCATATTCACTGCTGGTCTTGGCTCGGAGCAGTGTGACATTGCCATGGTATTTGGAGGTGGGCACATACTGGTCTGCTGCTTTTAGTTTGTAATAAAAGGACGAGGCAGCAAAATGTAGCGAGTCACGACTCATATTCTTGTGGTTAGCAACTATAAGGTCCACGGCTGCATTGACACGGGCTTCCAAGTCCGACAGAGGAAGCAAGGTCTCTAGTAACTGAGAAGACAAACCAAAGATAAACAATACAAGAAATAATCTTCTCAACTTGTAAACTCATTAGGGCATTTTATTAAAAATGATTGCAGCAAGGTAGAATACACTGACAAAAACCAGGGCAACAATTGCAGCTAAATGATGTGCAGCAGTCATCTTGTATTGTTTCAGTTCTGTTGCTGTAAAGAAATACCTGGAAATGTTTCCAAAGCCTAAGTGCTGATATACAGGAAAAGAATGGTGCACAGGGAAAGATTTCAGTGCAGAAAAAAGGGAACACCAGAAACAAAGCTAACAAAACAAAGAGATACTACCGTTTTAAAAAAAATAATACACAGAACATTCAATGGCATTTTAAAGTTAAAGATGCGCAGTGCCTGTTCTCTTGTGAAACGTGCCAGAGTGGATCAAAAGTTCCTTACCTTATTGTATTCTGTTCCTGTAAATTGCTGAATAAATGCACAAAGAGCTTCTGTTTCGGCTTCAGATTCTTTACCAGGGGTCAGTTTTGCTCGGTAACTCTTCATAGAAGCAAAAGAAGCAAAGATGATTAACGAAAGAAATGCTTCATGGCCTACTTTAACATCACAGAGCTCAGAATGAGTTCAGAATTTCAATATTTTAAATGTTCTCTCAGTATACACTTATTGTGGAAGAACAAGTTATTATCCAACATTAGAAAAAAAAGTTTGTTATGGGGTCTTTATGAAACAGCATCAAGCAACCATCTTGTTGCTTTTATGATACAGACGTCAAACTCTTGAAATAAGTTACACATTTAAGCAATTATTAGGCTGTCTAAGGTTGACTGGAATCAAACAACAAGAACAAATGGTGCAGTAAGTAAGTAAGTCCGCTTTTACTGTGATAGGATTAAGTCCCTACCTGTGTGTATGCAGCCACGTAAGAATGAGAGCCATCAAAAAGGAAAAGGGACTCCATGGGATTTGAATCCTGCTGCACCGCTTGGAGTTGAGAGCACATCTCAAAGGCCACACAGGCCCCAAATGAGTAGCCTGCAATCCGATATGGCCCTTCTGGCTGGACCTGCTTCACACATTGAATGTAGTAAGAAGCCAAGCTTTGAATGCTGTCCAGAGGAGCAGCTGCAAAGAAAAGAAACAAAAGGTAGACAAAGACAGAGAATGAGAGATAGTGATCATTTTTGTAATTTCTGACAAGTTAGGAAAAAATGAAAACACAGACATTTTGGACGTTTGCCTAAAACTAAACACTTACTTTATCACGGAATGCTAAAACTGGCCATGCCAAACCCCAAAAAAATACTCAAGACAGCTTAAGTACAGAGTTACATAGAATTATTATATTTTTAACACAACTGGGAACATTGCTTATTGCTTAAAAATGTTTGCCTATTTGTTTTACAGTGACTTCTTTTAAAAGTGTTTCTTTAAACATGAACATTTACAACTGTGCAAATTTCACAAACTAAACTGAAGTATCTTTTTTTTGCTTTGCATCTATCTGTTCTCAACATCATGATGCTGCTTGAAATAACAATATTTGAAGTTTTGAGTTAATTTGAGTGGTTCAAAAAATATGTAAAATACCCAAATTTATTTGAAAAATTAAATATAAAATTTTGGATTAACAAATGAATAATTTGAAAGCGGGCGGCACGGTGGCGCAGTGGTAGCGCTGCTGCCTCGCAGTTAGGGGACCTGGGTTCGCTTCCCGGGTCTTCCCTGCGTGGAGTTTGCATGTTCTCCCCGTGTCTGCGTGGGTTTCCTCCGGGCGCTCCGGTTTCCTCCCACAATCCAAAGACATGCTGGTTAGGTGGATTGGCGATTCTAAATTGGCCCTAGTGTGTGCTTGGTGTGTGGGTGTGTTTGTGTGTGTCCTGCGGTGCGTTGGCACCCTGCCCAGGATTGGTTCCTGCCTTGTGCCCTGTGTTGGCTGGGATTGGCTCCAGCAGACCCCCGTGACCCTGTATTCGGATTCAGCGGGTTAGACAATGGATGGATGGATGGATGGATAATTTGAAAGCAACACATTTTGTTTAAAACGGACTTTCATCTGCTGGATCTTTAAAGTCACAAATAAGTTGTTCAATAAATGACTAAAAGTCACTATATTCCAGCAATATATCGTTGGAAGTGATTAAAAGCATGCTGAGCTCGCTGTCCCAAAACCTTTGCCAAAATACAATGGAAGGCAAAGAGCTGCAATTATGAAAAAGCCAGCTAACCTCTGCAAGCCAATGATGGCTCGAGTGACAAAGGACAGTCTGAGAACTTGAGAGGGGAAGAAGTTCTTGCTCATGCATAGTAGGAGTTTGCTAAAGATGACCAGATCAGGACAACTGAATAAAAGGTTTTATTTAACAATGCAGGTGCTCTTTGCTATAGCTATGTTTGTATTTCTCTGTGCAGCCAACAGATGATGGATTACATTTGTTGTACTCTTCTGTTGAATTCTTGTGTGCTGTAACTGGTTGCTCCATACACTAATCAAACACATGCAATTAAACTTGAAATAAAGGAAAGAGAAGTTGTCAGTAGTACCAAAATTAGTTACCTCTAGTGCACTGTAAGCCATAGCAGGGCACGTTAAGTTTAGAAGTCAGGGTCCGGAAGGCTGCAATAGAGCCCTCTATGGGATGCACAAGGAACAATGGCCTCTCTGTACCCTCTACTTCATTCAGACACTTGATAGTTGGATCGTCTGGATTTACAAGGAGGACGCTAAGGTCCATCTCAGTGAGTGGCACAGATCCTGTTTTCTTCAGTGGAGAAGGTCGGGACTCTACAAAACAGCATGCACAGTAAGCTTAATGGAGGATTAGAAAGTAAAGCCTGATTTTTGATGCATGACAGAACAATCAACTCTTGATTTCACAGAGTTCTAGTGTAAAACAATAATGGCAGTACACTTAAATTTTGGAATGAAGTCAAACCTGAATCAAACCTTTGTAAGCCCTAAAAAGAAAGCAGAAACAAAAACACAAATTCTGTATCTTTTAATTACCTATTTATCTACTGTTTTCACCTCTTATGAATATAAGACCACGGTCAGAATAAACCAGATAAGATAGACTCCAGGAAGTAACTGAAAACAGACTATCAGCAAAAAGAGGGTCCAGATTTGAGTCTGTGACTCCTAATAGAAGAGATGTCTGTTAAAACCCAGAAGGAAGGCTTCTTTATTATTTGATTAATATTCTGAACAACACAGAAGAAATAAAATTATAATTGATTGGCTCTAGTGTGTGGTTGGGGTGATGTATGTGTGTGTGTGTTTGATCTGTGATGGACTGGCGCCCTGTCAAGGTTTTGTTCCTGGGATAGTCTCCAGCACCCCTGTGACCTGTAACCTTCCTAAGCATGAAACTTGTGAAATAAGCCATTTATGTGGTTAATTGAGTTTCTTGATCAGGACATTTGGTTCCATTGCAAATACCATATTGAGAGGGTAGTCTGATTATAGTTATCCAGTATTTTACTACTTCTAAGATAAAGTCCAGCTTCTTCCTTGTCAGAGAAGTTATATTCCACATCCCAAGGGCTGATTTCCACTGCCAAGATCAAGCATGTGTGGGTCGGCCCCAGTCTTGTCTGTCACATGGCTGGCGCTGCAGCTGAATTTCATCCCTCACTTTGCGTGTGTTGAGTCCACATGGAGGCACCATGTATGTTTTTTGACCAAACTGCTCTGCTCTTTGAATCTCTTAGCTGCTGGGCACTGACTAGTGAACCCAACTCTCAGTCCTGGCTTCAGGGTCCAAATATCTTTTGTGTTGAGTTGATTTACATTTCAATTAGGACATAAATGAGGGTTAAACTAACACCACACACTCACAAATCTCTCTGTCATATAAAAAAAATCCTGGGACGAGACAAGACTTTTTTCAAGAGATTTTTTTCAAGTCCCACGAGATGAGACTTTGGCCATGAGATTTTTTCAAGTCCTGCCCTCCTCTCAACCATATTCAACCACACGCACGGTCCTGTCACCTCTAATTCGTTTGATTGCTTTTGTCAGACACAGTTCCTGCTTTTCCTCACTTTAAGTTCACAATAAAAGAAGACACATTATTGTCCAAATCTTATTGAAGAATTTCATCACGAAGGGTTATCAACATAAAAAAATGAGTACATGGGCAATCTTAACACCGAGAAACGATGAAGTCAAACGAATTAACGCCAAACATGTCGATTGGCTACATAGCAAATTGGTTAAATGCGTATCAATAGACTATACTGAAACAGTTAGTGGTGATCGTGCAGAAGATGAAAACATCAGCTTACAATATCACAAAGAATATCTACAACTGTTAACACCATCCAGGCGACAAGAAAGGTAATGTAGTACATCTTCAGGGGATAACATTAGACACCTAAGGAGATCTTGATATGCCATTCGTATTAAAACGTTAAATACAGTTTCACGTTAGAATAGCTTTTAATATGACAATTAACAAATCACAGGGACAAAAATTCGAAAAAGCCGGTTTATTATTTAGAGAGAAAGAAACGAAATTCACTCACTGGCAGTAATACTTTGCGTTGTCACGATGTAACTCTAAACACAGAATCAAAATTCAAAGTGATATTGACGAAAAGTGTATTCCAAATACTGTTTTTACTGAAGTTTTACAGCAAAAGTATAAGTTTAAAAAGTATTTGCGTGTTAATTTCAAAGCCAAACAGAATGAAAATGTATAATGCAACGAATACCTCAAATGCAACATTTCAATTTATTACGTTTTACTATTTTTTACTATGGTTAATTACTGGCTGTAATGTAAAATGGGACTTTCATGCATATGTAATGATTCCCATGAAAATAACAATCTGTTTAAATTGTACATCCGCACGTAGCGCACGTCCGGGGGTTGGCGAGCAAAGCGAGTTTAAAAAAAAATTAAAAATTAAAAATTACAATCAAAACAAAGTAAATTAATATTCTTAGAGATGTTTTTAAAAATACATTATTCAAGTATGGTTAAATAATAGAAGATACTGGCTTGCTTTTCTTCATAGTTCCTATATTTTGGTTGCTCATCTCTCTTCCTCAACTCACCCTCTACGCTGGTTTGCTTCTTTGACAATTCTCGCAATTTATTGATTGTGAGCTGCCGGATATCCCTCATCGCCATTACAAGATCATAATCCCGCTCAAGCATCTGTCGCACTTCAACTCCCATCAGAGAGTCCAGTCCTAAGTCAGCCAGGGAGGCGTCAGAATTCAGGCTACTCACATCACGTACCCCTAGAAACAACCAAAGGGGTAGAAAACAAATTTAATGGACACAGAAAACCTCTAGTCATTTCTAAGCAACTTCTTTTCAGTAGTAAAAATAATTCATATCCACAGCACAGCAAAAAACAATCCCTTTGGCAAAAATGCATTTCCATAATTTTAAACACGCATCCTTGTTTATCACCCATTTATGTTTGACTGTTTCTTAAATTTGGGAAACTGTGTAATCCTATGCAGCATCCCACCTGCAATACATGCAGTGCTCAGAGTAGCCCCAGACAGAGCTTCAGTCCACAACCAGTTAAGCACACAAATGCACCCATCGAGGTCATTTAACAATTAAAATCAGATTCAAAGAAAAATTGTGTAAGCCTACTTGGTCAAATTCTGTCATCCCTAACAGGCCCCAAAATATTAAACACATTGCTTCAGAAGCCAGATATGACTTTAGGCTGAAGAAGGTAGTCCAAGTAGAAAAACAGGGAGGATGAATGCCAAAGCCTACATTAATTAAAGGGACAGCCAACACAATTAAAAACTGTGAAGTAAAGACAGGGTCCTGCTTGTACAACAGCAATAGGGTTAATTTCAGGACTCATTCCTTGATTATGTGGAATCTTGTTTAATTTCCTACAAAGTGGACCAGAACCTACTTTCCATTCTGATTACACTACAAGGTGAAATAACTGTCATCATATACTGACTTATCATATGGCGTGCATCAAGTCACTTACCTAGAATGTGTGCTACAGCATCAACCAAATCTTTATGACTCTTGCTGTCACTTTTCACAGACACCGTCTTCTCTGCCAGTACAAAACTTGACATGACAGGATGTGTCTGGTTGAGGAAACGGTCCAGGACATCCATACATGAACTAATTCGCTGGGGCAGAGTGCCTCCAATCACAGAGTCATTGCCTCCCATGGTCTCCAAAACTACGCCCACATCACCAATGGCCCCCCACTGCACTGCCAAGCCAGGGAACCCATCATATTGCCTTTTTTCACAGATCCGCTCCATTGTTGAGTTGGCAAAGCCATAATTACTCTGTCCAGCATTTCCACGGCCACAGCTCACAGATGAGAAGACAACAAAATAGTCCAGATGAGGACACAACTTACGGGTCATCCTGAAGGCAGAGAATTACACAATATTTATGATTCACTAAATCCTCAAAATTCAGCATGTTTTTAATATTTCCATTTAGAATCATACCTGTCTAAGTGGATAGTGCCAAAGAACTTTGGTTTATTCACTTCAATGAAATCATCAGGGCTGAGATTTTCCAACATGCCATCCTTGAGAACCTAAGCAAGTACAAAATAGTAAGTATTTTACCATTTTTTAAAAATCTAGTCATACAGGATGTCTCTTAAGTTATCAATGAGTACAGCATTCACCATGGCAAGATGAAACACTCCCCCTACTGGCCCCAGCTGAGCTGCATCCTCAAGGAGTTGGGTGGCTCCATCCAGAGTGCTAACATCATTGGTGGAGACCAAGACCTGAACCCCCATCTCTTTCCATTCTCTCACCCTCTTTGCCTGGTATCCTAAAAGACACAGAAAAGGAGTTCTTACTACTGCTAGTTGTGATTATACTTCAACACAAAGTACCTGTTCAGTTATGTTGTCATATGTCAGGGGTCAAGACTAAACAAGGAAATGGACATAATAAAAGTGGGAAAACGGCGAAATAAATATGAAGAATACAACAAATGAGACAAAGCATTCAGCTTATATAGAGTGTAACTGTCAATTATATTAGTGTCCGGGAAACTGCTTTTTTTATAGATATTACAATTTTACTGATTTCGTCAATTAATGACAACCTGAACAAGAAGTCATTTTCTTTGAATTAAAATTTCTATGGTTTTGACTTACCATTACGTATTCCAGATCTTGATGTCAAAATAAGCTTACGAGCACCACGCTCTATCAGCCAGTGAGCTAGCTCCAGTCCAAATCCACCCAAACCCCCAGTGATGATATAAGATTTAGAAGCTGGACAGGCAGTGCGGGAGATGGCAGACAGGGAAACAGAACTAGAATGTGGACCAGCTGTAGTACTTTTCTCATCGCGGATCTAAAAAACAAATATTAAGTATTTCTCTGTTTATACTTTAGCCAATTGCACCATTCAGAAAGGGCTAGGAAAAAAAATGTAGCATTCCCATGCTCTACATCTCAATGCTAATCTTACCTGCAACACAACCTTCCCAATGTGTTTGCCTTGTGCCATGTAACGGAAGGCATCCTCCACCTGATCACGATTGAAAACAGTGGTGCAAAGTGGCTTCACCACTTTGGTTCGGATTCCTTCTTTCAACAATTCTGAGACCTCTTCCCACTCCCGATTTCCTTGCTCGAAGAGAGCATCAAGCAGGATGCCATGAAATGCAACATTCTTAAGGAACAGAGCCATGCCTAGGGGAAAAAAAAAACTACAGTAGGTAGACAGTAAGACAAAAAAGGTCATGTTGGTCAGCAGTTGAGATCCTTATAGCTGGCACAGATTCCTGCAGTCTTCAGGGAAAAAAATTATGAGGGTGAGGAGGGAAATAATACTCATTTGATCCAAAAGCAGGCTTTTAGTTCCTGACACATGTTATTAAGCACCATATTGCCCATTACATTAATCTCTCTGTCCATCTTCTGTACCTGCTATATTATATTCAGGGCCACAGGAGACAGAAACTGTCCAAGTCGCCATCATGTACAAGGAAGGTAAAAACTAAAACTGGACTGCAGCCCATCATAGACAACACTCATGCATATTTACACTCACTAATACTTGGTCAATTTATATTTGCTAACCTAATTCATATACAGTCATGGCTGAAATTATCGGCACCCCTGGAATTTTCCCAGAAAATGCACCATTTCTGCCAGAAAATTGTTGCAATTACAAATGTTTTTGTATGCATGTTTATTTCCTATATGTGCATTGGAACAACACAAAAAACAGAGGAAAAAAAGCCACATCTGACATCATTTCACACAAAACTCAAAAACCGGGTTGGACAAAATTATTGGCACCCTCAACTTAATACTTGGTTGCACGCCCTTTGGAAAAAATAACTGAAATCAAGTGCTTCTTATAACCATCAATAAGCTTGTGACACCTCTCAACCTGAATTTTCGACCACTCTTCTTTTGCAAACTGCTCAAGGTCTCTCAGATTTGAAGGGCGCCTTCTCCCAACAGCAATTTTGAGATCTCTCCATAAGTGTTCAATCGGATTTAGATCCGGACTCATTGCTGTCCACTTCAGAACTCTCCAGCGCTTTGTCTTCAACCATTTCTGTGTGTTTTTAGAAGTATTTTTGGGGTCATTGTCCTGCGGAAACACCCATGACCTCTGACACAGACCCAGCTTTCTGACACTGGGCCCTACATTGCGCCTCAATATCTTCTGGTAGTCTTCAGATTTCATGATGCCTTGCTCACAGTCAATGCATCCACTGCCAGAGGCAGCAAAACATCCTCAAAACATCTTAGAACCTCCACCATGTTTGACTGTAGGTACTGTGTTCTTTTCTTCCATTCCATTTTCTGTAAACAGCAGAATGATGAGCTTTACCAAAAAGCTCTACCTTGAATTCATCTGTCCACAAGACGTTCGCCCAGAAGGATTTTGGCTTCCTCAAGTACATTTTGGCAAACTCCAGTCTAGCTTTTTTATGTTTCTGTGTCAGCAGTGGGTTCTTCCTGGCTCTCCTGCCATAGCGTTTCATTTCATTCAGAACCCTGAGTCTGCAGAACAGCTTAAATATGTTTTGAAGTTGATTGGGGCTGTTTATCCACCATTCAGACTATCCTTTGTTGCAGTCTTATCAAATTTTCTCTTCCGTCCACGTCCAGGGAGATTAGTTACAGTGCCATGTGTTGTGAACTTCTTGATTATGTTGCGCACAGTGGACAAAGGAACATGAAGATCTCTGGAGATGGACTTGTAGCCTTGAGATTGTTGATATTTGTCCACAATTTTTGGTCTCAAATCCTCAGACAATTCTTTGCTCTTCTTTCTGTTCTCCGTGCTTAGTGTGGCACACTCAGACACACAGCAGAAAGGTTGAGTCAACTTTTCTCCATTTTAACTGGCTTCAGGTGTGATTGCTATATTGCCAGCACCTGTTTCTTGCCACAGGGGAGTTCAAACGAGCATCATATGCTTGAAATAAAACAATTTATCCACAATTTCGAAAAGGTGCCAATAATTTTGTCCGGCCCATTTTTGGAGTTCTGTGTGACATGATGTCAGATTTGGCTTTTTTTTCTCGTTTTTTTTGTGTTGCTCCAATGCACATACAGGAAATAAACATGTGAATACCAAAACATTTGGAATTGCCAACAATTTTCTGGGAAAATTCCAGGGGTGCTGATAATTTCGGCCATGACTGTAGTTTTAAAATGGGGAAAGAAAGACTACATTAAAAAAAACCCTTATAGACAACAGCAAAATGTGCAAACTCTACACAAACATTCAAATCTTGTCTACTGGAACAATAAAGCAGTAGCGTTAACCACTGTTCTGCACCGCACTTCACTTTGTTGCTGTATTGTGTTACTCTGATCAAACAGCACATTTCTTAATATCATTTTATTGCCCAGTGGCACATACTCACCTAGAGGATTATTATTGGATAAGTCATATTTGCCAATTTCTAAGAATCTCCCATGACGGGCTAGGCAGCGTAGACTGGCCTGTAATTTCTCTTCAGCCAGGGAATTCAGAACAAGGTCGACACCTTAAAGAAGTGGAAATTTAAAAAACTTGTATATATGCAGACGTTTTGGGAAGCACAAAATGTATCAAAATTCAAACCACATGGCTTGCTCAGAGTATACTTACACTTTAATTAGTACTACATACAATATGCTGTAAAATTTTTAGGCCACCCAAAAATATCTTGTTAGCTAGTTATCTGGGTAGTAGGAGTTTTGTTTGTGTGCACACCATGTATCACTACACTAAAGAAACTTTAACAATGGACAAGTCTGTTGCATAGTACTATATATCTTTCCTGTTCATTTATTTTCTAATCTCCCATTTATAACACATGCCTTGTAAATAAAAAGAAGCAGTTTGGTAAGAAAATACAGCATGATAAACTACTGTGAGTGAGATAATAAATAAAACAGAGAATGAGAAACTCTACACAGATAATGGAGGCCAAGGTCACTGTATTGTGCTACATATGTACATGGCATAGTATATACACAGTATATACAGCAAGAAACAAAAATACTGGGACAATGAGGTAGTATCAGTTATTTTGGTTATAGTATATTTATATAATATATATTCTATGTGAAAAGGTAAATATGAGACAAAATAAATACAAGAGCAGAATGACAGCTTTTATTTCTTGGTAATGTTTTATATATAACAATATTGGAAAAAATGACATTTGTTGCATTAATTCCCCTTCAATGTAAGTTGAAAAGTAATGTTTATGACAAATCAACACCACTACCTCAAATAATTTATGCTATTTTAAAATTTCTAATTGGTGATTTTGATGGTCCAAAATCTACAATTTGCACAAATACACCTCTTTTAACACACTGTTAACACTAATGACCAAAAACCCACAGTTGTCTTAATAATATATTTGGAATTGACACATTGCTCTGTACTTACCCTTCCCAGAGGTGGCACGCAGGATATGCTGCTCAAAAGAGGTATCACGTGAATTAGCAAATGAATCTTCACTGAGCTGGGGAAATCTCTCTTGAAGATAAGCTCTCTTCTGAGATGACCCTGTCAGTTCAAGGTAAAAAGGAAAATTATAACCTTTTAAGAATCCATTTATCATTCAGAATGATAGAGGTACAATAACTAAGACTAAACAGAACTGAAGTTCAAAATGCCCTTCATGGCCATTGTGAACAGAGCCCAACACTGGTTCCACTGCCATCAGTGCCTAATGTTACATAACCAAGTAGTTTTAATTTACTGCATGTAATGCACACTCCCAACCTAATACTGAGTACTTTTCAAAAGCTTCATAAGAAATAATCAGACACAAATATGACAAGCTGAAATAAAACACACTACCATATAACATAAATAAACCATAAAATACAATTGAGTCATGATGATTTGAAGGAACGGTTTAATAAAATCAGAAGGCTTGATCAGGATTTAAGATCAAAAAAGGTGACTGATTTTAGAAAAGAAACTGAAAACATGAGAAATTACTTGCATTGCATGTGTATACAAAAGGCATCCTAAATGACCCTTCAAATTAATTAACTATGGCGGAGTTTGAAATTTCTAAACTTGATTTTTATTTTTTAATGAGGTGGGGGCTCTATATTCTTAATTAAAATTAAAGCAAGGACTGCAAGATGCATCTACCCTAACATAACAAAGTACCATCAAATTCAGCAAACATGGCAGGCAGTGCTCACTGCATGTTTAAAAACAACAAAATATTAAATAAAACTAAGTAATTTTTCATAAACCAATGAGCAGAATTCAATACAAATTCAGAAAAATAATTATAGATGAATCTAGAATTTAACATTCCTGTTAACCAAATGTGCCTTAAAATCTCTCTCTCACACACACAGCTTGCTTTATGCTTAAAGTGACATTTTGTGGTTTGTCAAAATGCGTTTTAATTGAATGCTAACATATACATTATTTAAACAATACATCTGTAAATATGTGTAGGGCCCTGAACTTGTACACGGCTGTATCATTAGACAGAATTACAAAACTAAACTGAACTGAACTTAGAACTAATTACTAAGAAGCTGAATAGTGTGTATAAAAAGCAAAACAGGATAGAAAGTGCAAGCAGGAAGAGCACTCCAGTTCACCAAGGCTTAACACCGCAACCTAGCGAAGGCCAGGGCTGCTAGAGACTACTTACCCACAGTGGTGAAGACTCTGCAGCCAAGACTTAAGGCAATGGCAATGGCTGCCTGTCCCACTCCACCTGAGCCTGAATGAATGAGAACACTCTCACCACTGCGCATGCGTCCTCGTACGATTAGTGCATAGTAAGCAGTAGCGTAAACTACAGGAACTGTGGCAGCCTCTTCTAAAGTCCTGAAAAAAACAAAACAAGTCTTATTTTTATCTTATATTATGTAGTTGTACTTGTAAAAGCCAAATCAAAAGCTTGTCACTCAGTGCACGAATGCGTAAAATAGCAGTATAATACTTTTAATAAATTAGGACTCATTTTTATCTCATACTATGACAAACAAAAAAATTGTGAAGATTTATCAGTCATCTTTTTAAATACATCATTCACTTCATATCAAGGAGGCCATATCAGAAAAATACACAAACAAAAGAGGAACATAAACCCACACTGGTTGTAACCAATATCTTGGGGGCATACAGCAAGGGAAATATTCTACTATATTTTTGGGCTAGAATAGGAATATGGATAAGGTTAAAAATTCTTTAATATTGGTGTGCTAGATACGATTGCTCAAAGCAGTAGTGTTAGATATAACAGATAGTAATATATTAAATAAGTAACCCAATAATATGATAATTGTACAAATGAGAAATGCCATGTAATTAAGGCTGATGGTCTCTGTAATTAACAAATCTGTCACTACCGTCAGGCAAACTTCCTTTACATTATATGATTATGTAACCGCAGACCCTCAATGTAGCATGACTGCCCGAGATCCAGTATGGCAAACTGACTTTTGTATTAATCCACATAAACACAAGAATTTAATGTGCAGAAAATAAAAGCAGAGGTTCTAAAGTTTGCCTTAACTATTTTAGGGAGTGATAGCTATTGGGTTTGAGGTTCTTTGAATAGGGTGCATCTCTTTAGTATGACCATTAGGCAATATTTCTTGAGAGAATCACATTGGAATTGGCTGTGCAACACACAGCATTTATCTGTAGGGCTACTTTCTATTTAATAAGAGCGTACCAGGTTGAAGGAACATCCCACAAAAAGCGTACATCAGCATCAACAACTGTTGCGAGACCTTTGGCTGGAAGGAGTCCCATAACACGCTTGCCTTTGGGGTCATGCCCTGAGAACTCCATTCCTAGCATGCACTGTTGCAGAGCAAGATCTCCTACAAAGAAAAAATAATACGACTGATAATTTAATGGATACATTACTGTCAAACTCTCCCAGTATTAACCACCATGTGTGACTTTATGCCAACAAATTAAAGTAAAACACAAACATGCTATCATGTTTTTAATAAATAAAAAAACCTGCTGGACCCCATGCAATTGATACTATTATCATTTATTTCTATAATTAATAGATTTTTGATACTATTATCATTTATTTCTATAATTAATAGATTTATAATTAGCGTATGGTTAAATACTATAAAGGAGCTCTCTTTTGTGCTTCAAAGATCAATGGGCTTTGTAGCTTGCTGCATAACTGAATTCCTATATTCAAAACTGAGATAAATACATAGCCAAAACTGGGCACCTTTTCAGACATTCCTGCTTCTTACCACTATGAATGTCAACTTACCTAGCAGCATCAACAATGAAGATGCATATATAAAAAGCACAAAAGCAAGTGCTGAATTAAATGTACATGCCTAGCCCCAGAACAATCTAGATAAAGGCACCAGATAATAGCAGAGTTTTTCCAATGAAAAAAACAAAAAGATGAGTGCCATTTCACTTCTTTTATTGCAGCACTGAATAAAGAGTTTGGCAACACCAAGTTGGCCCAGATAATGCTGTGCTATGTCTGTAGTTTGTCTCTGCAAGAAAACTTTCTATTAATACTGATGTGCAGCTGGTAAGCAGATTGCTGTTGCATCAGTATTTTCCTGGAAATATGGAATGCCAAAAAAAAACTATTTAAGAGAACTTAATTTTTTGAGCCCCTTCCACAATCTGACGGAACACCTTGAAAGCTGGTAGGAAAGAGTTAAAAATAATCTTTCACATGTATTTAAATTTAAGAGCATCATGGGACATAGATACATATTTAAAACTTTATAGTATTTAACACTTATGTGCAATTTAAGCCTCGCTGTATATTTATTCTTATACTATATTAAAATGATGAAATAAGGCACAAAGTTAATACTAAGACCTAAAAAACAGGTCAAGCAAAAAACTGCAAGAATATGGAACTAAATAATTTCAAATTAAGCTTACCTGGGATAGCATCTGGTGGTAACTTTCCTGTGGCTAGCATGATGTCTCTAAAATTCAAAGAGGCATAGTAGACGTGGCACAGTTGAACATTGGGATTGGTGGTTTTGAAATGACGGAGTGGTGATACAATCCATCGAAGAGACGACAGATCCCCCCTGGTTAAGACATTGACATAGGCCTGTTCTGTGGGCTCCTCATGTGGTTCTGTAAAACGGAGCAGATTATAATACTGGGTAATTTTTTGTGAACTCCTACTCACAGGCAATTTAAGTGGGAAAATTACAAGTACAAATGACACTTTACAGTAATAAGGTACATATATATATATATAAATGAATAGGAAACAGATGGCTACTGAAGCTTGCTAGTCTACAACCAAATACTTTAGCACTTTACTAGAGCGGAAATATACAAGTGCACTTTTTGCAATCATAATCTATGCCAACTACATGCTTTATTTAACAGAAACTGAATCTTTCAATATTCTTGCACTTACACCATACTGGATCTGAATGGGCATTTTACTTAACATAGTGGACTAGGGATGTAAAGAGACTGTCTACAGAAAGTGTACACTTTTCCGCAACATTTTGCTCTGCCAGCATCAAATTCTGATCTCCATCTATCTACAAAACAGACTTTTGATTCTTCCTGTGGATATTGCAACAACCACCCGTCCATACATTCATTTTATAACCACATGTTCAGTTTAAGGGCACTTGCAGTTAGTCCTGCTACTCTCCTTGTGATTAAAAATATAAGACACAACAAGCTTATGTTGTATTGTTTATTTTTTTACCTTTGCTCTGTTATTTTTTGGATTTTTCTGTTTTGTTTAGTGTTTTAATTGGGTTTGGGTTTCTGTTTTTGACCTTTATGCCTCTCCTGAAAATTAATTTTTTGTATTGCGCTTTTAGAAATGTTTACCACCATCCTTTTAGCCTTCTTTGTGTATGACCTCCTGCTTTATTTCAAACTCTTTTTCTGAATTACAGACTTGTTAAATAATTACTTTGCCAATAATGTGTCTGCTTCAATGTGAGCTTGCCTGGATCGGCTTTTCCACTTTGGGTTTGCACTGCCTGTTGTGCTTTAGAAGATGAGCTGTTATAATGGGTGCTGTTATCACTGTGGCCAAATATGCACAGTAAGCACTTGATATTTATTGGTCAGGTGGAAAAATCCAAGTTTCTGAGCCAGAACTTTCATGTGAACATATTACTTTTCAAGCTGTGATGTAACACTGATTTTTCACGCCAGTCAATTAACTGTATACTGTAAAATAAAAAATGTAACCTGGTAAATCAGAAGTGTTATTTCTATAGTCAAACTGTATTTGGAGAAATACAATACACCTTTAGTATGTTTAGTTTGCTCTTTGTTTTCAAGAAAAAAATATTTATGTTTAATTGTTTTTTGAAAGACCAAGTAACAAATCAGGAGCAACCTTGCATTTCTCCCAAAAATCCACCTAGAAACTCATGTGAACACACTGAAGTGGGAAAGTGAAATTTTACAAATCAGAGCTCTGAAAACTCTTGATAGCATGTGAACACAGAATTAGCATGCAGGAAGCGGATCCTACGCAGACACCCACTATCAAATAAGTAATAAAAGCATTTTTGCATAATTAAATGTTCTGATAATAGATTTGGTGATGAAGGTACACATAAGTTTTAATGTAAAAAAGCTTGCTAGGCAAACACCTTAAGTAAAAATTGATTTAATGTCCCTATAAAAATTTTCAATAAAATTTGTATATGTTCCTTCATGGTTAGCATGGTGCCCGACAGCTCCACAGAGCTGGGTTCAATGTTCAGCTTCATCACTCTCTGTGTGATGTTTAGATGTCGTTGCTAATTACAGAGGTGTTTTCTCTGGGTACTGCAAATTTCTTCATCAACTACCATATGTAATATTGAGTAACTGGCATCTCTAAATTGACAATGCAGGAGTAAGTGGCTTGATATCTTTCTCTTGCCCAGTAAAATATTTTCTTGTAGTCATCTTAGTGGGCATCCTTAATGCTTGGTTTTATTGATTTCTTAAGTCAGTACATTTTAAGGTTGCCTCAGATATTTGAACAAGATTATACTGTACAGTATGTTATGTTTTAGTACATGAATGACACTCACCTTGTGACAGCATAACATGTCTAAAGGAGCCCCACTGACCACTGCGGAAGATGTTCATAGTCAGGTCGTGACAGAGAATGTTTTGCATCTCCTTGCTAGTAGGACTGAGCGAAGGAGAGACTGACGACTGGTCTAGGTTGGTCACAAACACACACCTGTATACACAAGGGAATACGCCTAAATCATCAATAATGCTTTTAGCATGCTGTATGATATACAGTATCAAAGATTGTACAAGGAGTCCTCACCTTATTCGGTTTCCTCCAGGCTCCTGTCGAAGGCAGTTCACCATTCCAATTATGCCAGAGTCTGCTTGTCTACATGCTGATAGCCACACAGGGCTACTTGAGGACTCGGCCAAAATGGCCTGTGAAGGGATAGGATAAGTTACTTGTTTTTTTTATAAACCTAAAAGATGAGATGCAAGGTTTCCTCTGAGATGTTCAAGCCTCTATTATTGGAAGATGAGCCTTGACAATTCCACTTACACAAAATCAAGTTATCCAAGTGAACAAAACAGAAATCTGTGCTGGCCACCTTTCACCTTCTTGCATGTAAACATTAATTATTAACACTATTGATGATTTTTACAAAGAAATAGATGTAGTACCTTTAGGGGCTCCACCCATTTGAAGTCAGGAGTATCCACAGAAAGGAAAATAGGAGTCTTGTTTGGAGCACGTCGACGACACAGGAAGATGACTGAACCATAAAAGGATCTTTTCCGAGCCACCACATCAAGAGATTCAAGTCTAAACAACTCCTCCCACTCAGCCTGGCAATGTGGCACAAAGGATAACAAAGAGACATATCAGCAAAACCCAAGGAAATGTTAACTGAAATCCATTTCTATCTGAGGTGCATGAGTCTTTCCTTAATTATGTTTTGCGTCTGAATACCCCTAGTCTTTCCTTTGCAAGCCCTCACTGAATAGGTAAAGGTCTTGTTATTATGAAAACTCTCTCAATGAAATCTGATTCATCTCTCTGTATATTATGCTAGTCACATACAGTACATCCAGTCCTCTGTACTATTCCAGTAATAGTTTTATAGGGAGTTGTGGCCTATCACAGCAGCAGCAAAAAGTAAGGCAGAAAACAACATTACACAGAACCCCCGTGCATTGCAGTTTTAGAAAGAGAAATGAAACACAGGAGATGGAAATATGCATGTATATATAGATGCAGGTCAATAAACAACACAAAGCACAAATCTAAGAAGAATGATTTCTTCCTAATTGTATTTCCCATCTAACTCTTGTCCATATAATTGTGAACTGTTTATCTGAGTGCCTTTTCAAAGTTTCTGTTCTGTTAGCAGAGGAATTAAGTTAACCTTTGTCTAGTTTATTTGGTATGTGAATGGAACAAATGCATTTGGTGTTTCTCCTCCATACATTTCTAAATCCAATTTCCAAAAACTACAGTGAAGGTAGAGGAAAAATACATTACAGTGTTTATGGGGCATGGACTGAAAATGTTCAAAAGTACAAGTAAACCTGGGATAGTATTGGTAAATAAATTCCGAGATAAAGATCTGAACTGCCACCTGAAATTCCTAATAGTGGTAGTATCAAAGACTTATTTACCAGTAAACTAGACATGATTATGAACTGGAAAACATGCTTCAAAATGAAGTAGCACTGGTTTGAACTATATATATCAGTCCTTACACACTTAGGTTTAATTTGGGTTTAACTTGATAACCGATTGTGAAAATCTAAACCAACATTTTAAAATGAAACCTGCTATGTGATCCTTAAATGCACTTTAAACAAAATGTAATCACTATACTTATAAATAATTCTTTGAATAAGTTCTATACACCTTTATTGACAGGAACTGTTCTCATGAGGTGTCATCAATAGACTTGATTAAAAAGTTATAGCTGAATACGCCTGATAATTACAGACATTGTGTTGTTTAAATCAATGAAAAAAGAGCTTTGCAATTCTAATCATATTTAAATACTATTAACCTACCTATGCAAATGTATATCTATCTATCTATCTATATAGATTTATGTGCATTAATGTGCATTATGTAAGCTTAACTAAAAACAGTTGTTTCTGTGGATGACTCTGGGAGTAATTTAAACTAATTTAAAATCCTGCTCTTTGCAAACACCAAAGTTTACAGTCAGTAGGTGAATTGGTGCAAAGGAACAAACAATAAAGAAGAAGTCTGGCCAAAGAAATTAGCAATACAGGGAAAGAGTGAGCAAGAACAAGTGGTGAGTAGAAGACACGATTGGTGGTGTTTAAAAGATTGATGTATGAGTGAGCCATTGACACATTCAGCTAGGGCGAACTGTATAATTAGGTTTAATGACAATGTATTTGTGTTATGTTTAAAATATAATTCACACTTAAATATGCAAATGAAGATGTAGTGCACAGGACTAAAGAGCAGACACATACACTGAAGCTACATTTGTTTTATATATGACATGATACCAAAGTCGATAATAGCAATGATACCAGGGCAGAGAGGATGCTTTAACCTGCAAAGCTATTTGGTGGACAACGTATTACACAATGGATGGGAATAATTCTTGAGGAGGCTCCAAGAGCTTGCATGTTCTCCATGTGTCTGCATGGTATTTCCTTACACAAAGATGTGCTTAGTAGATTAAGTGGCAGTTCCAAACCATTTATGTGAGTGGGCCTTGCAATGGGATGACAGGCTATGCAGAGCTACTTCCTGTTTTCTGACCACTGAAACCTGTTTAGGCTCTGGCTCACCGTGACCCGGAATTGGATTAAGCTGGTTTGAGAATGTTATGCTGTATACTTCTTCAGTACTTTACATCTGATTTGGGAAAATCATTATAAGAGGCTATATTATAAATGTCAAGAGATGAGGCTCCTGAGCATCCATATAACAGCTATAAAATTGGGTATCTGTGGAGCTATACTTAAATATGCCCCATGTTAGTGAAAGTTTGTGGAGGACCTGGAGATTTATGGTGACTGGGATGCCAATACACCTACCAAAGATGTTTACATTACATTGTAAAAAGTTGAGACTGGGCTATGGTATTACCTGTGAAAGAAGTCCTTGTGCTTGTCTCTGCATGGTGAGGAAGGCAATGGTTTCTCCCAAAATGTCCCCTCTCAACAGAGTATGTAACAAAATAAATCCTCCTTCTTTGACAGCACTTTTCAAATTAGAGACAAAATCAGAAGGGTTGGACACAGATACCATGAAGGTGTTGCAAACAACCATGTCCACATTGCCAATATTTCCACCTGCAGGACCACTCAGAGGATCCCACTGGCCAATATCAATTCCTAGGTTTTGTAATGTTTCCTGGTGATCAGACAGTAGGTCAGTAGTCACATCTGTAGCAGTATAGTCAAGCTGTAACATTGGCTGAAGGTTTAGCACAGGTGCCACATGAGTGAACATGTGACCTTCTCCTGACAGAACCTGAAAGAGGAAGAAATATTTTATCAACTAATCCACTTTATGGTTTGCAAAGTGGTCTGTTATAATGTGCCAACTATGAGAAATGACATTTTAAATTAAACACTAATTAAGTTAAGATTCACCTCAAGCACTTTCATTCTGCCTGGAGGGCTGTTCTCCAGGGCCATGTCCAAGCACGCCCTGAGGGCAGAGGAGTTAAGTAGCCCATTCAGCAGAAGGTCTTCATCCAGGCAGTTTTTCTCATGTTGCACTGTTTGCTTTAACTCTGACCACAGGTTTCCATTGAGCTCCAGTCCACACAACACAGATAAAAGGTGGACTAGACCTTTCTCAGGGACAGCAGAGGACTGCTGTTTTACCTCCCTGTCCAGTCCTGGAATGAAGAATTTCACCTCCTGCTGTGCTAATCTTCTCTGTAAGTTTAAGATGAGACCTGAATGGAAGGGATGGTAAAGGTTACCCACTAAATACATCTAGACAATTTAAACAATAATTTCTATACAGTCATATATGGTTGTTCTCATAAAATTCTTTTTACTACCAATGCACTTCTTATGATCAATCACAGAAACAGTCCATATGAGGCTTTTTGCTAAGCAGTTGACTTTTCATATTTTACGCCCTTTAAATTTCTGTGCCAATATACCATGTTTTAAAGTCATATAGTACTGTAATAATATAGGAGGCTTAATCATACTTCAATCTACATAAATAAATACAAGCTGCTCAGTAGTGTACACTGCTTTTTCAACATGCTGCTTATAGAAGTTCTTTCCAGGAGAATCATTAATAATCTATTGACTACCGTATATTCTACAGACCCATGTACATACTTGGCCTTTTATGTTTAACTGTATCAGTCAGTTTAGTTTAGCTCTTTAGTTTTTCTCCTTGTGCTTGAAAATGTTTCACTTCTGTGTTTAATTGAGGAGTTCTTATGATAGTGACAATTTAATTTATTATTATTAGTATTGATCATAGTGGTCATCAGGGTCACAAGAAGCTGGTATCTGTCCTGGCAGCACTAGGTGCCATCTCAAGGCAGGAATTCGCCCTGGAAAGAGCACCAGTTCTTCACTAGGTACAGTCCGTAAACACTCCCACAATAACTCAAAGAAGGCCACTCTAAAGTTATGAATTAAAGTAACACACGTGATCATACGAGAAGAAAACCAGAGTATTAAAAACAAGAGGGCTTCAATATTCCACACAGGCAAAGTATCTCAATACTTTCACAATGTATCCTGCTCTGTAACTTTTTATAATCTTATTTATACTATTGCCACGTTTCCTTTACATGTTTAATTGAATATGTACTTTGTGATAATACTAGATGTGATGTTTTCTAAATAAACAAAGTATTCATTTAAAGACATAAACTACTTAGCATACACTGAATTACTGTATTTTGCTTTTGCAACAGCAAAATTAAGCACACCTAACTACGTTACTGTGACTTATTTGCAATGAACTTAAAACAACTGTTTACTCTTAAATAAAACTTTTCAGGTGAGGATACTGCAAAGCTTAAGTCTGCCCTGATAACATTGAATGCAGTACAGAGTTATACTGTAAACAGGGTGCCAAGTCCAACATGGGGAGTGTTATACCAGATACACAGACACATAAAACATCAATACAGTACACAGTCTACAGAACAGGAATTTCAAATCGTAAATAGTAAAAAAAAATAATAAAATGAAACTTTTTAACATTTAACACAGACCTTTGCAATGCTCTAAAATGGAATGAAGGTTCTCATTATCGCTCAAATATTTATCCTCAAAATGTGGCACAAAGCGGAATTCTTCTAGTGTGGGTGGTGACTGCTGCTGTTGACGACGAGGTGCCACTGTAGCATGAAGACCACAAATTTGAACTCCACCAGCAATTATATGGTCAAGACAGTGATTAACTATAACATCAGCAGCTGCGAATACAAAAGGGAAAAGATGTGACCTACTTTGTTTTTTTTACCCTATATTCACCATATTGTGGAGTTTAAGTGATGATATCAGAATTTAACACAATAAAGCAAATTTTGCTGACTTTAGATAATTATTTGTTTTAACTAAGGATTAAACACATTCGACAACTTAAAAAAAAACAGATGCACACATACAGTAAGTCAGATTATTGCTGTTATTTGTTGGTGTTCTGTTATTTCTGTAATTTGTAAACAAAATAAATAACTTCATGATTAATTACAACAAAATAATGTGCATATACTGCAGTCAAATACTCTTAAAAATAAAACAACTGCATACTGATTGGTAGGCATTGTGCAAGTGTAAGAAAAATCACCCCAAAATTGATAAAGCATTATATTATTTAAATAGTAAGTTACCAGCAATGCACTGTGCCCTACCAGCTTTCTCTCTCAAAGTGAGTATGTCTTTTGTTTGTTTTTCCAAGGCCACACACTTTTCTTTAAGCTAGTTTTCAGCCTTTAAAGTGTGATAAACTATACCTTTCTGTTCTCCAGAGTATTGCTTCACTCTCTCCTCATGCAACCTTGGGTCAATGTAGACTGATCGAATTCTTGTGGGAAGACGAAGACTGCGTCCAGAAAGTCCCAACACCATCATCTGCAACATTGTATCTAAGAAGGTCACCCAGTTCCCATTCCACTTTAGTTTTCCATGATCTCCTGGTTGAGGTAGTGGAAGAGATTAAAATATACTGTCAGCAGAATTGCAGCCTGTCCACATGCGCTCCAGTACTGTAAGGCACTTTTGTATTCTCTTCATTTCACAGTATTTTTCTTGATTGATTTGTACAGCATTTAATAAAAAGTGGCATAGATTATACAATGGCTAAACTCTGGCATTGATGTCAATTGATGCATTTTGCTGAGGATAGTTTATAAAGAGTAAATGGATTGTAAATGGACTACCTACAGGTATGTAATGTTAACTTTAATCCACCACTGTATTCTAGTTGACTTGTAAATAATATAATATAAACTGACTATGCCATATAATAGACATAAAAGAGGAAAATCTTTAAAAAAAATACAAGTCACGAGACTTCAGAAATCTGGGGTTAACAGCAGAAAAGTTTCAGAAATCAAGTTAATTAAAATTCACAATTCTTTGAACACCTCAGTAAAGTCTAATTTTTGCATAGGGTAGGGTAACTGTTGTATCATGCAAAAATAACCATTGTAAGTACAGCAATTGTTATCACTGGTATTGTGGTTATTCTGAAGATAATTCCAGCTAAATGACTAGTGCTGATATTAAATTTTTCCAGAATAAGATGGACTAGCCGTGCAGCCAGGAGTGGTTTATTATCTGACATCCAAAACTACTCACTGCAGTGTGTTTAAAAAAAGGATGGTGTATTATCACATCTGTAACAAAGGCATATTATTTTCAAATTCAGATGTCTTTTGCTAGAACAGTGAGTCTCAAGTTCAGGTTGTGTGTGTGTTGCTGTCTTGTGGCAGTAATTTTTAATTCCAATCAACTTCTTCTTTTAATTGGATTTGTGCCATAATTATTAATGACCTCATTTGCTATTTTTTTCAACCATTAATGTAAATTTTTAAAATGACACACTAGGCTTACTATTATGTATAAAAAATTAGGAAGCTTTTATTAATTTGTTTGTCATGAATTAATTTTCTTTACCTTGCTTTGCTCTAAATTAAAAAAAAATGCTCTGGTTATTAAATATGTTGAGTACTAGTGAACACTCAGTTGGATACAACACTGAGATAGTGGTTCCACTTCAGTATAATGAAAGGAACACATTTCACAGGAAAAAAACATAATAAAATGGCAAAAAGATACATAAGTATTAAAATGTATGGCAAAAAACGCACATTTACTATACATTTCTGTATACAGAATAAGAGCAGAAATATGCCAGTCAATTAAATGATGAGATTAAAGTGGGAATTACTAACTGAAACAGTGACATGGTGATTAGCACTTCTACCATAGACCTTGAGAGTTCAGGGTATAAATCTTAGTCCTGAATGCCAACTCTATGGAGACTTTACATTCTTCCATTTATCGCTTCACATACCAAAGGTAGGTTAATTTGCTACTTTAAAATGACTCTGTATGTATGAGGATGACTGAGTGCAGGAGATCACCCTGGCCATTGTGGACTCCCATTATTCTTAAATGTATAAACAGGTTAGAAAATCTACATATGGATGGATGGCTGTATACAAGTAGTATTCATTCTTGCATGTAAAAAAAAAAAAGATTTACTATTATATAATGCAGTTACTGACTGCGAGAAAAAAGGCATTACAGTTAAAATTGAATAAAAGTCAAAGTTAAAAAAGATTAGGAGATTGGGAACAGGCACTGATAGCACGTTGCCACAACCACCACACAACAAACTGCCTGGACTGGGACCCAACTGCAGTGGGTGACACCTCAGCATCACACTGGAACAGTGTCAAGTTTTTTTACGGTGGCTGGGGTGCCACCAACCCCTAAGTTCTTCCCTATAAGTCGGATGACCTGCTTGCAGGGCTGGATGCAGAGTAACATCATACGCAGGAAGAAGCAATTGCAGGTTAAGGGCCTTGCTCAAGGGCCCAACGGAGTAGAGTCACTTCTGGCTTTTACAGGATTTGAACCGGCAACCATCTGATTATCGGCACAGATCCCTAGCCTCAGAGCCAACAACACTCTGCTCTAAAAAAAAAAAAGATTAGTTTCCCTCTTAATGGTCTGCTTTATTAACCCTTTTTCTGTAACTATTTGACATCTAGTTTAATACCTAAACAATAAGTTTACCTGCATTGTTAGATTCCAGGATGCCTTGGAAAGTCTTGCCATAGTCGTATCCTCGGAGGCGTAGTTCTTTATAAATGTCACTGGCTGTGAGCTTCAATTTTCCATCACAATTTGGGCTTTCTGTAGAGTTATTAATTTGCTTATGGAAATCCTCTAGTGCAGCCTCTTCAAGAATACAAATTTTACCTAACAAAACAAACAAAAAATAAACTTCATATTTGTGAATAGTTGAAAGTGCTACATTGTTTTTTCTGTATTGTGTCTTCAATACAAGCATTAAGCACACTGGCATCTTCTATAACTGGAGTAAGACGATGTAATGCACGATGACAGTGTTAGGACACATTATGGCGCCATGGTAAAATACTAATGACTGGTAAAATTAAACAGAAATAAAATACAAAAATTTAGTAAAACACATAATATTAATAAATATTCACTACATCAGTACTTTAAATCAGGAGCAAGTGAGGACTTGTTACTTTTGCACATATACAGGTGCTGGTCATAAAATTAGAATATCATGACAAAGTTGATTTATTTCAGTAATTCCATTCAAAAAGTGAAACTTGTATATTAGATTCATTCATTACACACAGACTGATGTATCTCAAATGTTTATTTCTTTTAATTTTGATGATTATAACAGACAACTAATGAAAGTCCCAAATTCAGTATCTCGGAAAATTAGAATATCAATTAAGACCAATGCAAAAAAAGGATTTTTAGAAATGTTGGCGAACTGAAAGATATGAACATGAAAAGTATGAGCATGTACAGCACTCAATATTTAGTTGGGGCTCCTTTGGCCTGGATTACTGCAGCAATGCAGCGTGGCATGGAGTCGATGAGTCTGTGGCACTGCTCAGGTGTTAGGAGAGCCCATGTTGCTCCAATAGTGGCCTTCAGCTCTTCTGAATTGTTGGGTCTGGCGTATTGCATCTTCCTCTTCACAATACCCCATAGATTTTCTATGGGGTTAAGGTCAGGCGAGTTTGCTGGTCAATCAAGGACAGGGATACCATGGTCCTTAAACCAGGTACTGGTAGCTTAGGCACTGTGTGCAGGTGCCAGGTCCTGTTGGAAAATGAAATCTGCATCTCCATAAAGTTCGTCAGCAGCAGGAAGCATGAAGTGCTCTAAAACTTCCTGGTAGACGGCTGCATTGACTTTGGACCTCAGAAAACACAATGGACCAACACCAGCAGATGACATGGCACCCCAAAACATCACTGACTAAACATGGGCGATATGGCCTAAAATCAATATCACGATAAATTGAGCAGTTAACCTCGATAACGATAAATGGACGATAACCACCCCAAGTGCCAAAAAAACAAACTTTTTTTTTTTTTTTCATTTGATGGGGCTGTGGCAGGCAGCATAGTTCCTCCAGTTATTTTGATAATATTATTCCCCCTAGACCTATTCATTGCAATTATATTATTACCACTTTAAAGGACTGTAAAATGTCACTGAAAATAAATGAAGACAATAGTAGTAAGTACTTTTAGTGGTTAAGATTTATTAACTGAACAAAATAAAAAGTGTAGGATACAATATGTAACCATGCTCTCTAAAAAATGTGTATCCCTTGTAAACAAAATAGTTTAATAATAAATATGTTTCACATTGGCTATTCACAAAGTAAACAATGATTGTGCAAATGTAATGCCATCATGGACAAAGGCCTATCTCTGCTAAGGCCTTGAGGTAGCATATCTATCCAAATCTTCACACCCAACATCACCCCAATTCATGGTCTAATTCTCAAATAAAGCAAGCAAAATAAAGTAAGAATTAAATAAGACCTCTCAGACCATATTTACAAAATTAAAAAGGGTTGGCACAGTAATAAAACATTTTAAAAATCATGTATTTTGCTACATTTCACAGCACAACATGATCAACACTGGCTCACAATAAGTCTTCTGTAAAAACTTTCTGGATACACTGCTGCTCAGCAGTCTTAAGTATTTTTATGCCTATATAAACATTATTCAAACATTAATACTTTCAATTTTGAATATGACACACAGAATTAAAGTCACTTTAAAACACACCAGATGTCATCACCCAAATATATTAAGATGTACACACTTACCGACTGCCAGGTGCAGCCTGTGCCCAAAACATTGCACCCGTGTCCATTTATTGAGCTTGACAGCTTTCACAATATTTGGGCCGTTGTCAGTTGTTATAGCAACAAGGTCCTCTTCACTGATGTCCCATGCAGACAGCATCGCTCTCAACCCCTGTCCAACCATCTCCCCCGTGTGATCAGATGGAAAATAGGCCGTCTCGAGCACTCTGGTACGCAGCTCCCATTTGTTGTCGATGTAATGAACTGTGAGACTAATATACGGCTCCATTGTGAGGCTGGACCAGAGATCGGATGTGGCTGCAACGCGTGCTTAACGTATCTCAATTCAGCAGCAACCTTTTTCCTCTCTGTGCTGTACATGCTGGGAATGATAGTTTTTGAAAAATATTTTTGTGATGGGAGTTCGTATCTCTTGTCAATTATTTTCATGAAGTGTCTGAACCCGTTGCGTTCCACTGTAGCAATAGGAGCCATGTCTTTTGCTATGTGGTAGCCTATAGCATTTGTGATTTCTTGCCATCTTTTGAAGTTCGCTCATATAGTTGAGTACTAGCAAATGCTTCGGTTATTGACCGCTGCCTGGTGGAGGAAGACGTTTTTGCTGGTCCTCCTAATCGCTTCTCGCTTTGAGCTTTTTTTATGTCTTCGAATTGAATCACATGGTTGTGCTGCAGGTGGTGGAAGAGGTTGGTTGTGTTACCTTGACTTGACGCAACAGTCTTTTTGCAGAGTTTACATTTAACAATTTTTTGATCAATATCATCCTTGTTGAATCCAAAATGTTGCCAAACGATTGATGATGCATTTTTTTTGTTAACAAGCGTCTCCTCTTCCTCCTCCACCAGCTCTACCTTCGTCGCTGCTGCTTCAACATTTAAATCGTCCTCCATTTGTTCACCCGTGTCTCGTCTTGTTACAGGTAGTAGAGTCATGTGACTCCACCCCGTCAAGTCTGTAACGTAGCACAGCGTCTTAAAGGGACATGAACATCGCCAACCTGCACATGCCTTTTCTTTTTTTTTTAAATACCGAATTTACCGACATGGGCAAAATGACGTCGATGAGAGTCATAAATTTCGGTAACGATAATTTTTTGATATATCGCCCAGCCCTATCACTGACTGTGGAAACTTTACACTGGACCTCAAGCAACGTGGATTCTGTGCCTCTCCTCTCTTCCTCCAGACTCTGGGACCTTGATTTCCAAAAGAAATGCAAAATTTACTTTCATCAGAGAACATAACTCAGCAGCAGTCCAGTCCTTTTTGTCTTTAGCCCAGGCGAGACGCTTCTGACGCCGTCTCTTGTTCAAGAGTGGCTGACACAAGGAATGCAACAGCTGAAACCCATGTCTTGCATACGTCTGTGCATGGTGGTTCTTGAAGCACTGACTCCAGCTGCAGTCCACTCTTTGTGAATCTCCCCCACAGTTTTGTTTCACAATCCTCTCCAGGGTGCGGTTATCCCTATTGCTTGTACACTTTTTTCTACCACATCTTGTCCTTCCCTTCACCTCTCTATTAATGTGCTTGGACACAGAGCTCTGGGAACAGCCAACCTCTTTAGCAATGACCTTTTGTGTCTTGCCCTCCTTGAGCAAGGTGTCAATGGTCATCTTTTGGTCAACTGTCAAGTCAGCAGTCTTCCCCATGATTGTGTAGCCTACAGAACTTGACTGAGAGACCATTTAAAGGCTTTTGCAAGTGTTTGGAGTTAATTAGCTGATTAGAGTGTGGCACCAGGTGTCTTCAATACTGAACCTTTTCACAATATTCTAATTTTCCGAGATACTGAATTTGGGTCTTTTATTTGTTGTCAGTTATAATCATTAAAATTAAAAGAAATAAACATTTGAAATACATCACTCTGTGTGTAATGAATGAATCTAATATACAAGTTTCACTTTCTGAATTGAATTACTGAAATAAAATCAACTTTGTCATGACTAATTTTCTGACCAGCACCTATATACTACTGACATAATACATACTGCTTTGTCACACACATTTCTTGTGAATTAGTTGTGCTATTTGTTTTGATTAACTATTACTATTCCCCCACCCATTTTTTACTCTACCCAGTGTCTATAGTGAAACTTGCTATGCCTTGGTGTGGATGTACTGTTACAAATGATGAACTTACTTTTAGATGTGTTCTTTTCAACTGAAACAGCTGTCATTTGCTAGCAGGGCTATCCTCTTTCTGAATGTAACTGTACAGCTTTGTAAATACTGCACTTTTTTATCTCTGTGTTTCAACACCATGTTTTGTGTTTACTTTGCATGCTTTTTTAGTCAAACTGTATTTGAAATCATTATAATTCACAGTGGATTGTTATACTCAAATGTGATAAAAATCAAATTAATTCCAATAATGGATAATTACGTTATGTTGTTGACTTATGTAGAGAAATAAAAAATATGTTTACATACCGCTAACTGCAAGGCTCCCATTCTCTGACACTTCAAATTTATTAGAGGCTGGCATAAGACGCACCTCCAGCTGTACAGAGCCTGTTAAATACAAATGTCTAACATGATTAGTCTAAACTTTACCAGATAATAGCAATAACCTCTCAAAAGAGCATGCTCTGATCCTCACCTGTCTTTGGAAGAATTGTAGCTCTGTGAATAGTCACTTCTTCAAAAGTGACAGAGGTGTTCTCTAGCACTGCTCCAATGGACCTCATTAGCGTTCTCCACGCAAGGACCAGGTATCCAGTTGCTGGATACAGGACACGCCCATCAATGCAGTGTCCCACCATATAATAATCCGGAGACTCAGGATTCATATCTGCCATTAGAAAGAAAAAAGTACATGGAAGAATAAGCAAACAATCAGCAATGGTCGTGTATTATTTCAGTCTGATTCAGAATGTACACAGTAGCAGATTGTAAGGCTCTGCAGTGGGTGGATGAAGAAGGCCCAATTCATTATTAATGCCATGCTTTCATACATAGAGAGCACTTACCATCAACCATACCCAAAGAAAACACTTTACATTTGCTTAGTCACCACACCACCAAGCAGAAAAAAGTTTAAACTTTTTCCATTTTACTGTATCATCTGTTGCCAGTGTACTTTATCTAAGGATTATAGGCTGCTAATTGATGTACTGTACAGTCATGTACTTGATCTGATCTGTGACTAAGGCTCCATTGTTAAAAACATCTATACTACAAATTTGTCTTTAATACTTCTCTAATTTGCACCTCCATCTATAGCTGCATTATGGATATCCTTCTCATGCAAGACAAGCAGTAAATAAAATCATCAAAAATGATCCCAGCAAATGAATAAATGGAAATAGAAAAATATTACATGCCAGTAGGTGAAACAAACAGCATCAAAGAAAAATCCTAGCAAATATGCTTGGTTAAGTTTGAAAATGAAAGTCTGGGAGGATTAGGAAACAGTGAAATCTGACAGCAATTTTTTAAAGATTTTTTTAAAAAGTGGTAATTTGAAACATTGTTCTGGAAAACCTTTAGATACGATTTACTCTATATTGTTACATTAATATTTTCAGTTAAAAATTACTTTTAGTAACAGATATTGTACTTTATTCATATTTGTGGGTTTTATTAGGAATGTATTTATCTATACTCTATGGTGTTAACTTATTAGTGAAGGTAAGCTCAAGAAACCATGGCAACTAACTGGAAAATTTGAGGCCTGGCAGCTCAATCAATGATGAACTAGTAAGTGATGTTAATATTTTTATTAAATGTATGCTGTGGAAGTTTTATTACCTCAGCTTGCTTTACTGAAAGCAACTGTGAATTAGAATTATGTTCTTCTAAGCTGACATACAGTATAGCAATTAAGCAACTATTGGTTTAGTTTTTTTTATTCATCCATCCATTGTCTAACCCGCTGAATCCGAATACAGGGTCACGGGGGTCTGCTGGAGCCAATCCCAGCCAACACAGGGCACAAGGCAGGAACCAATCCTGGGCAGGGTGCCAACCCACCGCAGGTTTTTTTTATTGTCCCACATTAAGTAAAAGGGGACAGAATGTGGCCCCTGCCTTTAAGGACATAAACTGAGACACTCCAACTAGTGATTAAGCACCTGAGAGGCTTATCTGGAGACCAACCCCTTTAATAAAAAACAGAATGGCACAATGACGTCATGAATCACTGAAAAGAATGTGTACCGTGGTGTCTATGTAGCAGAAGTTCTGCCTTATCTGCCCCCTAAAGTTATTCTAGAACTTAGGCAGGAAGGACCTACATAGTGTATTTAAAGTGCCGATTTTATTCCAGAGCTGGAAGTGAAGACTTAACTAGTGAGAGGATGAGAAGTAGCATCAAAAAAGGTAAAAGAGTAATAGAGCCAGAGAGTTTTTGGTACTGGAGCCATGTACACAGCACTCCATTTCATAGACAGCTATTCAGTATCTGGTTAGGAATGCCTGAAGAGGTAGTATGTTGTGGATTTACACAGTTTACTTGTATGTTCCCTCTTTGTACAATTATACTTTCTTTGTGCTACTTCACGATAAAATTGCTAGGTGCTCTGGGATGGGTAGAGTATCACAATACAAGTGCAACTGCATGTAGTTGTAGTTATTATTATAATTACTTATAATTTAATCCACTATTATTATTCTTCTTTCGGCTGCTCCTGTTATGGGCTGCCACAGCGGATCATCTTCTTCCATATCTTTCTGCCCTCTACATCATGCTCTGTCATACCCATCACCTGCATGTCCTCTCTCACCACATCCATAAACCTTCTCTTAGGCCTTCCTCTTCATCTTGCCAGGGAGCTCTACCCTTAGCATCCTTCTCCCAATATACCCAGCATCTCTCCTCTGCACAGGTCCAAACCAACGCAATCTCGCCTCTCTGACTTTGTCTCTAAACCATCCAACTTGAGCAGACCCTCTTATGTCCTCATTTCTAATCGTGTCCATCCTCGTCACACCCAATGCAAATCTTAGCATCTTTAACTCTGACACCTCCAGCTCTGTCTCCTGTTTTCTGGTCAGTGCCACCGTCTCCAACCTATATAACAAAGCTGGTCTCACTACCGTCCTGTAGACCATAATTTAACCCACTATAGAGTACCTAAACTTATATTATAAAGAAGATACATCTGTAAAACAACTATAATACATGCTACCATATACAAAAAGTAAATATACCATGGAGTTCATTTCTGAATTTAAAGATACTGCTATTGCTTCAATAACAGGGTTTATGTCACCAGTGGGTGTAAGGACATTACGACACATTATTTATCGCTTTGTATTGTCTGGATTGTGTAATTTTCTGTTCTAGTTATTTTTTGTTGTTCTGTTTCCATCAGCATGCTGTTCTTTCAAAATCATTTTGTCTCATGAACAATGACATTGTCATTACAACTTTACTGGAGGTAAACATACTGTTATTGTGTGTATTGCTTGGTGCCCTACCATAAAAAGGAAAAAAAAAAAAAACAACAAACCAACAAACAAAAAGAAAGCAAACTTATTATTAAAGAAGGGAAAGGATTACTAATTTTGCGTCATGAACCTGTCCTTGGTTTTTGGATGATGATTTTTTTAATTTGTTTCGTTTTGTAACACTTGCCTACATTTACATTTGTGTCATTTGTATCTTGACCTCTGCTCCTTTTCCAGTTTGTCCTCGTAGAAGGCCCTTAATCTCCTAGTCTAAAATTAAAACATACGCCTCTCAGATCTGCCATTTAATAGCTTGTCCATAACAGTTTTGCTCTTTAATACTCTTACCAATATTATAAACTGTTGCAGAAGTTGATCCCCCAGAACCAGCTGGAAAATGCTCAGCGCTAGGAACGTCCCAGGTCTGGCTGTGATCCCACAAAATATGGGGTGAAATTAGTGGAGTTCCAACAGGCACTGGATAACTTACTGATGGGTAAAGCTTGTTGCAATCAACGTTAATCCTGGAAGAAACAATATGTCTTTCAAAAAGTGCCACAATTTTTCTAAATGATTGACTTGAATCCTAAAGTGAACACTGTGGATTAAAGAAACAAAATGGCATGCTGACTTGCCTACATACACTCCTGACTAGCTAAACTTCCATATTATAAGTATTATGACCATTGAAAATGTTACCTAGGAACTAAATGTACAATAAATGTATTTTAACAACAAATTGCATTGTTAAAAATGAGTTAAAGTGGCAAAAACTGATACTTTTCTGATACATTATGTGAGGAATCACATAAACCATTTAAACATGACTCAAACATTATTCAAACCAAAGAAAAAGTGTTTTATGCTCACCCATTTAAGTAGAGCTTTCCAATATTTGTCAAAAAGAATTCCAAGTTACTAGCATGATCTCTCTTCATTAGTGGTAAGATGGTGCATGTAGGTTTAAGACTGCGTTTTAGAATGGCCTGCAGTTGAAATAAGTGTTTCCATGAGTACTCAACAAAAATCAAAGCAGATGGTAATGTATTATATTTAAACAAAAGTATTCTGCTCACATCAGTTTTAACAAGCTTTTACTTTCCACAGGGGGTTCTAAACCAACAGAATATAATTTCCATATAGGTAACTAGACTGATGTGAAGTAGACCAAAGAGTAATAAAAACAAATACTGTAGTAAATATCAACAGTGTAAAATGATTGTTTTATATTGTTAATATTACACATTTTAAAATGATTTAATTTGTGTATAGGGCTAAATAATACTTAGGGAATGTAAACACAGGCAGATAGGGATGCCAAAATTAGACTGCTTTACTTAAAGCCATTGATACAGAGTAACCTGAGAAAACGTCTGGTTGTTTATTAAACTTTAATGTCAGGAAGGCAATCTTGGTAATGTGTCACTGGCTGAAAGAAGCAAGCAAATGTAGCTGCAGTAGAAGACAGAAGGAGAGGTGAGATGGGGACACTGCTTACGAGTGCCTCTGAATTTCAGCTATAGATAACTGTGGTAGGCTTCTATAGCTGTTGCACCATATGGTAATATGCAATTAATGGCTTTTACATTTGCTTTTTTATTGAGAATGTGACAAAACTAAAAAAAATTGAACTTAATTTTTATACTGCCTCAAAACAAAATATATGAACATGTTTAAAATATTGCTTTTCATGTTAATCAAGATTAACTCAGCTTTCTTGCAGTCATACTAACAAATTGCTCACTCCTAATTTTGGTTCATACATAACCATAAAAGGACTTTATCAATAGAACTGTTAGTGTAAGCTATTGAATAATTAAGTACATTTTTTATATACCTAATTATACATACCTGCAACAAAGCATGAGGTGCAATCTCGACCACAATTGCATTTTCAGGGATCAGTCGAAGTCCCTCCTGGAACAACACCGGGCTAACAAGGTTGTTGACATGGTATTCTGCGGAGGAGTATGCGGCAAGTGGAGAGTCCCACTCTGACTGGGCAATAGAAGTACTAATCCATCTTGGGGAGCGAAGTTTTGGGCTCTTAATCACCTGAACATTGCAATGGTTAGAAACAAAGATGTGTAAAGATAATTACTAATGCAAAACTGCTCTTGTCTTTCCAAATCTTCAGTTTTCGTTCATTAACTAAGAAGGTATAAACACAAAAATGTTCAAAGAACTATTCAAGCAAATGTTGTTCTGCTTCGGGAGAGAATCATTAAGGATCTTTTGAATTCTTTCCACATCTCACTGGTGAAATTAAATTAACGTTTTTTCTAAGCTCTTCTACTGTATCTCTTTCTTTGTATTCCAGTATACAGTTTTTTTTAAAGGATGAAGATGGAGTTAGATAAATACTTATAAAAAAAAAAGAAGTATCCTTGTCTGAGGAATTAAATAATCAAGAGTTTAAAAAGTAGGGAGGTTTGGACATACCATACTTTCAAATATCTAACTGAGTATCAAAATGCAGCAGTGCTATTCTGGTACAAAATGTATGCCTCTCAACCTGTGCTATGAGTTATTACAGAAAGAGAATCTGCAATCTTTTCCTCATTTCAGGTACTACTCTTTGTGCCAGTACACATAATCATTCGAACAGATCTGTGATAAGTACAATGGTACATTAAACACTTCGTTCATTCTTATATTGCTCATTTTCTAAAAATGTCACCTTTTATCACTACAGAGTCACTGTTACTAAATGACCACAACAGATGAATAAGATAAAATGCCTTGAGCATGAGAAAGGTGCAATATAAATAAAATGTATTATTATAAATCTTATATTTTGCAAACACTAACAAGGAATATCACATCTACTTTCTGTTCATTCCTTGTCCAGTTTATAGTTGTAGAAGGTTGACACCATACCTGCAGCATTGGGTGCAAGGCAGGAACTAAGCCTACAGAGGGCACCATTGTATCCTGATGCATGCTCACTAACATGAGGACAGTTTAGAGTCACTAATTAACATCTTCTGGGTAAATCTATGTTGCATTAATGACCAAGCCTGTTTTTTTTTTTTCCTAATTAACTTTTGACTTTTTTTTATAACTGCTTATATAAAATATCTATTACCTTTTTGAGAGCAGCCAACAAAGATGGCGCAATGGAAGCCATGTAGTATGAATGGAAGGCTACACCAGCACTGCGCACTTCTTTGGCAAAGACTCCATCCTCCTTCAGTTTGGCCACAAACTCCCTCACAGAATCCTGAGCACAATAAAGTAAGAGGTTAACATAACATTTTTAAACCCAATTAACTCAATTCAAGATTGTGGTGTCATAAGCCTATCCTTGCAGCACTGGGTGAAAGGCAGGTAAAAATTCCTGGACAGGGTTCTAGTCCATCGCAGGGGTTTACAAATATCTTTTATATTTAATTGAATCTTAAAACATCAACTTGCCGTTAGCAATAATTTATACTTAGGGGCAGCAAATTTACTTTACGTTCATAACCCTAAATACTCTTACCCTTGGACCAGAGATAGTGACTGTATCTTCAGAGTTATGACAAGCAGGTACCACCCCTTGAGGGCACTGAGCTTTACATTCCTCCCAGGTTAACCCTGTGAAACAATATTTGAACAGTTTATTCATGTTACCAACAACTGAAAATTCTCTTGCAGAGAGTATAATATACTGTAAACTTTGTCAACAATGTAGCATGCTAAACATTGTATGGAGTTTAATGGTGATAAATAAAAAAACAAGTCCATCTTAAATACAGGGTGGTCCAGATCTAATTATGCAATTATGAAAAGGCGAACACATCACACCCACTGTTCGACTGACAACCGTCTCCCCGCCATTTTGGAATGCAGGGCAGATGCTGCCATCTATCGGCTACAAAAAGAAATTTTTGTGAATTCTCTATGTAATAAACTTAATAAGTTATAGCGTAATGAAAATTGCATAATTAGATCTGGACCACCCTATATAATCTATGACATACATAACTAGCTTGTGGATGGCAACATTTATAGTGTCATATATTTTGACTTCTATTTAAAGCGATAACCTTCTCTAGTGGTTGCAAGCTTGGGTCTGGAGCACTTATCTGGCTACACACTGGTATTCTCACCAGTTTACACTGGCACCCTGTTCCAGGGCTGGGTAAAACGTTATACCTAATGCTGTTGCATCCATCAAAAATGGATGGATAAGCGGATATTTGCTGTCTTAACTTAAAACTGCCACCTTACTCAGCAGTTTGTTTCATCAGTTTAAAAGAAAAATACATTACTGAATTATTTCATTCAAAGCCTGTAGATTGAGAATTAGTATAAATAAATTCATATATATATATATATATATATATATATATATATAAATAACTAGAACTAAACACCCTACAACAGCTAAATTAAAATATACACTGCCTCTACACCAGCTAAACATGCTTTAAAAAGTGTTCCTCACCAACGGCTGCCATTCCACCAGCTGGTAGCTTGGCTTCCTTGATGCTTCGGCCTCTCCAGTAAGCAGCGAGAATAGCTTCACTGTGACTAAGTGAACCGTCAGCATAGCCACACGCCAACTCTCCGACTGAATGCCCCAAAATTCCATTTGGTTGCAGGCCCATCTTTTGCATCATGTCAATCTGGGCAATCTTGATTTGGAAAAACAATTTCCTGAACAGTTCAAATCATAGTCTAGGGTCTTTTGAATTTAATTTACTACTATTGTTTTTAAGAAATAAAAAAGGGTTTGGTCTCAACAGGCCATCACTGGTTCAATCAGGCTAGATCAGAGTAAACAAAAAACAAACAAACAAAAATATCCTGCATTCTTCACCACATAGAACAGGAAACATCGCTCAATGAAAATTTCTCAATTTAATTAATTTAAATACATAAGTTATCCGGCATAGTAAGACAGAGGGTAAAAAGTATACATAAACACAAAATCTGTAGGCCTCAACACTGTTTTTTGTTTTTAACTGTCATTCTAAAATGTATTTACTTAAGTTTTCCCTGTTCATCATATTTCTTCACATTCTAACTAAAACCCGGTTACTTACTTGAATAGCAGCAAGGGCAACAAAAGCATGAACTGTATCTTCAAATGTGTTATCATCCGACTCCATGAGAAGTTTGGAGACTTTCAGTCCTGTATCCTTTAAGGCCTCGTCTGAACGAAAGATTGAATCTCGAAATTCTTCAAGGTGCATTAGACTTCGTCCCATGCCTGACCACTGGGTACCCATACCTAGAAATGCATTTCAAGTAATAGGATAGAAGACTTATCTTCTTCTTATTCTGAAGTTCTTTTTTTGCAGATTTCTGCCATTACTCTGGTATTCAATGACAAGTTTTAATGTGTTTAAAGATAATGAACTGTCGAAGCTTATTCCCACCATTCAAAAAAAATAAAATATAATAGTGTTAGTTTGCGAAAGAATTGCATTATATTGTACCAGTAACGGCGAACTGCACGATAACATGCAGTGAATACACTTGGCTTGAGCATTCCTAGTTTTCATCCTCTTTCTCTGTATGTTTATCACTCGTTTGCTTAGAGGTTGATGCGCTTGCTGCTTCCTGAGCAGCTCTTCTTTTCTCCACCCTAGCGGCCCGCTTCTTCTCTTCTTTCGTCGGCATCTTTTCGCATTAAAACAGATTAAGTCAGTGTTTGTGTTACAATTACTTGGTACATTTTCTTTAATTTTTCACTTAAGGTGGCACTTAAGTCTACCATCTGCCTCAAGAATGATTTAAGATATGAAGAGGTAGGGGAAGTGACAGCGAAGGTGGTAGGAATAAGAACAGTGCCCGTACGCATGCGCAGCATGGCCACCCTGCTGGCTGCTGCCGAGAGTTGATTCTACAGTAAAATAAAATAAAAATAAAAAGTGGAATAACCTTGGAGGTCAATCATCACCCCGAAAGCGGATAGCAGATGTCACGTAGTATATGTGTACCAAATTTCAGGTCAAACAGCCACAGTACAGTATTATATATAAAGATTATTTCACAATAATTATTGCATTATTATTCTCTCTTATTATTATTATGTTGTTCAGTACATGTTATTTGATTGCATGTTATGCACATCCTTAATCTATTCCTCACTAGCTGTCATAGGACATCTTGAACATGTACGTGAACAATGATGCAGACCTCATCAGACAATACACATTGTTTTTTTTAAGTGGTGGGAATAAACTTCTATACTATATGGGATAATTTCAGTTTATAGGTATCTTAGATCTGCCTAAAACATTCAGATTAAGTACAACTGTTCTATCATTTGCAATCATTCTAAAACTTTATTTCAGATTTACATTTGCCGTCCTGTAAAACAACTGTGTAAGAACTGAATGTACATTTTTAGGGTCTTATAATAGTATAAAAGTTTCCTCAAACTATACTTAAAATGCAAGTGTAAGAAAATAACTAAGACTTACCTGAACATATGTACCAGAGGGGTCTAGGTGTAGGCTGTGTTTGCTGGATCTCCATTATATTAGACTCAGTGCCAGTGAGGGCATAACCTCTGTAGGGCATAGCAGCAGTTGGTATGCCTGATACCTCATTGAGAAGATTCAGAAAACTGACATCGCCAGCATGTTTCCTACTCTGTTCAATTAGGGTATTCACAGCTTCCTCAGTCCGACCACAAGACAGAACAAGTCGTGGTGGAGCAGGACTTTCTAGAGAGCAAACTGGCTGGGCACTAGGTGGCCGCAAAATAACATGGACATTTGATCCCCCGAAGCCAAAGGAGTTGATACCCACAATTCCTCCTAATACCGGTACGGCCTCGGACACCACCTTCACTTTTCCATTGGTTAGTGCAGGAATGTCAGGATTGGGTGTGTTATAATGGATATTGGGAGCCCAAACCCCATGTTCCATTGACAGCAGTACCTGGTAAACAAATACTTAATATCAGTATTTTGATCATTCAGTTTTGCATTACACAGTTCATCCAGTAAATATTCACCAGTAACATCTCTGATATCAATGGTGATTATTTTATACTATCATAAAGAATGAGTATTTCTTAATCTATATTCAATATTGTCCTTTAAACTGTTTCTTTGTCAATAATGGCTAATAATTAATAATTTGTGTCTTTAACAAGCCTTCTTATATTTATGAAATATTTGTGAATGAAATGTATACTTGTTTGTTGTAAAGACTCAAGTTTTTCAACAAACTGTAGGGTAGTGTGGCATACTGGTACTGAAAAAGTACAGAAAACAAAATTTTTATATTGGTGACATACTAGCATTTCAGCATTTTTGGTACAGGAAGTAAATGATAATTTTCAATGACCTCACACTCAGCTATTACTTATAGCTCATTTCATTCTTCCGATATCCAACCCCATTTCTTTAACTGCTCTTTGACCTCCTAGAGATTTATTGGAGGCCCCACCCTCTTCAGTGTGCAGGAGATTTAATGGGGAACCCTCCCAACCCCAGCCCCAGCCAACCCCATCCCCAGCTCTTCGAAAAAAACTCCATAAGTGAACCACTTCTTGTATTGACAAGGAGTGGGCCAAGGCAGAGAGGCTGCTGTGAGATGAGGGGATTATATGTTAATTCCTTTGGTACCATTTGAGTCTATAAAGCTGGTATCCATCCCAAAGTCAAAATTTTAGCACCGATCCAACACTACTCCACTATATAAGCCATTTTCAGTATATGAAACCACTGTTTTTCAACCTCTCACATTACCTCTGGCTCCTTCCTACCATACAAATTCCACATGGCATGGACTAGTACTTCAGGATCTGGTTTCCACATATGCCTGCTGCGCAACTACTTGCATGCTCCACTTTTACCTGTCTCTTTGCCAAAATGATAAGACTGATGAGGCCCTTACCTTGCAAAGTGCTGCGAGACCAGAGGCAGGCTCTGGATGACCCATGTTGGATTTAGTGGAGCCAATCAACAGAGGTTTTCGTTCTGTCTGGCAGAAGACATTAACAATCCCATTTACTTCTTGAGGATCACCAACCTACAAAGGAAAGGTATTATAAAAAAATATGTTTTTGAGCACATAAAGACAATACCAAAAATGCCTAAAACAACAAAGCTTAAGGTTGTACTCCAAGATGGAATAATGTTGTATATTTGTTTAATGAAAATTTAAAGAAATTAAACAGGAATTACATTTTCATTGAATCAGTCCTGTTGGATACTATGTACTGTAGTTAGATTTTTTTAAATAAATCTTTCCTTCATACCATATGATGGCTTTCCTGTAATATCCATAATTAAGCATGTCAGCAAGTTAAAGAGGTGACAAACTGTAATTACTTGTCTTTGAATACACAAAAAGCAGAAATTAATGAAACACACAGCATTGGCATTGATGTCCCATAAGCAAGCTTTCATAAACATATGAGCTTTTAATTTGATTTCAACTTTCTATTCTATGTAGATTTGTTAGCCAAATAATTTACTGTATTCAAATACATCCCCACCTTGGTTCCAGTGCCATGAGCTTCAATGTATTCCACCTCCTGAGGAGCGATGTTTGCTTCTTGGTACAGTGACTGAACTAAACGCTGCTGCATTTCTCCTGAAGGAAATGTGACACCTGCAAAGTGCAATTCTGATAAGAATCTGAGGTTTGGATGTCCCATAAGTGAAGCTTTACCCTGCAAATTATTTTTAACTGGCAAAATTGTTTCTTATTTATTTCCAGCAGTTCAAAATGAAATCACATTTTCTTTTGTTTACAATGTCAAGTGAAATCGAAGATGTGTAAATATCAATGCCTATGTTACCTACAAGTGATGAGCCCTGCATTGTTTTGAAGACCACTGATAGAAGATACTGTTTTGCTTTGTATCATTTAAGTACAGATAAAAACAGTTAAAGAAAACATGATAGACTGGTGCTGGCATAAAGCAGGATACACTGAATATTTAAAACAGAGATGTTATATTGTGTGCATGTCAAAATAAGCGGCCTTTTCCCGGAAATTACTGATCCCTAAATAATTATATTGTTTGAAATAATTCATATTATACCACATTTGCATATAAAAGAAAAGCGCTGCATGGAAAAAGAGACATGCAGTTCATCACCGCAACTTGCATGATTACTTGGAAAAATATAACATATTGTTTTTGAATTACAGTGCACAAATTGATAAGTGCAGCATAATTTAACTAGCTACATGTATTTAACTGTTAACCAGTTACAATCAAATATTTTGTTCTAAAATACATTGAAATACACATATATTAAAAAATGCACCATGGTATAAGACACTGATTGGCCAATATGCCCTGTGACTATCAGTAAATGATTTTATCCATAACAGCCATAGTTATATTAAACGTAATAAAAAACCCAGACCAATATTTCCAGGAGGTTCCATAATGTGTTATGCCTTTCATTTTGCTGATGTAAGACACCCTGGCATCCCCAAAAATAACTTTCAAGCTTAAAAAAATTCTTTCACTCTGTTGATAAATATCCTGAGAGCAAACAGTGCCAAGTGTTACATGAGTGAGTAGGGTAAAGGTCTAGATTTTTTCAAGAGAACACAGGAGCGTTCATCTGCTGGACTTTCAGGACAAAGAACTCAAAATATTTTACTATGGACAAGTGCCTACGCCTTTATTTGCAATTGAAGTCAACTTATTGATTCCAAAATGTGAAAAGGAGAACCAATTAGTGTTGCTTCGCAGAAACAATAATGCAAAACTTTGGTAATTGAATTAGTTAGAATTTCTTGCCCAAAGTTTTAAGGCGTTCCTCTGTTTCACTCTAATTGTCCCATGTTACGAATTTCAGCACCCTCAGCAGAACCTATTAACAACTACTTCCAACACCACATTTATTTTTAAACCTTTTTAAGCTGTTGAGTTATCCTTTTCAAAAACCACTGTGCAGTTTTCAGGTATGGCTGTGCTGTATAAGTGCCAGCAATATATGACAAATACAAATAACAATCCAACATTTAACTGAGAAACAAAAGGAGAATATACTAGACAACCGTCAATGGTGAGCAAAGCGCTAAGCAACATGGAAAAATGCTAAATCTAAGATCTACACTTTTCAGGTTAAACCCACATAATTTACATATGCACTGGTATTGATAATTTTATAATGATGTTACTTGAAAAAAATAATGGCACTGGAATATGAAACAAGCATACAGACTGCTCTCCTGCAAGTTGTACACCCACTATTTTACTCTTGAGAATCACTGTCACCTTGTACCCCCTTTTTATCCACTTTAAGATATAGGAGGATGTCTAGTAAGGAAGGAATTACCAGGAGTACAGAGGCAACAGGGTGGTGCAAGACATGAATAAAACCCAGGGGACTGATAGGGAGACTAATCTAACCACTGGCAAAAAGATAGGCCCTCTTCAAGCTAGTGTGGATAGGCAAAGGCTGTCACTTCAGATATACACTCCCCAACAGCTTCAGGGAAAGGGACAGTGACACACTAGCAGTATGTCTGTCATGCTGTCTGCTGGGACTATTGGACCTTTTTATTTGTTTCTTTTGGTACTTTGTGTTGTCTTGTACTTTATTTCTCTTCAAGGTTTTGTCAAATAAAAACTATTTTTATATATCTTTAACTGCAAAATTATTATAGGCTGAGTAAACATATATGGAGCATTTTTACACATACAGTGTGAACTGCTGCATTTAATGCTCTTATTAGACACAAGTCACTACATTAAAAAGGTGCAACCTGATACAGAATCCTTTTATTCCACCAGTTAATTACATTCTTACTTAAAAGAACCCTTGCAATGCCCGTTCTTGAAGTTTCCTGCATATAATACACTGGATAAATAATCTTTTGCTGAAGCCCAGAAGCCCTAACCACATTTACTCTAGTTATTGCACATCTCTGTTCACTGTCCTGGAATGTATTAATATACAATTCACAACAATAAAAAATATGCATTTACTACAGGTAAATGGGGATTCTCCTTTGGACTTCTATTAGTTTATAGATTACAATTTCTTGCAAACAACTATAGCAGTAGAGTGTTGTACTGTGTTAGCCATAGATTGATACAGGAGAGTACGGTGAAATGACACCTTTTATTGGCTAACTAAATAGATTACAAATGCAAACTTTCGAGGCAGCTAAGGCAAAAGCTTGCATTTGTAATCTATTTAGTTAGCCAATAAAAGGTGTCATTTCACCCTACTCTCTCTTGCAAACAAGTAGTAAGGATGCTAGAAAGGGAATATGTTAATTATCTATCATTCACATATTCCGTAAGTGTATTGAAGTAAGGGGAATTCTATAAAATTTGGATCCTTTTCTCTTTCCATATTACTGCTAACTTGGATGCTCAGAACTCACAAAAATTGACTTCAAATGAAAGGTTTACCTTGCTCTTTATAACCATCTGTGTTGTTGCCAGCATTTAATACTGTAGCATATATTCTTCGTGCCATTGATTTCTTGGTAATCAAAACAGCAACAGCAGCTTCTGATCGACAATAACCATCACCTAAAATGCAGATCTCAGTCAACATATAATATAAACTTTCAACCAGAGGGCATGAAGTTTACTTATGCTGTTTACTTTGCCATAAACAACAAAAGTTTCAGCACTATGTAATGGGAGCAGGTAAGTAAAGGAAAAACATAATACCATATATATATATAAAATTGTATAAGACTTTGGAGAAGTAGTGGCTTTGTGGAAAAGCTATGTTGCAGTATTCCTACTCAGTTTGCATTCGTCAATAAAAATAATGGAAAAATTTTTAAAAGGCATACTATGAAGAAATGCCAAGATGAAGGAAAATCTGTTAACTACTTTTCTAAAGTAAATCAGATTTGAAAAGTTAACTTATAATGAAATACAGACACAAGTGTTACAATATGACCCTGAAAATGAAGAAAAGGTAAATATAAATGTAAAGGTCAAGGGACTGATAAAGTTAAGCTTAGGTGTATAAGACTGTCTTAAGTTTTTTGACAAAATTTACTAAAAACTCAAGTAACTCCGAATTTTCAGAACCATACCAGAGGCATCAAAGGACTTGCATGAGCCACCAGGACTAAGCATTCCTAATTTCATGAACTGCACAGATGTGTTTGGTTTCAGAAGCAGGTTGACCCCTCCAACCAAAGCAGAATCACACTGTCCACTGCGTATGGCATGGAATGCATTTTCCAAGGCAAGTAGGCTGGATGAACAGGCTGTGTCTATGGCAGTGCTTGGACCTTTTTTAAAAAAAGAGAAACATTTTAAATGTTTGCTGAAATTTTCCAATCACCTGAACTGTATTAAACTAGTGGATTCTTCAATCAAATAGCCTGCGTTCTTCACTGCAATGCTACAATCTTGCAATCCTAACCCTTATTTTTTTATGTGTAATAAGATCACAGATAAGAAATTATTCCTTAAAGCATGAGACTACAGATTCAATTCTCAACATTGTTACACAATAAAATCCACTCCCTTGCCAATATTCAAATAATATAAACAATTACACAAAATAATGTGTTTTAAGTTATTAAACAGGTATTTAGACATTGATTATGTAAAATCATGTTTTTTAATATAATGTTAATGATTTTAATTGTGCTGTACTACTGATGTAAAGAGAGGCAGTGACACAATTTGCTATGTGCAAAATCCAATTTAGCAAAGTGCAATAGGTCAGCGATTTCATACATGCTCAACTTCAATCTAAATAGGATAATTACTTTCAGCAGTAATACTTCCAAAATATTTCTTACTTTAAACAATATTATGAGCTCCCATTTTGTAAAAAGATCTGTGATCAAATTATAGAAGGTTCAGGCAGACAAAATTAAAACAATGGATTAAAACAAAATCTTGCTTTTTATATCATTATTCTGATTGATATGAAGGTAACAAGATAATAGTATAATTATAACATTGCACACTCATTTATAATTTGTAGTCTATGTCAAAAAATGTGACTACTGCAAACTGTAAATTAATGTAATATTTCATATAAAAAGTCCAAATTCCATTATCATGGATTTATGTTGTTTAAAAAAATGAAAAAATTGATCCACTAGTACTAACATGGGATGAAACTACATTAAATTTACAAACTACAAAACAAGATTGAAAATGTTATTTTTTGAATTCTGAAAAACTCTACCTTGCACTTAGGTTCTCAGAGCTTAAATATCTACACATATATTCTCACTTTTAGTGTATCAGACATTTAACCAAAACAGCATCATAGATTTTAAAGCAACATTTTAATAATGCATAATAAAAGAACAAATTAAAAAATGACTACCTTTGAAGTCAAAAAAGTAAGACAGCCTGTTGGCAAACATGGCACGCTGACACCCTGTCATGCTGTATCCCAGCAGCTCTTCAGGGTCACGACTGAATGCTTCTGCTGCTTCTGAGCCGCTGACACCAATGTATACTCCTGTATTGGAGCCCCGCATTGTGACTGGATTAATGCCTTCAAACACAGATAACAATTATGCTGAAAACGATTTGCAGGCTTATTTTCACACTAATTTCTGCTCAGGTACTAGAACAGTGGGTTTATTTAGGAGCAAAGGAAATAAAACAACAAAATTACAATCATAGTTTGTTTTTGGTTTAGTCATTTTTTTAATAATCTTATATACCATTGTGCATGAAAGAGTAATTACAAGTGCTGCTATAACAGGGTTCAAATCTGATCCCAATCAGTGTCTGTAAAGAGCTTTTACATTTTACTCAGTGTTTTTGTGGATCTTCTCCGTATACTGTAGCTTCCCCCCTCATCACAAAAATGTGCACTACTTCACCAAAGAAAATGGACCCTTTATGAATATGAGTATGTACTTCAGCAGAAGTGAGGCCTGCCATGCACTGCTTTGCACCTCTTGCTGCTAGGATAGTCTTCTGGCTCATGATCCAGTATTAGAATATGTAGGTTCATAACAATAAATGAATCAATGAATAAGTAAGTGTAACAAAACTGAAAAGTGAAGCAAAATCTATCTCCGGTGGGGTGCTCACCTCCATCCAAAATCGCCTCATATGAGATTTCCAGAAGTAAGCGAAGCTGTGGATCCATAGTGTGCGCCTGTTTGGGATGGACTCCAAAAAAGGGGGCATCAAATTTACTAATTTCCTTCAATTTCCCATTTCTGCGGGGTAGGCCATACAGTCCTAAAAGAAGAAATGAAGTCATTAAGCATGCGCCTTCAATTAGTTATATGACATTAACCCTCCAAACAAACATACAAGATATTATTAAATAAGGCAACTAACTGGTTACTCTAAATTGCTAATAAAACAACTCATATATATATGATGGGCACCAAATATTCAAAATTACAATAAATGTTTGTGAATTTCCCCTTGGGATTAATAAAGTATCTATCTATCTATCTATCTAATTAAAAATATCAGCATGGTTTTGGATAGAAAGTTCAGGTTTTATTATATATAAGATGTGTAACGAAAAAGCATGTTTATCAATGCCAACCCAACTTTTATCTGATCACTGACTTTGTCTCAATCTTCTTGTGTGTAGTTGTGTTACTACCATTGTTTTAAGAACGCCTTCTGAAGTTCAATTATTTGCCTCTCTTAGGCACCACACACTCTGGTAAGGCACTGAGATGCTAAACATTGGCATAAGACAAAAGATACATGTTTAGCCAAAAAGGAGATTCAGCAATCATCTGAGGTTATGCAGATGGAATAAAATAAATTAATAAAGCCATGATATTCCTTTTTAATTGTCTAATTCTAGAGGTTTCTACATTATGTAGAAATCAATCAGGAGTCAATATCTTCAGTTATTCAATTATTAATTAAAGCGTGAGTATGAGAATCAAGAGTCATATTATAATACAAAATTATTTTATATAGTGCCTTGTATAATGCTTACTCTAACAAACTACAATAAGAAGCAACAAAAACTCACAATTAACCCTTCTTTTCTATAAAAGATAGCATCACAGGACACTACAAAGAAATCACCACCTTAATGACACAAATAAAATGGTGACCTTATACTTCATAATAATTAGATGACTTTTAATTAATTCCACATTTTTTCACAATTTCATGACTCATTCCTATATAGCACTGCACTTTTTCATGCAATTATTTATTTCATAATTGTTTTTTTATCTGTTAAGTTTGGCACCAAATGGTGTTCCAAAACGGGCAAAAGCAAGTGTAAAATTCAAAATGTACAATAAATCAGATTCTAATTCAGATTGCTAAAAATCTGATCAATAACTTTAAATTGCTAATTAGAATAGTACTACAGTAGCTAATCACATGACCATGACAAGAGCTGTCACCTCCAAATTAAAATCCATTTTTGCAGACACCATGCTTGTAGACTTGTTTAGTGACTTTAAGAAGCACTGAATTTATTTAACTTTTTCAATATCAGAAGAGTTACTTTAATGACTACTGACCGTTAAATATTGACCTCTGAAAATGTGAATGATGAAATCCTACTTTACCTGGCTTCCATCTTCTGTCGTCTTCTGTTACCATGTCAACTCCATTGATAAGGTTTTCCCAGAATTCCTGGAGGTTATGAGACTCTGGCAGTCGTCCTGATATTCCAGCTATGACAATATCTTCCATTTTTTTGTTTGTTTGTCCTATAGGCAGAAGAAATTGAATTGGTTTAAACAGCTAAATAAAACTCTAAATTACATACTGTCAAAATCATCCATTGATAACAAAATTTAAATGAGACAGAAGTTTATGTTAACTTTTTGTTGATGTTCAAATGAATTTGTGTTATCTTGACAGGGCAAATTAAAAATCTAAATCTGCTGTCATAAAGAGAGACCGGATGGAAGTTGCTATCCACACATAATAATTTAATGCAGATAGGATGTGCCTTTGAGAGAAACACTCAAGAGAGGAATAATAGAAAATGCAAATGAAAATATAAGTATTCTATATCTCCTAAAAGGCATTATATTTAAACATATAATATCCCCTTTATATAAGTAGCTACTGGCTAGCCTAATTTGAAAAAAAAAACACTCCTCATCAAATTCTACAAGCACGTCTCTAAGTTCAGCAAATTCTTCCTGAGAAATTTCTCAAACTCAAGCAATTCTGCAATCACTGATATCCAATATCAAAGACAAGGAAAGGTGGAAAAATATTACTGAATGTAAAATAAGCTCTAATGCACTATAGTCCATATTTGGAAAACTCAAAAAACTAACTAATATTGAGTCATACTCATCAGCACTAACACCATATTTTTAATATATGTATAAGGTCAGTGTTTTTGCCGGGTTTCATTCCTGATTTTAAATTTGTAATCTGCGTAGTTCTCATTGTAAAACATTGTAGTTTAATTGCAACACATTTACTCATTACCACACTAGTTAAAAGGCCCTTGGCAACAATTCAGCCATACCAGCATTTGCCAAACTATGAGCACATTGTAGTTGTGCAATTGCAGCTCCAACTCTCAGTAATCCTCCTACAGCTCTAAGCTGTGACCTAAAACATCTTTATATATGTGCAGGACATTTTTGTTGTGTTGCAACATCTGGACCAGCAGTTCTTAACCTAATAAACTGTCGGAGCTGCACATATTACTGAGGAGATTAGGTACCCATGACAAAGTTTAAAGTTTGCCCTTTGTTTAAAAAAGGACATACCCTGTACAAAATTATTTATTTTCAAACTGAACAAACTATTCAGAAAAAAAATTCCAAGTCAAAAAATGAATTACTCAATCCATTGAACTATTAAGGAGCAATACAGGTGTTCAGGCAAAGAAAAACAGCTGCTTCTAAACAACTGAATTCTAACGTAACAGTGATTGTGAAGTCAGTATAAAAAGTTTCTTCACTTCAAGAGAGAAACATAACTTCCTAAATGAGGCTGTTCTCTGAAATCTAACCCTGTGTTTAGATAGCATATTAATTATAGGAAATAGTAGGAAAATACAAGAATATATGATGTACAGAGAAGTCTGTTATAGCCAATTTAGGCTATTTAGCTAATGCCCTTAGGCAAGGAGATTTACAAGGTCAAGATACTTTCATGTTTTGAAGTGTACACTACCCTACATAAGCCTTCATCTGTGCCTGGAATGAGACAATTATCTGCACAGGATGCAAATCATAGCCCTACAAAGATTTGGAACAATTTAATTTAGATATACCAATCAACTAGACCATGTTTTAGTAAAAAGGAAGGCGCTGGAGTGTTCAGAAGAGGTCCATACAGTCCATTTCCTTTAACCACTGACTCTACCCATTAAAGAGTTAAAGGGACTCAAAGTCCTTCCAGACAGCAAACAAGTCTGAATAGCGTACCTCCACAGCAGGGGTGTCAAGCACAGAACCCAGAGGGCCATAGTGACTGCATGCTTTTGTTTAAGCCACATTCTTAATTAGTAATCAGTCACTGCTGCCAATTTAACCCACTTATTTTTGCCTTAATTATAACTGATGTTCTTAATGGTGCTTTTTTTTTTCTCAACCAGCAGCCAAACAATAAAGAGATGCAAAGTAAGCTAAATGATGGCCAGCTAACTCAAGGGTCTCAGACAGTCATTTTCACTCCAACGTATCCCCTATTTAGCTGTTAATGAAACTCTTCATTTAATTTTATGGTTTGCGAGCATTGTCATTCTGCCACGCCAGCCACTGCCAAAGCTGATTTTCTAAGTTCCCCATGCAAATGCTTTGTGGTGTCAGACCACAGCAGAACCTTTTTCAAATATTTTCTTCAGGCAGATATTTTAAAGACACACAATGTAAATGGAATCAAAGTTAGCCTAGCCATCTCTTGGCCAACTTTGCATCTAAGTATTGTTTGGCTGCTCTATAAAGGAATAAACATTTAAAATGCAAAGCATTTAAAATCAAGGCAACACAGCATATTCCATTAGCATTAACAATTCATTAATAATGGAAGAAGCGGTTGGAATCAAAACCTGCAGCCGGCTGTGTCCTTCCAGGAGCTCAGTTTGACACCCTTGAACTACAGTGACCAAGATAGGAAATGAGCAATGACAATTCCATTTCATGGCATACTACACATTATTTCCTCTTTGTATTTTATAAACCAGGCTTTCAAGTTGCCTAAATTTGTGTTAAATAGCAAAAAAAAGTTGGCTGAACAAGCTATTTTTAAGAACGGTTCAATGTAGTAATAGTTTAAAAGTTTGATTCAGCAGCATGGTAGTGTTTCAGATTTGAAAAACAGGCTTTGCTTACTAGAGGTCATATACAAAACTCTTTGTACTATATGCAATTTAAATGTGGAAAAACCTGCAAGTTGGCTGATAGGTACAGTGGTCTGTGCTGCTACAACATGCAATACCAGAGTCATATATTCTAAGCCGTGTCTAGATACCATTTCTCTCCATGTGGATGATGGTCTTTCTTCAAGTGCTTTGTTTTTTCACTCAAATCCACAGAAACACACGGCAGTTTACCTTACAACTCTAAATTACCTCAGTATGACTGAGTGTGAGTTATGTATGTATGTGTCCTGTGAGGAACTGGTACTACGTCCAGGGCTGGTTCCTGCTTTATACCTTATCCTTGTCCCATAAACCTTAAACCTTATACACTGCATTCCTTTAATGAGGATAACAACATCTTTCACATCTTCTACAACTCTGTGATGGCCAGTGCAATTTCCCATGCTGTGGTGTGCTTGAGTTTGGTAACACCACTTGAGGTGAGGCCCATCGAATCAACAAACTAATTAAAAGGGCAGGCTCAATTAAGGGATGCATTCTGGACCCCCAGGAGATAATAACAAAGGAAAGAATGAAAAAAAGAAAAAGTGCCATCATGAACAATGCTGCACATTTTCTTTATGATAGCACAACACCGAGGACTTTTAGCCAACAAATTATTCATTCCAGGAAACACTTCGGCAGCTCCATTATACCAACAGCAATGCACCTTTATAGAGTGTCTTGAAGAGAATTTGAAATACAAATGAAAAACCATTTCATGGATGGTACAACTGTTAACTAGCCATTGGTACAGATTAATCTTTCTTTAATTAATAACTGGTCTCCTGAAAAACCGGTTTTTCTCACTTTAAAACTGTTGGTGAAAAAAAGAGAAATAAAGACCTCTATTGGCAATGAGTTTCTAGCATGGCATACTATTATAAATTTCCACAGCACTGACCATGCTGATATTAATTTGCCTAATCAAATGAGATGCACTTCATCAAGCACATAATATACATCATTTTGGCATATTTTGTGGTTAAAATATATTAAAGCATATCACTAAGATAAAAAGCAAAGGTAACCACTACGTTTCACAAACATGCTTCATTGCTGTTAGTCACACGTGCACATTACATATTCACTGAAATTACCTTAAATGACAACAGCCTTTTAACCCCATCAACGAGAACATGTCAACAATACTCAACAAACCCTACCCAAGAGGAAACTAGACCCAAGAGCCGGATAGTAATACGTGTTACAGGCCATAAGGTGTTATTTTACTTCATTTCACTTTCTACCTGCTTTTCTTAGTGAAGGTTGTCATGGCCATGTACCAAGCGGACAAGTTTTTGTAGTTGTTCCTGCAGAATTCTCAAAAGCTCTCAGGTCAGTTAGGAACTGCTGGATGTGTCCCGCATCTGTCACAGCTCCACTGAAGGTGCTCTGGTGGCCTCCAAGCTCTACTCGCAAACTATGCCAACAGGCTCCTCTCCATTCAGAGAATCAGCATTATTATTCCTCCTATATTCCCGTCATCTACAGTGAGCCTACCAGTAAGCACAGAACATCCATTTCAGTCTTTTATTACCCAACACTCTATGGGGGAGGATGGTAATGTAGAGTGACCAGTAAATCAAAATCTTCTGTTAAAACGATGAGGCAAAATGTAGAGACAAATAAGGAATACAATACATATCACTCGTGTTCTGTTATAGTCAACCAAATAACTAATGCAAAACAATATACGAGTCAGAATGGAAAAAGTAGAGGAACATGTAAGTGGAAATGATCACCTCATGAATGGTCTGAGACACAAAACAACATAGGACATATCATCTTGCACTAGCTGAGTTAAGTGTTTTGTTTTAATCTATTCTTGTTCAATCTCAAAACCACATTAATGGTATGACCTGCTAAAGCCTTATGAAGAGCACACACTGAAAACTACTACAAGTTTTGACAAAATACATACATGAGAATAACAGTTGATGAACACAGAGTAAACACAAACACACACACTAATGTATTCATAGCAATGCACGAAATGCACAAGACACATATCATGACCATCAGCTCAAATTAAAGAACACCCATTTTCAAAACCTGCAGCATCAATAAATTGAGGCAATGACAAGTAATCCAGGATTTGGTAACAATTAAGCTTTGTCCTACACAAAATCAAACAGCTTCCCACGATCCTACATGCAATAGCAGAGGAGTGAAAATTACTAATTGATGGGACAAATGTTTCAAATTAAAGGTGTAAGGAAACATTGTGTAGCTAGTCACACTTTACAGCTATCACAAGTTTCCACACTTAAAAAGAAGAGAAGGACCTCCATAAAGAATCTGTTTATTTAGACAATGATTTTTGTGCTTTACAGGTAGAATACAAATCTTTTTGTGGCAGAAGCTCATGTCCACCACAAACATTACTTGTAACGTGTTCCACAACTCCAAGTTTCGGTCAAAAAATAGCAATACCCAAAGACACCCTCATACCCTGGTCATATGAAGTCCTCGATGCTAGAATGAAGGCATTTGTAAAAGCACAATGCTAAAATAAATGATGGCTTGATTGTTGGTGCAAATCACTCAAGAGCTACAAAAATGGCAGCTACACTACGTTTAGACTAGAATGTTTTTACTAAAGTTGTCAGCACATGTGTCACATCATTGTTGGACCTGTCATATTTTCAAGTAAAATGAAGCTGACAATATTCTGTGCATGGAAATGAGCTTCCAAGAGTCATTATGCTGAAGCACCAGGTGGCATTCATCTGTCAAAGCATTTATATTTAAATAAGATCTCCATATATAAAAACAGGAATCAATATATAATATGAACAATATTTATATTTATGGCCCATTAAACAAAGTAAGCAATCTATATTTTCCTTCAGACCTGATCATTGTAAAAACATATACTTTTTATTTAACTAAAATTCTGTCATCTCCAATAGTATAGGGGGGTAGACCAACACTTCCCAGCGGGAAGCTACAACGTAGTGGCAGATGCAGATCCTAATATGTTGTACTGTTTTCTAGAGCTTCACAAACTACATGCATAAAATACAAATAAATACAGAGAAACTGATGAAAACAAAGAAAGCTCCCTATTCATTTTCACAATATTCTAAAGCTTACTTAACCTAAATAAGGGTCACAGGGGCCAGGGCCTATCCCTGCAGCATGGGGCAAAAGACATGAAGCAGATAAGGAAATTGTCCATCACAGGGCCTACTACTACACACACCCACATTCACACTGGTCCAATATGTATTAACCAATACACCTAACCAGACCATACTTTGGAACATGGGTGGAAAACCATATAGACACAAGGAAAATATGTGAACTCCAAACATACAAGGAACTGGACACAGGATTCAAGCCAAGAACACATGATCCATGGGGCATCAGCAATACCCATCAGCCACCATGCCATCTGCATTTGACGTTTTTATCACTTTCTGCCATCCACATTAGTTCTTGAAACATTTCCCCATAAATAGCTTACTTTACAAAAACACATACAATGAATTTCCAAGCTTTAACATACAGAAGGGGGAGTTCATCTTTCTCCCTAAAAACGCCTAGTGAAATTTGCTAAGTAATCAAACTGTATGCATCGAAAGAAAGATTATTATAATGAACTGTTCACTATAATGAATAAATACAAGAGGGCAATGGGAACGTACTGCACATATAAGAACAGAGCAGCTTTGAATAATGGATGTTATTACACTTTGCTAGTCCATTAATAAATGTTATAATGAGGAAGGAACAAAAGGGAATGTGAAGCATGTGGTGTCTACTGTTAGGGATAAACAATTTAGTCAGAATGGCTACAGCTTTTTTGCTGGTACTAAACACTTAATCTGTGGCAATCTAAAGCCTGTAAATGAGCTCCTGGCCTAATCAGTGTTACTGTATACCTACCGTATTTCTTCAGAATACCTGTCTGAGGGTGTTTTCTGCTTTTCAGTTAATTAATACTGGTCTAAGTTGTATGTTTATATTTTAAAATCACAAGACAGTATTCAGTCTCTGGCATTTGAAAACAGCTGTTTACTTGTGCCTAAAAACATATAATGGACTGCCAAACTAAATCATTTTCACCTGCCACTTATCATAAAAACTGGTATCTTATTACTCCCTATAGAGTTCCAAACACAGGTCAATTATAAAATGAAGATTAATTGTATATGGGTATGTGTATGTAACAAAATAAAGCGGAATATAATAAACACATGGAAATATTTAATAGAAAACATTCTTTCAATGTGGAAGAGATTTCATAGACAGTTAAAAGGAGCATGTTAATTAACACATTAATGTGGTGGCTAAAGTTACATCTGTGTTGTTTGGGGATAACTTGATGATGTTTCTCTCTTGTCCTAATCAAGACTGTGATCTCTGGCATTTACTGTAGCGGTTATCGGGTGAGTGTGAAGTGGATGGGATTAGAGTTAACGGCCATCTCTCAGAAAACAGTGGCTTGTTCCCTACAGATAAATGAACACCAGCTGCTTCAAAGTGGAAAAAGTTCATGGATCCTGGAATCTCAATCAGGCTGGAGGTGATTGTCAAACTGGCCAACAAATTGGTGCACAGCAGTTTTGTGGACATTTTTCAAGGACCTGGTTGTTAAAATGGAAGCTAGGTCCTGGGACCAATCTTTTAATTTACCAGTTGATCTACAGTACATCCTCTCTTCACAAACAATCACAAGTTCTGGGTATTGACCAATGAAACGAGACTACAGATATAAGCAGCCAAAATGAGCTTGCTACACAGGGATTTAGGGCTCATTCTCTGTATAAGCCTTAAATAATCTCACTCCATCTTATATTTCAGAATGTCTCTCACCTTACACTCCAAATTGTAACCTTAGATCTTCAAATGAGTGTCTACTTAGAATTCCAAGAGCTAAACTTAAAAGAAGTGGTGAGGCAGGTGGCCTTCTGCTGTTGTGCACTTAAAATCTGGTATAGCTTGCCAATAAGAATTTGCCAGGCTAATACTTTGGAGCTCTTTAAAACACTGCTGAAAACACATTACTTTAACATGGCTTTCTCATAGCTTCATCTTCCTGATGCTCTGTATATTCAATTAATTATCATTACTATTCATGGTGGCTCCAAAATCTGTACTAACCCCTACTTTCTCTTCTGCTCTTTTTCCGGTTTTCTGTGGTGGGGATCTGCACCGCCACCACCTGATCAAAGCACTGTGATGTCCCTACATTGATGGATTAAAGGATAGAAGTCCACTGTCATCATCAAATTCTTCCATGAGAACCCTGAATACAATGAGGACTAACTGCGGCCATTCATCTTAGGTAGAATGCCTAGAGGGGGTTGGGTGGTCTCATGGCCTCGGAACCCCTGCAGATTTTTTTTTTTGTTTTTGCTGTCCTCCCTGGCCATCAGACTTTCCTTTTATTCTATGTTTATTAGTGTTCCCTAATTTTAATTCTTATTTATTATCTTTTTCTCGTTCTTCATCATGTACAGCACTTTGAGCTACATTGTTTGTAAGAAAATGTGCTATATAAATAAATGTTGATGTTGTTGTTGTTATCAGTGTAATTTGGCAATATGGGAAGACCTTAGAGTTAAGCAGTTGCTTTCATATTAAGAAGAGCTGTTCGAGATATGCTTTGGGCCTGTAGTTGTCCCATGTGCACTAAACACATCAGATAAGGTCCACTGGAATAAGACCAAAGATACACTAGATCAATTACATGCAGTATGTACAGTTTGTTTTGCAAATGACTGAAAATTCCCCAAGAGGAGTTGAAAAATGTTGCTGAGAATAAGGTGGTCTGGGGTGGCTTGGTTGGCAGGTTGCTACTGCCAGTAAAAGAATATGGAATGAGATTAGATGATGATAATCAGACACAGATTAAAAACCAGATTGAAATATTGCCTGATGCCACAGAGACCCTTCACATTGAGACTTGATCATCCATGGTCCAAAACTTTACTATTTAAACTTTAAATTAAATGGATCTGAATAAGTCATTAGGCAGAGGGAATGAGAAAGTTATGATTCATTGAAGTTCCTCTAGAATTTGAAAATCTGTTAAACATTTGGAGGAAGGGCAAGCTTTAATTCCATGTAACAAAAGTATAAAGGCTGACAAATTTAATGAAAGAATACCTGTGTATAACATGGTCTTTATAATCATTACCTACAAAAATATTCTTATATCTCCTGAAGTCACAATATCAAGGTCATGGTTGTGAGGACAAAAAAAAACAATACACTTCACTTAGAGGCAAAAACATATGATCATTTACTTAGTTACAAGGCCAGCTACAATAATAAATCTGGCATCTAGACTCAAGTCTGTTCATAGAAAATGCTAAGGCAACATTTAAGTCACATAAGTGTGGTGGATTGTTTGGCAGGACTCCAAGTTAGTGATTGCTAAGCTCACACGTTTTTCAAGGTGTGGTTGTATTGTGCATGTCCTTACCTGTCAAAAATGTATTGAACAAGTCAGAGAAAAGAAATTAACTTTTTAAAATATCAGACACTGGCTTTATAAATATATTTATGTGAATTTCCCCTTGGGATGAATAAAGTATCTATCTATCTATCTATCTATAAAGGGAACATATCTTCAGATACTCAGGCTGCCTTTCCTTGGATATTTACGCATTAGTAAATATCTGTTTAAATAAAGCCTCTTATCTTAACAGTCCTGGAAAAAAACACAATCTAATAGTGGTAGCCTACAGCATAAATTAGATGTTAATTAAAACTTAATAAATTAAGTTTTAAGAATTATTTATTAAAAATAATTATACAATTTTAAAGACTGTTTGTTTCACAGTTAAATAAGATTATTCTATTAATTCATTTACAAATGCTGAATGCTAAGCTTCCTGACAATCATATCTCATACATCTAATATATACACATACAACAAAAGTACTTATACCATATCCCCAGTTTTCCACCTTGTCAGGAGCCTTCTCAACAGCAAACTACTTGGAAAAAGAAGTAGATTATGGGACTGTGAATGTTGTCAATAATTGCTCGAATGAGGAAAAGCACTAGGAGAATAACAGATTTTTAAAATATATATGTTGTAAGATGCACACATTCTTTTCTTTGCACAATGAATAAAGGGTGCTTGCTTAAAAAAAAGGTTTTAGGATCATCAGAAAGAGACAAAAGAAAGCCTCATGCCTAAGAAGAATGTGTGGCTGCAATTTAGGTCAGCCTCATTTCTAATGCGGCAAGCTGACAAACAAGCTGTTTCAACCCTGTGCAATCCAAATAAATGGCTAATGCAGCTCTCATAATAGATCTCTGAACAGTCTGCTAACTCTGAAAGAGTCTACATTAAATGATCTATGAAATTTTGAAAGTAAACAGATTGGCCAAAAATGGAAAAGAAGTTAAAAACATTAATATACTTTCTTTAGCATTTATAAAAATGGGCTGGAATGGTAAAGTAGGAAGAGGCAGCATAAAAATTTACTAACTTCTTCCAGAACTACATGACGATGAGTGCCATTTCAGCTTACCTCACTATTTGCTGTGGATATAAGAAGTTCTCAGCTTTCTTGGAGTTTATATACATATCAATGTGTTACAAATTAGAATTATATATATATATAAAAAAAAAATTTACAAGAAATTCTAAAGAAAACATGAAAAAGCTTGATTCTGTAAGTTATACCTTCTTTTGCTATGACACACCCCAAAATAGGCTCTTGTGCAAGAGGTTGTCTTTAAAAGTAACATAATTAGCTTCACTGCAGAGAGGGTGTTTCCAGTGACTTCAGGTGAAATACACCTGTGGCGGGTAAGTCTCATAGTAGGTCAGAACATCACCCTCAAAAATGCATTTAGGGTAATATTCACTGAAAAACAGCAGTAAGCATGGAAAAGGGTAGGAAAAAACAGGTTGAAGAGAAATTCCAATGCAAAGAAAATCCCTTAAACCTTTCTGAAGTCCACTAAAGGGAAATGGAGAAAATGTGGTGCATATGAGAAATGTATGTACCAAAAAGCCATCCTCAAAACCTCATTAACCATATACACCAAGAGGGCCAATATAACTCAAAAGAAATTACAGTCTTCCAAAGGGGACAGTCTATTCAGATATCAACATTTTTACAAATCTACACAAGTATGTTAGATCAACAAAAGGAAACTTCTTTAAAAAATGTAAAGTTTACATTAGATCTCAACAGCAGTTTTCTCTTTTCATATTTAAAATAAGTGAAAGGATGAGTAGAGAACTTGTAGAATTTTATGTTTAACTAGCAAAATACCCGCGCTTCGCAGCGGTGAAGTACTGCCTTAAAATTTTTATTAAGAACTTGTAGAATTTTATGTTTAATTTCACATTATAAATTTTAAGCAAAATAATACCAAAAAAAAATGACATTTGCTGAGTATGCATATAAAAACACATGAAAAGGTAAAGATGAACAGGAATTGATGCTTTTTAAAACCACTGTCCATCACCAAACATGAAGTCTCTTTGTGTCTAATGACCACGGAAGATCTGTTTTAGATGTGATTTTTACGCATATTCACACCTATTACATACATTTTGGAAATCGCACTAATTTAATTTTCGTTATCTTGATCAATAATCTTACAAGTACAGACATTAATTATGTTAACCACGAATGAAAAAAATGCTGGATTATTCAGGCAGAGTAGGGGAACTGATAAAGGCGAAGACTACAAAAATGATTTCAACATTTCTTAAAGCTACTAAAAGAATTGTTTCAAGAAAAAACTGACAAATGCATCAACACAATAGTATTAAAGGCCATAACTGTCCCCATATACAGGCTTTGTAAGTCACAGAACATGCAAAAGGAGTGTAAGTTCAAGAACTTTTTTTAACACAAACTGCAAGTATTGTTTATGCCAAGGCAGGATAAAAATTGCAACTCTGTAAATCAAACTGATGCAGTTAGTTGATAAACATGTTATGGTTGAATGGCTATCACTTACAGAGCACTAAATTTATTTTCTTTCTAGCACATAAACCTATAACCCTGTCAACTCACACATACATCTTTCCCCCTCTTACTAACAGGACTACAAGAAGCAAGGACCAACCTATCTTTGTAATAATGTACCCAGGATATTGTGTCAGTCCACTGCAGAGTATACAAACACTCAAGCTTGGATTTCCCAACAGTTGTTACTCAACAACAGAATGGCATATCGTTGATGTGTGGAATAAAAACTGAACTCCCTATCAAAGAAACCATTAAAGCACCCCTCCCCTGCCATTGAACCAAACAGTGAACCCTTAATTTTGTATTGTACAAAATATTAAAGTTTTATGGGGGAAGGACAGCACTACAAATGCAATGATGAGGGTAATAAGAGCAACCACATTCTAATTGACTTGATAAGCTTCTTCCCTTTTGTACCAAAAGCCTGAAAGAATCATTCTGGCGTGTCAGAGAGGTTCAGCCAGAATTAACATTTATATCATGTTAGAATGCACATGATTTCATTGTAATATTTTAAACCAGTTCTGATTGTATTTATTTTGCCAACTCGTTCTTGTGTTAGACTGGCCTCTTGTTACATAAAGATGTCCTTTCCTATTTATTCATGATTTTCTGTCTATCCATACTTCCTGGATTTACTTCAAGAAATATTACACATCTACTTCAAATATAGCCACTGGAACCCTGACTCTGAGAGAAGGCAGTGATCACGTTACATCTAAGCTGGCACATGACACTAGCTTTCTGTCAGGTCTGAAAAACTGCTACTAACTTACAAAGGTGTCAACACCAACACAACAAAATCTCTGTCTACATTGCTAGCCCCATAGAAACACATATATATAACTAACCACATTATCCTGGTACAGGTTTCCTTGCTATTCGAAAGGCTTGCTTCAGGTTCATGTTCAGCTACATTTGTGTCTTCTAATCGCTGGAAGCAATTTCCCAGGTACATATACGGAATAATCCTAGACCAGGGGTCCTCAATCACGGTCCTGGAGAGCCGCAGTGGCTGCAGGTTTTTGCTCCAACCCAGTTGCTTAATAAAAAGCACTTCTTGCTAAAGTAACCCTTCTGCTTCACTTTAGTGATTTTGAGCCCTTATTGCTTCATTTTGTCTTAAACAGCCATTTTAATTGCTCCTTATTATCAATAACATGCAAATGACAAGCGAGAGCAGCATTTCTCCATTTAGCTTCTTTACATTTACACCTGTGTGTATTTATCTGCACTATTGGGTTTAATTAAATACTTGGAAGAAAAATGAAGAGAAAAAAGTGAAGGACTGAGAATTACTCGTCCATTTTAGCCTTCAAATCATTTGCATGATAGAAAGGGAAAGAAAATCTAGGATATGAGAATGACCTGACATAGCAGAGTTAATTTAATTTCATAGCTTGTTAGTGCTTTATTGGCAAGAATTGCTTTCTAATTAAGCAACCAGGTCAGAACAAAAACCTGCAGCCACTGCGGCTCTCCAGGACTGGGATTGAGGACCCCTGTCCTAGACCAACTGCAACACTTAACTCAATACTGAAGGCCTCCAATTTCAAACCCTTTCTCTGTCTCTTACGGTACATTATTTTTTATTCTTTGTGTCACTTTTTTCACGCTCATTTGTCTGTCAGTGCTGCCTCCTTGTTTCTTCTTGTACTGCATTATGAATTGTATTCGACGTAGTTTGTCAGTTTAACCATGTTTTCATCCATTTTTGAATCCAGTTACCTAGTTCAGGGTGACTGAGTGCCGATGTCAACTTAAAACTGCACAATCTTGTGTGTTTATACCCTTTGTCTTCTTCATCTCTGTTGCATATTAGCTGTACTTTGGCCCAGTTTTATATTCTGGCAATTGTCCTGTTCTCTCCTTATTTCTTAACCTTTAATCTACTAAATGAGAGGTACAATATAATCCCTTCCATTTGTATGCTGATATAAGCAGCTCGAAGCCTAATGATGATAAATGACTTAGTAATTTAATAAACTATCACATACTTTACATATTAAATGCCAAGCAACTTTTTAAAACTTAATGGTGATAAGACTTGGATACTCAATATACAGCAAGAGAGCAGGGAGACAGCAACTTAGGTTTACTACCACTACATACTGTATCTCAATCAAGGAATGTAGGAGTAATCATTGATTTTAGGTTTACACACCATTCAAATAATGTTACAGTACTGAATTTTATCATTTCAGAAATATAACAAAAGGCAAGACTTATTATCAGAAAGTCTTATTCATGGTTTTGTCACCAGCTCCAATGTATTCTGGCCTACCTAAAATATAATGTTGTGTAACCATTAATTATGTTGGAGTTTAAAAGTTAATTGTTATGTAATATAATTTACAATGTCTATCTATTATGCTGTTCACCTATGAATCAATCAACCAGTTTGTAAATCACACACCTGGGGAATGTCTGTATCGAGTCTGCATGCTCTTATCAGGTCTGCAAGAGTTTTTCTCAAAGTGCTTAGGTTGTACTTTCACATCCCCAAAAGATGCCCCTTTGATTAATTGGTGGTCCTAAACTAGCTCCATATATTGGACATGTGACGGACTGGTACCTTGTCCAGGGTTGGATCCTGCTTTGCGCCCAGTGCTACCAAATTAGACTCCTAATTCCTATGACTCTGAATTTGACTTAGTGGCCTTGTGCAATGTTTTAAAGAAATTGCACATTGATTCATTGTACTTGAAAATAGATTTTAAGATTCTTTCATTAGTTTACAAATCTCTAACATCATTAGCTCCTGAATATACTAGCCTAAACGCATCTTCGTTCTCAATGTGCATTGCTTTTAGTGATTCTCACAGTCAATTTTAAATGCAGACACTGTGGAAATGTCTTGCCTCAGCATTTCAGTGGCTCCCCAACTCTAAGCAGCTTTATATCAAATTTAAATTGTACTTTTATTGTTTGACTGAATCTGGATTTTATTTTTTCTTATGCAGAATTTATATAATGTCTATGCCTGTTTATATTTGTATGCTGTTGGATTTTCTTATTTCATTTCTGGTCTATCTATTATAGTATCACTTTTATTGACTGTAAAGAAGGTGCTGCAGTATATAAATGATTTGCCCGTTTTTATTTTCACTTTGTCGGGACATAAATAAACTCTTCCCAGAAATAAAGTATAGTTACTTCCCATTGATTAGTATTACCGTTTACTATAATTTATCTTTTGTTGCTTTCAATGCTTTATAAAAGTGTGTGGCGAGATAGGACTCTGTAAAAGGTGCCATGTAAAACTGAATGCACCTTCCATCCTAGGATTCCATCCTGTTTTATGACCTTGTGTTGATTTTCCCACTGTATGCTTTTTAAAGAGCCTTACAATGATAAACTCTGTAAAAGTGCTAAATAAAACACATACCAACTTATAAAATGCATTTCATCCTCTAACTCCAATGATGCTGTAATCTACCTTGCCTTGCTTTTTGGTCAGTGATATTGCTTCACAACCTCGGAAGACTGTGTGTACATTTTAGCTCAGTCACTCTCTTTGTAGGGTTTACATGTTCTCTCTGTGACTGAGTCAGTTTTTGTTCAAATCCTCTGATTTTTCTCCCATATTTCAGGCTAACTGGCAACTGTTACACTGGCACTGTCCAAAGTGCCAACCTGAGGACTAAGTTCATGCCTTTCTGCAGTGCTGCCAAGAAATGCCTCGATTCCTCTCTAACCTAAAATTGAATTAGATGGATTTAGTAAAAGAATATATGGATGATCTAGACAGCATTTTCATTCTTGCATCCGAGTTATGTAAATAATGCTACTTTTTAAAGCTACCCTCTTATTTCAAGAAGAGTAGCACACTGGCTAGAGATTTGGACTTTAAACATTTAGATGAATATTTCATTCCCTGCCTTTGAATTACTATGTGCCATGAGCAAGCCACTTATGACCCCAAAAACATTTAAACCTACTTTGTCTCAGAAAAAAAAGTATAATCTTTTAAGCTAACATAAAATTCTAAAACCCACCTAACTCTAAGTTAAGGGCGATGCAGCCCAGTTTGCCAGTATCAGTTTATGGCAAGAACTAACCCAACAGGCATATATCACCTGCACTTCATTGAGTCTAAGCATGTCTGAGCTCGGCCAATACTTGAATGAGAGACCACCTAGAAAAAGCTTTGAGTTGCTGCTGAAAGGAGTGAGGGGGTGCTTACCCTGTGGTCTGTGTGTGGATCCTAATGCCCCAGTGCAGTGACAGGGACTCTGTGCTGTAAAAATGGGCAAGGTCCTTCAGAGGAGATGTAAAACCAAGGTCCTGACTCTCTGTAGTCATAAAAGATCCTTGGGCATCTTCCAAAAACAGTAAGGTGTTTCCCAATGTCCTGACTAAATTGACCATTGCAGCCAGGTCATTCTGGCCCCTTAATCATACCCTGTCTCTAACTGGCTAACTATTTCTCTTAACCTTTTGCCACCTAGTAGCTAATGTGTGGTGAGTGCACTTGGCACAAGAATGACCGCTGTCCATCTTGGTGATGGATGTTGCACATTGGTGGCGGGGAAAGTGGCTCCCTTTTGGCTATGTAATACGCTTTAGTAGGCTGGAAAAGCACTCTATAAATGTAATTATTAATTTTATTTATTTAACCCTGGCATGGATGCCAGTCCACTTACTGTAAGGCACACAATCATATCCAACCAATTAATTAGAAAATGTACTTAACACACACACACACAACTGGAAGTCACTTAAATGTGTAAAAGATAATAAAAATCAACTGAAAGTACACCTTTCATTCTGTTTGACTAAACTTTTCCATTGGTACTCCGCAAAAACGTAATGAACCTGTCTAGGCTGTATAAGGATGGACTGCCACTGCACCTTCTCTTTGAGCACCGTCTTTTTTTGTAACGTATTCGTTTTGGTAAAGCATTATCTAATCAAGGACTACATGAATGGGGCTATTTGAAATAGACCCTGACTTACACTGTCCACTTATTTTTGTGATACCCTTGATGGATGCTCGCCAGCCCCCGGCTCCTCCAGTCCGGGTGAACGGCTACCTGATGCTGATGTTATCAGATTAGAGGCGTCCATTTTGTTCTGCTCCTTTTCTAATTGTCATTCCTCACAACTGCACTGCAGAAATGTCTCCTTTGGCCAAAAAACAAGGTTGGAATACAAAAGAAAACTGCGGCTTTCCCCAAGTCCCCGTTTTGCCAAGTTCAAGTTGGCCGGCCGCCTGTCAGCCACTTTGAGCGCGTGGTTCACATTTCGTTTCCGTCGCAATGCGCCCGTTGCTTGAAGTGGGAACTGCCATTTTATCGCTGAGCTTTGCAGGCAGTACCTTTCTGGCACCTCAGAAAGTGTAGGATTCATGACAAAGGAGTCGGCGAATAGCAGGTTATGCGCCCCATTTGGCACGGGTGGCGTTAAGTGTTAGGAGCCCAACTGGTGCAGCCGGCTAAGGGGTGACGCGCCCCACTTAGCGCGGGATGGTTGAAGGGGTGACGCGCCCCACTTAGCGCGGGAGGGCTGAGGGGGTTACGCGCCCCATTACGCGCGGGAAGATTGAGGGGTTACGCGCCCCATTTCACGCGGGAGGATTGAGGGGTTACTCGGCGTAGGCCCGCGACAAAAGTCTCCTGAACTTCCTTATGCCGGGTAAGAAAAAAAATCCAACGAGCTGCGGATTTCTAAAACAAGCCTTTATCTTTTTTTTTCGCTTCTGTATCTTAAATGTTTCACTTTCTAAGCATCGTTTTTCATTCCTTGCCACAGGTACGCTAGTTACCTTTGCCGTTAGATTGTGGCCATTCATTCTCTATTCACCTGGGCGTCACAATCGTCTTTTCGGACAAACTCGACAAACGCGTACCGTTCACGTTATGGGCGACCATGCTGCGACAGTTTGAGAGGAAATACAAGGCTTTTTTTTCTTGACTTACCTGTAAATGAAGAACTGTTGTCCAGGTAAATGGTCCGCCGTGAAGCTGCTGCACCTCTAGAAGCTGAGAGCAATGGGCACTGCACTCCGGTGAGTGTCTTTTTTTTTATCTATTTATCTGACCTTCTATTTATCAATGCGTGCTGCGCCAGCGCCCTTAACAGCCCGTCAGATGCACCCCTTGGTTTCTCGCCTTTTTGATTCTCTTTCTACTTCATTTAAATGTCTGACATCCTCTCTGGCCACGCCACATGGGCTGACAGCTTGGCTCTGCGGCGCAGTCCAATGAAAAAAGAGGCAGGACTCCCAGACACTGCCAGGGATGGGGTGATTTTCATCAACTCTTTGCGTATCAGAAAAAAGGCTTGAAAATGGATTCAGAGGTTACTGTCGTTCACAAGCAGCAGAAGCATCATCACCGCCACCACTCCTCCTCCTCGTCCTTCTCCTCCTCCTCCTCCTCCTCACTCGCTACAACAAACGATGCGGAACGCGGAAGAGCTTCTCCTGTCCACTCTCCGCACGGTTGCGCAGACATGCCGCTTTCATCTTCCACCTGCACCCAGGTTTTCTAACACATTCGATCGTTCATCTATAGGATCGTCTTCGTTTCTGCAGGGGTTTGTGGCGACATTACATAAGGGCGACGGCAGCAATCCGATACTTGGCTTTAGCAAAGTAGATGACACTTTCATTATGTGATAAATAAAATAAGACACACACTTCTCAGGAAATTTAAACAATAGAAAAATTGATATAATTTTAAACAAATACCCGAAAGGAATACAATTTTTGATGTCTATCATATTCGGGCTAGGACACTGACATATCCCCCCAAACTGCGTGTTACTTAATTTCTATTCACAGTTAATCCAAAGTATTATTTCTATATAGTGCCACTCACAACACAGAACGTCGCAAAGCAACTGCGTTAAGTCGCTTTAAAATGTAACGGTCTCTTAATTATTTATCATCGCTCTTTGATGATCGATTTAGGTTGATGTGTGCTTTGTGTATGGGAATGATTTTGTTAGGGATAATGCGAGTTCGTAAAATGGATGGTGATCCTTTTCACTATTTTAAAACTTTTTTCTGTTTCTAATTATGGACGTTTGCGTTTTAGTATGCTTATCTTTGCGATGAGTCTTGTTGTAGTAGAAGCTGTTAATGATGCTGTATAAAATAAAACTATTTTAAATACGTTCTGTAATTTATTTACCCTGTCTTATGTGCAACCAATAACGTATTCTTGTAAGCTTTAACAATACTGTTAAAGCACGATTAAGTATGATTTTATTTTCCACTGCAAAGTAAGAGGAATTGTGACTTCGGTGAACCTGAGGTGTAATAATTAAAAAGAAAACATAAGCACTAAGGGAATATTGTCAATAAAAAAGAAAATCCCTGTAGGTATAATAATTAAAAAGAAAATCGAAGCACCAAGGGAATATTGTAAATAAAGAAGAAACTCCCTCTACTGTAATATCAAAGAACCAGGAAGAACTGCCTTCCAAAATCCATAGCTCAGATGAGATCCGGGACAATACACGTGCAAATTGGCGTTGCCACAGTAGCTGTTGCTGCGCGGCTGACGAAAGCAATAATTGACTAATCAGAAACTGGGGGTGTGTGGGCTTGCCCAATGAAAATGAAGGCAGGGGCGTTGCTAGGAGATAGGGTGATCTTAGTGGGTGGAGTTTACTCTTCAGGAAACGGCAGTGATGAAACTCAAAAGAGGCCGACCAATGCGTTGGGGTTATTCAAGTTCAAGTCCAAGTTAACAAACGAAGGGAAAGCGTCAGTTTCAAACCCTGCAGGCACACTGAGGAAGCACACTGACAATAGCATAAAGAGGTTTATATTATACTTCAACCACTATCCTTTAAAACAATAGTGTTCTGAGGAATGGCACCATTTTTTATTTTTCATATTAAAAGCTTTAATGAAAACAATCCAGATTGTGCTGTGATTTTTAAATTACAGATGTATATCCCTATATTATCAAATACGTATTTAAACATATGTTGTTTTAGATCTACTTTTAATTAATAAAACGTGTTTTATATTAAAATATATTCATATTAAGCTCACCTTTACTTAAGAATCCAGTTTGCTATACTGTAATTATATATAAAAAAATAAAAGATGAAATGCAACAAGAAGCAAACATAATTTTGAAATATAAACTGAAAAACATCATGCAATAAATAAAATATGTATAGAGAATTTTTGTAAATTCAGTTTACCAAGTCGAAATGTCCAAGGTATGCTACTGTACATTGTAACAAGTGGACAAATGACATCATATATGATGACTCGTTCACTGTTTTAGGTAGACTAAGTGCATACAGGAACACTGAAAACAGAAAAAAAAATGGAAGAAATTAGAAATGGAAAGTCAAATAATTACTACAAATAAAAAACAATATAATTATGAAACAATGTCAACCACAGCTCTAATAATCATATGCCTTACTAAAATTATTGATAGATAGATAGATAGATAGATAGATAGATAGATCCCAAGGGAAATAGATAGATAGATAGATACTTTATTAATCCCAAGGGGAAATTAGATAGATAGATAGATAGATAGATAGATAGATCTTTATTTGTCCCAAGATGGAAATTTGGCTTTTTACAGGAGCTATTGACACACTTCGGCTGAATAATTTGTTATCTGAAAATCCTCACTGTTGCTGTGTCACAGAAAGGATGTGTAGCATTGCTCATAATGGCACTCAATTTTGATTTAATCCCCTCCTTTGCTACAATCTTCAGGGGGTCCAGAGTGCCTCCCATAATTAAGGCTGCCCTTTTAATTAGTTTTTCTGATTCGGTGGGCCTCTCTTGAAGTGATGTCCTCCATCTTGTTTACATACTATGAATGATAGGTTTTTGATGCCCTGTAGCTTTTTACACTACTCTCGTTTACATTTGGAATTTTAAGGAGAACAATCTATACCAAGCAACGCAGATTTAGCATTAGAGTAGGAACAGAAGTGTTGGTTACAAAATTCGACCAATTAAAATATACCAGATCAAAAACACAAAATTCACATTGACGCTATGTTAGCTCATCCTATGACCAGGACTGGACCTGCATGCCAGCGCCTACTCATACAAACAGGCCAGAGAGTTATTATGCACAACACCCAACGGTTATTAATTGTAACCTCTAAGTAAATGAATAGCCATTGTGACCTGAGGTTCAAAATATGTCACAGTTCCTCTTGCAGTCATAAAAGGCAAGTAGAGAAAGCTAGCACCAGGTGTGGAATTCAGCTATAAAAATGTTTGCTCCAATACTTCCAAAGAGGGGGGAACCAGCCAACCCAGGTGAACCCAGAGAATGGTCAGAGAGAGTGAGAAATAAATTAACACAAGGCTGTTATCAAAAGATTCAGATACACACTAAAAGTTACAGCTACACCATTCAAGTTTCAAGATAGTGTGCCTTTAGACAGTGACAGACAACCAGAGGTGTGGTATAAATCATACATAAGAGAATCAAATTAACAACTTAAGTGATGGAAAAACTTGAGTTTGTATAGTAAAACCCAAACAGTCAAGTGACTGTAAACTAACAAATGAATAATAATTAACTCCGTAACTCTAAAAGCTGACATATTAACACATAGCCTGTTTGAGAACCAAATTATTTGTACACAGTAACAAGAACAAACCCTTTATAAACACATTATTTCTTACACACTTAAGCATTTAATACTTGTAGTTTGACTTTGTTGAAGATTATAATCTTTCAATTACACTTTAGAAATTGTTAGATTTTCAACCATTTACGGTTAACGGCCTACGCCCGCGGCCCTCTTACCTCTCATTTGTGTGAATGCTTTTGTCAGACACATTTCCTGCGCTCTCAGCTCTTATGAATGTCTACGTTTTCCTCATTTTACATTCCCAAAAAAAGAAGACTTATTATGTCCAAATCTTATTGAAGAATTTCATCACGAAGGGTTAACAACAGAAGAAATGAGTTCACGGGCAATCCTAGCACAGAGAAACGAAGAAGTCAAATGAATTAATGCGAAAATTGCTGATCAGTAACACTGATTTAACTAATTGGTTAAATACATATCAATAGACTATGCTGAAACAGTTGGTGGTGATGGTGCGCAAGATAAAAACATCAACTTACAATATCACGAAGAATATCTAAACCGTTAACTCCATCTGCATTACTGTAGAAAGAAGGATGTATCGTAATGTTATTGCATAATTTATGTATGAGTGATGGGCTATGCAATAGGACAAAATTAGTTCAAACAATTCTGACATGTAAAATTTTAACAGGTGACAAGAAAGGTAATGTAGTACATTTTCCGTGGATAACATTAGACACCAAAGGAGATCTTGATATGCCATTCGTATTAAAACATTTACAGTTTCACATTAGAATACTGTTTTGCTATGACAATTAACAAATCACAGGGACAAACATTCGAAAAAGTCGGTTTATTTATTAGAGGGAAAGAAATTAAATTTACTCACGGGCAGTTATACGTTGTGTTGTCACGATGTAAGTCCAAACACAGAATCAAAATTCAATGCGATATTGATGAAAAGCGAATTCCAAATATTGCTTTTACTGAAGTTTTACAGTAAAAGTGCAAGTTTAAAAAGTATTAAACTTGCTAATTTCAAAGCCAAACAGAACGAAAACATATAACACAACATGAAAGAAAATTATGTTTCAATTTATTTAATTTTACTATGGCTAATTACTCACAATATAAAATAGTTAGGTCTATTATGCATATGTAACAATTCCCATGAAAAGAACAATCTTTTTAACTTGTATATCTGCGTAGTGCCAGCGCGGGGGTTGGCGAATGAATTGAGCAGGGGGCACAGCCCCCTAGTAAAACATAAAAAACCACACACATACTCACACAGTGGAATATGCAGTTGTCTAAACAACAAAAAGCAAAATCAGTACATCATTTTGTGCTTAGGCTGCATAAAGGGAAAAATAAATATGGTCAGATTAATAGAAAAGTAAAAAAGAAAATTAAGGGCGGTCAGACCACTTATGAAAGGCCAATGATGGGCTTTAAAAACAGAGTGCATGTCTAAAGATTACCCAACAAGGCTTACATTGCTGCCGATTTCAGTCAGCAGTTACTAAAGGTTAAATTCATCAGAACTTGGAAAGCGGAGTTTTACTGTGATGTATCAGTTTATCAAACAATGACATAAAAAGCACAGGGGGAGGGAGGGAGAGAGAGAGAGAGAGACAGACAGACAGAGAGAAAAGTTTTATTCTGAAAGTAACAAAAGGTCAGGGTTACCCAAGTATGTGGCACATTTCTACAGTAGCAAGAGTTCATGGGAATCAATGTGGAAATAAGTAAGTGCCTGTTGGCTGGTAACACTGCACGATTGTTTTAAATTCATTCCATTGAGCTGTTCTCTAAACCTACTTTTTCCCATACAACATTCTGAGGTGTTGGAGTCTGTCCTGGAAGTAGCAACTCTGTAGGGTGCATCAGTCCATTATACGGCCTCGCTCATTCACCATCACTCTGTAAGGTAATTTAGGGCCGTTGCCGTTCATGTGAACTGCATGTGTTTGGAGCATGGGAGGAAACCTCTGTAAACAAAGGGAGAACTTCAAACACAAGGCCCCCAGCCAGGAATGGCTCCAGGTTCCAAGCATTATTACCTGGCTGAGCTAATTGTTGCACCACCTGCTAACCTTGTTTTCAGGTTTTAATCGGTTAACCCAAAGAAAACATTCAGAAATCTGTTTATTGATTCCCCCTTGATTCAATTTCAAGGTTTTGGGGAGACAGATATATCCCAGAAGCACAACTTAGATAGGGTGTCAGTCCATTACAAGACATACCAGACAAATTTTGGGTCACAGTGTTCACCACCATAAAGAATATATCGGTAAGGGCTCATTTATACTTCACGCTCAGAACGCATATGCGCACGTATCATGGCTGCCATGCGTTCCCAGCTGAGCAGGTCCTCAGAAATTAACGTGACGTGTACGAGAGTTACAGTACCAGCAAAAAGTCAGGGGGCGCAGTGTGATAAAGTTGGAACATGACGTCAGAGAGTCTGTGTTTACTGTCTACATGTGAGAGAAAGCCACTATGCGGATCCTAGTAAGTTCAATGTTTGATGAATGGCTCGATGTGGTGAACCAAAATGCCGACATACAGATGCATTCGTGGCGCTTTTATATTTAAGCGTCGCATATTCCCGATCGTAATGACACGATGCATTTTAAAAGTCTCACATAACATCTTTTGTGCCGTCTTTTTTTCTGGGGCTTCCTCCTCACCTGACAGCAGCGACAAACGGCAATAGATTGCCACAGTGAACACATTAAATGTTAAATTAAGTATTCAAACTCTCTGCACATTTAGAATCCTAAGATTTATACTTGATATCACTTTCATGATGAAATGCATTAAAGTATGTATGTTAAATTTTACAGATAAATCGTTAATTTAAATAATGAACACTGTTAATAATTACACTCATTGGGGTAACACGGTGACGGAGCGGTAGCGCTGCTGTCTCACAGGGAGTCACGTCGCAGATATTACCTGCCTGGAGTTTGCATGTTTTCCTGCTGGGTTTCCTTAGTGTGCTCCGGTTTCCTTCCAAAGATATGCAGATTTGGTGACACTAAAATGACGCTAGTGTATAGGAGTGCTTGTATTTACCTTGCGATGAGCCGATGCCTTGTCCAGGGATTGTTTCTGCCTCGTGCCCAATGCTAGCTGGAATGGACACATCCCTGGATTGATGGATTTAATCATTAAACATCCTTTTCAGAGGTATTGCGGTAAGGTGTCATCGGAATTTAATGGGTGTTCCAGGCAATTCACAACACAGCGAAGCCAAACCTGTTCTCACGTGATGATATCTCGCACTGCCACCTGGTAAATTCCTCCAAATTTACATAAAGTACGCGTGCAACTACAAACAGTACAACGCTTGCGTAGCAGGAGCGTCCGCTGGAGCTCGCGTTGTGTGAAGTATAAATCCGGCCTAACACTCTCAGGGCTGCTTAATCCAAATCACAGTTAATACAGATAGCAAAGCCATTCCCAGCAGGAAACAGCTCTAGATAAGCCGCCAGTTCATCGCTGTGCCCTGTCATACCAATTCCAGTTTTGAATTGCCAGTTAACTTAACATGGACATCACTGGAGATATTGCTTGAGAAGAAGCATCCACAATGTATTGTCCATACAGGAACAGTGTGAATGTGCAAACTTTATACAAACAACCAATGGGCAAGAGATTTGAACCCAGGATGCTGAATCTGTGAGACAGCAAGGCCTCCTGCAGCACCACCATGCCACCTTTTTTTTTTTTTTAAACAAAAAACAGATGTGTATTTGAACATAATCTTTTGTTCAGGAGAAGGCTTCTAAGACAAAGAAGTTTAAGCAACATGAAACACATTCTGACAGTGTGCTGTAATAGTGTATGTATCAAAAGCAAAAATATAATACTGTAATACTATTTCAGAACGTTTTGTTACAATTTAAGGGAAACTTCACATGTTACTCTTTATGGTCCAACATTATTTTATTAAAATAATTTACATTATTCTCTTATTTCTTCATTTACAGTAATGCTGACTGTATTTATATTAAAATATAAGCATCTTAAATTAGATAAGGCCAATAAAAAATAAGAGCATGGTATCATTCTTTTATGTTATAGTTGCGTATTTTTGCGGTCTTTTTGGGTTGTTTTTGCTTGAAAGAAGATTCTGCTTTTGACTTTCCAGCCTTTTCCTTCCCCAGCAGTTCAGCTTTTCTTCCTTGCACCAAAACGTGACCGCCAGATTCCTCATTTTTCAACAGACAGGTTTCCTCTATCTTATTCCTCTTACTGATTTCTGTGCAAAAAACAAAATATTGAATGTTAGTATACAGAGATTTATAAGGTTGTTCAAAAATAGCATTATAGAGTGATTGCAGGTTCATTAAAAAATAATCCAAGTTTATTTCCCAGTCAACACATGTTGTGCACACATTTAGATATATTGGGCCAATTTGGAATCACCAATTAACATGTATGTCTTTGGAGATGGTTGAGGAAAACTGGGAAACCCAGGGGGAAAGATCCGCACTAACAGCCATAGAAAATGAAAGTGATAAAACGTTGCTGGCGCTTTGTGAATCCAGCACCCAGTCCTTGCCATTGTCCATGTGGCAAGGTTGGTTGGGGATTCTAAATTGATTCCAGGGATTTGAGCCCAAGTCTCTGTTGTGCTGAGGCAGCGTCCCTAATCACAGCACCGCAATGCTGGCACTATATTTCTACAAAGACACTTAATTCTGAATATAGAAGTAAAAGGCATCAGTGGTGATTCAAAGCTGGTTACAGGTAAGGAAGTGCTATCTAATTTAGTGCAGTCCCTCATAGATCTCTGCTAGGAGGCTACAAAATATTTGTTCTAGTATAAATTAACAATAAAAGATTCAGATCAATTGAATAAACTGGTGAAGTCTTCTAATGATAGCAACATTGGTGTGGCAACAAACAATGAGGCTGCAAGGGAGAGGATGTACAAGCTCTAAAATAAATTACCATTTTTCAAAACTGGGTATAACTTGTAAAATGCAATTCAATGCACAACAAGTGTCATTTGATATGAAAAGGCAAAAGAGACCATTAATTATGAATTGAGAATGAGTGTTTCTGACCTACAAGAAACTAAAGCTGGACATAGCATTCCAATACTAAAGCAAAGTGTAAAATCAATTAAAAAGGGAAATGAAATGTTGGGTTATACTGTATAACAAAAAAGCACAGTATGAGTTATGAGATGTTATGTGCTAGGGAAAGAGAAATTCAAGTACAGCAGGCAAGTTCTGGTCACCATGCTACAAAAACAGAATGTCTGGAAGTAATGCAGAGAAAAGCAGCAAAGAACTAAAATGCCTGTCCTCCTCCAAAAAGCTAACTGAACTGAAATTGTTTAGTCTCGAACGGAGGCTGTGTGGGGATTTATCAACCACATCTTTAAAATTCTCAAAGCTGTCAACAAAGTTCATCCAACAAAACTTTTATAATTAAATAGTGAACTGTGTACTTGAGTCAACCTTGTGAAGATTAAGGTAAAGGGCATTCGAAAACAAATCTGTACTCACTTTCTCACACAAAAGGCTGTGGGACACTGGTACAAACTATAGTCAGGTAAGCAGTTGAAAAAGAGCCTTAAAAATATCTGGATGAGATGGTGGGGCAAGTTAGCTTCTGACCAGCTAAATGAGTTTCACAGACTAAATGGTCTTCTGTAGTTTTCAAAATTTCATATTTTCTTTTTCTTCATTGCACTGTCTGTTATCCTCTATTACACAGTGATGCACTTCATAAATAAATGAACATCCACATTTGAAATAAACAGTCATCAACTACTGTCACCATCTGATTAATTTCTTTGTCTGACTGAAATCAAAACAGTATGATTAACGGCAAATGGAATGGTGTGTATGGAAGCTTAACATGGTGAAGCTGTACATGTCACATTTCATGTCAAAATCTTACAACATCCCATATTGCTAAGTGGCTGCTTTCAGACAGGTAGGTTGGAGTGATAGCCTGAAAAGTTTAACTTTATAATCTCAGCTCCATTTCTGTCAGTTTTCTGTAACTCTGTAACGACGTCTTCATTTTGGTAGTTAAGTTTTGTGTTTTTTATTTTATTTATTCTATTCACAATGTCACCCTCTTGATACTATTTGGTAATCTTTACTGTTATGCAGAGTTCTTTCAGAGGGCCCATGTTGTTCATGCTGCTTTGCAAAACAAGGATCGACTGTGTATTGAAGCACCAATTGGACTATTCATGATACATTTGCCTAACTTGGTAATAAAGGTACTCTGCAGCACAGATTGGGCAATGAAAGAGGCAGCATAATGCAAAACCCAATGCTAAACGATTTAATGATGTTAATGTTTAACACTGGATATTTGAAACTGGCAAATGTCTACAGGAGGCGCCTGAAGTTGAACAGCAAGTTAATATAAACCAAAGTAAACCTTGTTGGATCATCTTTGATAACCTCCGACCACTAAGCAATTGGCCCCCTGTTTGAAGTAATACATATCACTTGAAAGTCTGAAATGATAGCTGAAACCAAATGTTTGAAGTCTAGGGACAATTTGTAAATCTACATACACCAAAAACACTACGCATTAAGAAAATGTACTGTATAATTGTTTAACATTCATTCCAATGTGCCCGTGCACTTTAGGTTACTGGCAACTCACTTTATGTTCATGTGCTGATGTGTGTACATGAAAAGATGCTGAGAACAACTGATTTCCTGTCCAGGCTTGGTTTGTAGCTTGCACCTGCAGATATTGGGATATTTTCTGGCCCCCAGCGACCCTGAAGTAGCAGGTTTAAGAATGTTACTTTATATTTAACATTTTTAAAGTAATTAACTCTCCTGTGAATGGAAACATTTTGGATCATAACTTAATTGATCAACTCCTGCCCTCATCACTAAAAGCTCCGTTAAGAACCAGAATTATGAAGGTGTTTGAATAAGCATAGCTTTACATTCAGATTTACTGGAATTCTGATACCCTCACAGATTATAAACTCAGACTAGTGCTAATACACATTGATGTACAGATTGCTTAAATTTTAACACTAAAGAGGCTTTAGATAAAGCAGATCTCTCATAATAAAGGTAATTAAAGTGAATAACCATACTTTAAAGTGGAATGGACAAAATGAATTGTTTTTCATTAGGACTCTAAGATGTAATGACTGAAAGCATTAAACAGTATAACAAAATTGTGTTCAAGACAAATGCTACTCCAGATTAACAGAAGAAAATATTAACAACATTGGTGTTTTATTTGAGCAAAATATAACAAACAGGACAAACAAATAAGAAATAGGAAGATTATTAATGCCTATATTCCAAAGTATATTCTGTGATCAAAAGATGTCAGCCTATTTAAAATTACCAAGATATACAGTATACGACTACTAGAGCAGAGCCTTAGGCGACTTACAAAACTTTAGAGTGATCCGATGATATTAGTGCAGCCCTATTTGCCTTAATATTTTTAAAGCAAAAATTAAGATTTTTATTTTATCTTTTCACATCCTTGCATTTACCGGTGAAGCCATTCATATCGATTTTTAAAATGGTACCCAAATTTTTGATTGGCTGTCTCCCATTTTCTTTCCCTTCTTGCTGCCTGATGGTGACACTGAGCATTGCTGAGATCTTCACAAGATTTTCCTAGTAATCTAGTACAGAATTTGTCATCACCGATGACAGACCTGATATCAGACCATATTCATTGACATTCACCCGCACAGTAGTAAAATGCAGAATGTTCATACAGTGGACAAGTAAAAATAAAGACAAAAAGCATTTCTTTTAATCTCACCAAAAAGATGGCAGAGCTTAAATTATGTGATAAGTGGTTTAGTTTCAAGCTTCTTACTTTACTAGCAACTTAACAAAGTCTACAGGATGATTTACTATGTGCCTATATAAGCTAAAGAATGTCTTTGTCTAGTCAGAGTGGTTATAAGAGAAAGACGAGTTCACCTGCCACAGACAGAGAGACAGACAGACATTTTAGTGCTAATATCTATGTGTACTTTTCATGATGGAGTAATATGGAGGTCCTGTGGTTTGCTCTGCTCTCAGATGGATTTAGTGTCCTGGGTCTGAATGCCACTCTTAGTTTCTCTATTTATGGGAGTCTGCACATTCTCCTTTGATCTATGAGGGTTTTTTCTCTTCATTCTAAACACTTGCATTTCAGGTAGTGATGCACTAAACCTTTAAATTCAAAGCATAAGCCTAGTTTCAGAAAACCAGTCAGCCAAGTACTAAATGCAGTTATTCTTCGCACATGTGTATTTATGCCATTGCAGAAGAACTAAATCAAAATCAATTTCACTTTTGATTTGTGCCTGGCAATGAGAATGAATTATAAAACTGTAAGCTACGGTTTTTTTTATTAATTGAAATCAGTCTTTTCAAACTGAATATAGTTAAAGAAATGAGCTGAAAATGGAGAGGTAGATAAATAAATGAATAAATCAAAATAGCTTGTCATTGTGCTTTGTCGATTCCATTGTTGGCAAGTTGTATAGATCCACATCTATTTTATGCATCCTAATTTAGTTTGTCCTGGCATGATCTCTTCCACATCTCCTCTACTTTGTTCATTTTGTCTAACAGTATGTCATCATCATTTCTCATTCCTCATTATAAGCAAACCAGTATAATCTCCTACAGATGGTGTCCGTGGTGCACAATGCAATGCGGTTTGACATAACAGTCATTCCTTAATAGGGCAGGAAGCGCTGTTTTACAATGTGAAACATTAGTTTCTTTAGCAGACTGTCATGTGCTGATTGACATTTTTACTCATTCAGCTGAATACCAAGTGTACCAGTTTTCAGTGGCCAGAAATTCAGTGCATGCCTAACGTTAGGGCAAATGGAGACTTTAAACTGGTCCAGTATGACCATTGAAGATGTGTGAAAGGACTGTCAGTCTACTTAGGGTTGGTTGCTGAACTGAATTATTCAAGCTTAAGGATAATATCCTATATCTGAAGAATAAAGATTATGGTTTTTGTGATTTACTGCGCGTTATTATTTTAACTTTAGCATATTCAAAAATACACATAGTGCTTTAAGGTTAAAAATGGAAGTGCATTATACAGGAATACGTTGAACATTTAATTAAAATAACTTATTATTACTAAAACATTGAAGTGTTTTAAATATTGCAAAAGTTTGAAATATTGAGAGTTATTAAATTAATAGATCTCTGTACTGAATGTCATCAGACATGCCAGTACTAACTCAACATTGAGTAATTCCACAGACTGCACTGAACACCTGTAATTGCCAAAGGTCTTTAGAACTGTGCCTGCTGATCTTCCTAGGCAAAAAGGTATTAATGCCAAGTCAGCATTTGCACTGCCAAATAACTCAATTTACCAGACAGCATTAACACATACTGCAGAATTGTAGTAATGTCACATTGGGGCATTATGGTCTCAGTGCCTCTTTTGCAATTTGGAGTTTGTAAAATAGAAATTACACACAAAAAAAAAAAACACCAACCACACACAGATGTGTGTAAGAAATCATTTCATATGCCAATGCATTTAAAAAGCAAAGCTCTACTCAAAAGATATCTTGTACTTCTTTGTTCAGTGTCTTGTGAGGGGTCAGTTAGAAAATGACGTGAAGCCAGCATCAAACGTCACGACTTCCAGTTGGACAATTCATCATACTAAGGGCCGGTTTATACTTCCTGCTCAGAATGCATACGTGCACGCATCATGGCTGCCATGCGTTCCTAGTGTTCGTTTGACGTGTCCTCTGAGCACGTCCTCAGAAATTCATGCAACTTGTGCGCGAGTTGCAGTACCAGCAAAGAAAAATCAGGGGGCTCAGTGTGTTCAAGTTGGAATATGATATCAGAGTCTCTGTTTACTATCAAAATAGGACAGCAAGCCACTTTGCAGATCCTGTAGGATCAGTGTGTGTGTGCTTCGATGTTTGATGAATGGTTCATTGCGTTGAAGCAAATCATCAAATTTAAATGCTGACATATAAATGTAGTTGTAGTAGTTTTGTTCATATTCCCCTATCGTAATGATACAATACATTTTAAAGGTTTTACATACCATCTTCTACGTCATTTTATTTATTTTTTACACAGTGAAGGAAAAAAGGTCTAATTTGTGATTAAAGTCAAAAATTCAACTTTAATCTCATAATTTATTTTGTCATTAAAGTAGAACGTTGTAAACGTCATCATAAAATTGACCCAGTTGTTAATCACTAAGTCCATCTGGGGCTTCCTCCTGCGCTGACAGCAACGGCAGGCAGTGATTGCTCTTTTCACATTTAGAATCCTTAGATTTATACTTGATATCACTTTCATGATGAAATCTATTAAAGCATGTATGTTACATTTTACAAATTAATCGTTAACTTCATTTAAATAATTAATACTGTTAATAATGACCCATGTGGGGGTTGGCACGGTGGCGGAGTGGTAGTACTGCTGCCTCGCAGGGAGTCACGTCCCTGGTGTTTCTTGCCTGGAGTTGCATGTTTTTCTGGTGGGTTTTGACAGTGTGCTCCAGTTTCATTCCAAGGACATACAGGTTTGGGGATTTGGTGATGTTAAAATGACGCTAGTGTATGTGTGTGCTTGTATTCATCTTGCAATGAGCCGATGCCCCGTCCAGGGATCGTTTCTGCCTCGCTCGCGATGCTAGCTGGAATGGTCACATCCCTGGATTGATGGATGTAATCATTAAACATCCAACATTTTCAGAGATATTGTGGCAAGGTGTCCTGGGAATTTAATGGATGTTTCCGGCAATTTACAACACAGCAAAGCTGAACATTGTTTTCTCACCATGATGACATCTGATGGGATCGTCCAAATTTACATAAAGCACACGCTTGTGTAGCAGTAATGTCCACATCATGTGAAGTATAAACCCAGCCTAAAGGGCTGCTGCTGCTGGATCTTGTTGTCAGAATCGCAAGCGATGACAGATCACATGACTCCCTCATGTCTTCTCAGCATGGCTTCAACGTTTCAAAATATGTAACTTTGCCTTATTTTCATAGCCAATTGATATGTTGTCTGACCGCTCCACTGGTTGTCACAACTCATTAGATGTTAACTCTTGTACACACGGAAGCCTTTCCTTATGACAAGCCACCACAACAGATTGATTTTGTTGTGGCTCGTCGTGAACAGGTATGATGGACTCACTGGGGATTTCATAGTACATGATTGGAAGTGGCACTTTGCATCACTGTCTACAACCTCCAAAGGTTATGAAAATCGCGATAAACTTCATGTAGCGTAACACTGGCATAATTCACAGAATTAGCCACTTCTATCAGGTGTTAGCAGCATAGTAACACTATAGGTTACTGAATAAAAGGCCTGCTCTTCATTTTAATACTTTCTTTCCTAAGACATTCACTCATGCCAATCTGATGCAGTATTTAATATGAAAAATTTTGATGGTTAGTTTCATCGATGCTTCTGAGAATTTTCCATCCATCCATTATCCAACCCGCTATATCCCAAATACAGGGTCACGGGGATCTGCTGGAGCCAATCCCAGCCAACACATGGCGCAAGGCAGGAAACAAACCCTGGGCAGGGCACCCACACACACACCGACACACCAAGCACACACTAGGGACAATTTAGAATCACCAATGCACCTAACCTGCACATCTTTGGACTGTGGGAGGAAACCGGAGTACCCAGAGGAAAACCACGCAAACACGGGGAGAACATGCAAACTCCACGCAGGAAGGACCCAGGAAGCAAACCCAGGTCTCCTAACTGCGAGGCAGCAGCGCCACCCACTGCGCCACCATGCCGCCCCTGAGAATTGTGAAAACCAGAATTAGGGCCTCACACAGCCTTTTCTTCTCAAAAATAAATGTATGTAATTTCCTTAGCCAGTCACTGTAAAAACAGGCCTTTTAGTCCCGAAATACAACTGGCTGCTTTTCTCTACACAGTTACCAGTGCTGGAGTGTCTCTTTTGCAGCAGGGTGACAAGAACTGAAGCCAATACAACAGACTTGCTGATGACAACCTTCTACAGTCAGAGCATAATTTTGCTTGATTCACGATTTTCAACAGTTTTTGCAGCATAACCTAACATTTTATTTGGAGATGACATGATCCTGTTGGCTTCACCAGGCTGTGAACTACATCATGTACTGAGACAGTCTGCGAATGAGTGGGAAGCAGCATGGTTGAGGATCAGCACTTCTAAATCTGAAGCCATGGTCCTTACTAGGAAAAAGGTGGACTGTCCTCTCTGAGTGGGAGGTGAGTTACTGCCTCAAACAAAGAAATTTATGGACCTCAGGGTCTTGTTCACGAGTGAGGGGGAAAAAGGGATGGCGAGAGTGACAGACAGATAGGGACAGAGAGTCCAGTTATGCAGTCATTTTACTAAACCATAGCAGTGAAGAATGGGCTGAGCCAGAAGGCAAAGCTCTCGATTTACCAGTGGATCTACGTCGCTACCCTCACCTATGGTCATGAAAGAAAGAATGAGCTTGCAGGTACAAATGGACAAATTAAAGCTTGCCTGAAGGGTGAATGTGCTTTCCCATAGAGATAGGAAGAGAAACACAGACATCCAGGAGCACTTCAGAGTAGAGCCCCAGAGTATTGAGTTGGCACGTGTGGCTGGGGAAAGGAACGTATGGGCTTCACTGCTAAAACTGTAGCCCCTGTGACCCAGTCTCGGATAGGCAATGGAAAATGAATGGCTGCTTTTTTACATAACCTAGATAACGAGAATATTGCTTCAACATAAACTCTTGAATCACTTCCAGAGGTTTCTTCATGTTGTACAGTAAACACAACTAAAGTGAATTTTTACAATTAAACTTAAATTGAGTAACCAACGTTTTGCATATCATTTTACTTGTAGAGTTGAAGAGGCTGAGCAGCTGGTTCTCAGTTTTACCTATTATTCATTAAACGTTGGTCACAATTGTTTATTTCGTTCTTATTCTGTTGAAGTCAAAAACAAAATGGGTGAATAACTATAGGGCTCACAAACTCTGGAATTTTAGAAATTCCCCTATCCATTTAAATAAAGACAGTAGTTTCATTTTTTAGCACAGCACATAGTCTTGTTAGAGCTGCTGCTAAGACTGTCTGCATTGCACTTTAGTAACTGTGTTTGGATTGGATCTTTCTCTTCTCAGTGCCCTGCAGTGCCACGTTGTATCACTGCCATTTTGATCACATGTTACCTCCTGGCATTCAGAGAAGACCTTAGAGCGAATGTCTCAACAAAACTCTGTCATCAGTTTGCAGAGTCATTGACCTTTTCTTGCATCATGGTGGCTTTTTGAAGTTCTGCAGAAAGGTTGAATGATCAGATGGATAAGGCTCTCTTCTTTATTGCCAGCTGATTGTGCCTTAATACTGTATGATTTATACATTTCCATTATTCACTATATACATACATACATTTACATGCATGAGACAAATTTTAAAAAGCAAATTCCATTTTTCACTTCATTTTCACTCTACTTGCAAGGATAAGTAAATTGAAAGTCAAAGTCAAATGAAAAATGTAATTAATTTATTTTAGTTACAATAATGTAACCATTCTCATTCATCAATTTTCAATAGGCTTATTAACTTCAGGCTCAAAAGGAGTCAGAGCCAAAAGCAGGAAGCCTACACTGAAAAGGACAGCATTCTGTCACACAGGACCAGTTTAGAGATGCCTTGTATCCTCAAACGTGTATCTTTTTCAGTACCTGCAGAAAAGCCCACGCAGACAGGTGGGAAACACGTAAACACCACACAAGGAATGCCTGGGATGATGTTCAAGCCCTGGATCCTGCAGTTGTGAGGTCATAGCACTAATGACAATGCCAGTGCATCATGTATTCTCACTACACTATATATGCAAATATGTTCAGCCCTTGGCACATATTGTAATAAGCTTAAAAATCAAGAAACATCTAAAAGAAGAAAAAAATACACCAATAAAAATAAAAGTTTAGTCCTTGACTCCCAAAGGGTCAGAATATAATATCAGAATTACATTTAACATGTTTTATATATAAGCTTAAGAATTTGAAATTGTTTAAACTTATGATATTTTAAGGTGTTTGTCTGCAAACTCACTCCTTACCATCTCTGGGTGTGCAGGCAGAGAGATTAGAGCTGCTGTTCAGCATCAGCCAAATATCTTCCAGACCACTCGACCCTGCAAATTCTTGGCTGGATAACAGTCTGCTGCGCTGTGATTGGTTCAACTCGGGAGGCATGTTCTCAGTGTCATTTTCAGGACGATGATCCTTAATAAGTAAACAAGAAAAAATGTTTATTAAAAAAAATAAAATCTCCAGAGATGTGCCAGAAACAGTGGATTAAACATTGTACATGTAAAACTTCTGGTACTCCATCTTTATTCTCATCTTTCTCTAACATATGAGACCCCGGTGGTTTCATCAGTATTTTTTCTGTTCCCATAGTGATTACACTTCTACTCTGTAATTTTATGTTCAACTTCTACACCACTTAATTAACACACTCACTAAAGATGTGTTCATGTTCTGCAGTAGTGATGGATCCAATTCAGAATCTAAACTTTGTAAACTATCAAAAACCAGTAAAGTTTTGACTGCTGCATAACAATCTAATGCTACCTTCTGACCTGACCTGATGGCCAATTACCTGGATTAAAAAACACCACAAGTGGCCGTTATCATGTAAGTACTTCCCTAAACCCCCCTAAGTTACAAGCTCTTCCCTTACAATCCTTACAGTTAAGTGTGTGACACACTCATAGACCTACACAGGGCCTCTTGAAAGAACAAAAGAAATAATAGAGATACCTGTTCAACAGCTTAAGGAATGATGTTCATAAAGACTTATTATATAAAGACTGACTGCTTATAACGTAAGAGTGCAAATGTTGGGGCACCATAAGAAAAACGGGCAGGAGGGCTAACATTACTAGAGGACTAGATAAGAGTTGTATGATAGAAATATTACAAGTAATATACAGTTAGGAAGTTGAAATGAAGATGGCTCAGTATCATCGTTGAGTCCACCACTTTTACACTAGTGGTTTACTCCTGACCTCAGCACATTCTACACATTTGTAATTTACTTACTTCTAGGATGTAAGGGCGGGCAGGCAGGGGTAGAAGTAACAAGGCAGTGACGCAACAGTTTCCATATTTAAAAGAGGAGCCATATTGTTAAATGGAGGAACATCTCCAAGGGCTACTGGGTAAATTATCTTTCAGGAAACAATAAGTAAATAGACTGGTGCCCTGTTCAGCACTGGATCTTGCCTTGCTGCTGGAAGATGCCCTGGGTTCTTGTGACCCTAAACTGGAAAAAGTTGACTTGGAAAGCAAACAGAACCACTGATACTTTACAATTGTTTCCACTGTCAGAAAAGGAATTGTTTATAATATTAAGAGGCTGATGAGAATGACAAAGTGGCGACTGCTGCTAACAAGGACAATCTGCCACTTACACCTGTGTCTCTGACCTCTTAAATTTATTTTTAGGCAGAAGGGACCAGCCTCAAGTAGAATAGATGGTACACTGCATTGTGATTGGAGATGCTAGAAAACAACATAAGAGAACGACTCCTCTAAACATGAAATGAGGCGAACAGGGAAGCTAATTAGACAAGGCTCTCCTTTGGTACAAATTAAAAAGAGTTTGTAATCATTGAACATATGCAGTCACTATAGCACTCCAGGGCTGCAGAACTTGATTTTCTCAGACCTATTAATTAGGTAAATAAGAGACAATGACTAACGTAGTTACATGTTGCATTAGTTTATTAGATCTTCATTCATTTTCAAAAGGGTTTGATTCAGTGCAAGGTCATGGAAATCTGAAGCCCAGTTAAAATGTTAGTGAATTTAACATTGTAAAGTACTGTCTGTTGTATCATGAATTTAGAATCTGTCTTTCTATGTATAACATGGTGATTTTCATATCAATCTACCCATCTATTATATTTTGCATTTCATATCCAACTATCACATTGTGCCCTTAAAATCAACTGAATATAACCTTTAATATACAATATATAATGCATAGTACCTTTCTTATTGATAGTATTATACATTAAATATATACCGTATTACCTTCTGTTTAATACGGTGCTTTTCAGCTTTCTATCAATTTATCTGGGCGGCACTGTGGCGCAGTGGGTAGTGCTGCTGCCTCACAGTTAGGAGACCCGGGTTTGCTTCCCCGCGTGGAGTTTGCATGTTCTCTCCGTGTCTGCGTGGGTTTCCTCCGGGTACTCCGGTTTCCTCACACAGCCCAAAGACGTGCAGGTTAGGTGCATTGGCGATTCTAAATTGTCCCTAGTGTGTGTGTGTGTGTGCGCGCGCGCCCTGGCTGGGGTTTGTTTCCTGCCTTGCACCCGGTGTTGGCTGAGATTGGCTCCAGCAGACCCCCATGACCCTGTAGTTAGGATATAGCGGCTTGGATAATGAATGGATGGATCAATTTATCTATCAATATGCCATTTTACTTTTAACTTTCCTTTCATCCATCCATCCATCAATCTCTTCATGATTAATAATACCTTTAAAGTCTGTCTCTCTGTCTAGAAGGGGTGAATGTAAAGTTACACTTATGAGTACATTTACCTTCATCAAGAACACCCAAGTGCAATAACTACATTGGTTTAAGTAGAAACACACCTTACGAGTAAATGTCTGAAAGCTCTGGCTGCTCCTGTCATGTTTTTCCAAAGAGGCCGGGTGTGGACGTATAGGCCTTTTATAGTTCTCCCTCTGTGCATACTGTAGCTCCTGTCAGAGAAGACAAGGATAACATCACAGACCTTCATAAGGCGAGTCTCCAACAGCAGTGCATCATTCAGTGAATCATTTATTTTTGGTCTTTTGTCACCCCCTAAAGGAAAAAGTTGGTCTGTGCAAATAAAATAAGTAGGAGCCACAAAAACAGTGCTTCACCTACTTTAAACAAAAAAGGATTGAGTCTACAATGTTCATTCTTTAAAAACAACTTTGTAGTTGCCATGAGATAAATGCAGGCTTTAACGTTTTGGCATGAACAATGAGAAAGCAAAATCAGTAAAGACTTTTTACAGTTATATTTTTAGAATATTTTATTCAAACCACAAGTACAGTGGAATAGCTTCTATATTTCAATGATGTAGGACAGCACTATGGTGTGGTTGATTCAGCTGCTGCCTCCTCACAGATCCAGTGTCCTGTGTTTGTTGAATCCCATTCCTAATTGTTACCAATGTGGAGTTTGCACATTCTCCCCAATTGTGCATGAGGTTCCCTTACAGTCAGATTAAGTTCAGACTCCAAACTGGCCCATTTGTGTGCGAGTGTAGTCTGTGATGGGTTCTGGCTGCACTCTACAAAGTTGTTTCCTACCTTGCACCAAACTCTGGGTCCCTGTGATTCTGAACTGGATTAAGCAGATTTGAAAATGTTAAAAATATTTTATATATGGGATTCACTGGCATAGGTGTGAATAATTAGTAGAATTGTCTAAACCAAGTGTCCCAAGGGACAGCACGCTTACACAGCGTTTAGCTCTACTGCTGCATGAACCTGTCTTCTAGTGTTCCAAGTCTGTGTGTCTGGTTGTTGTCCATGTTGAATTTGCATGTTAAAACCGTGGCTCCATGCCAAGTGACAACTTCTAAAACTCCATCTGGACTGATCAAAAGTTGATTTTGTTTGAGAAACTTAAAACAGCTGCAAGACAAATTTACATCAGTGTTCTAACTTGCTTATCTAGGGTTGCAGAAGGCCAGTACTTATCCTGGTAGGTGGTGGGAACCAGTGATTTTAGATTTTTACATGGCCATTAATTGTAATGAAATCTTTAATATCAAATTTTTTTTGATTGCTAGACTGAATTATATCTCATGTACTCTAGCCACTAGTTCTATGACCAACAAGCCAGAATAAATATCACAGCAGACTCAGGAGACCATGAGGACTCCTGGCGATATAAAAATGTGATCTAATTTGGGATCCTGAGGTGTTTCGTCATGTGGTGGGTGCGGCAACGCGCTGTATCAGTGGATGCTCCCAGCCTATTCCTCCTCCTCTTGCTGTGATGAGTAAAGAGCAGGTTTGGAGTAGATTAGGTTAAGATCTGTTCTCTCTTTTCTGAACACCTTTGTGACCTGTCCTCCATCGGTGGATGGGCATGCGCTCTTCACTGTCCTCAGTAAAAACACTGTTGGTGTAGGAGTGGTGGGGAGAGGAGATGATTTCACATTTGAGTAGAAACTTATGTTTCAACACACACACATGCTGTCTGTAAACACACAAATGGCGAACTACTTGAATATCTGCATTACCTGGTGAGTCAGCTGGTACTGGAGATCCTCGAGGGCCTTCAGGCGATTCTGTGTGTCTTGCTCCAACTGTTTCGAAGCCTGAGGGAGAGCTGGAGCAGTAGTGGAGGTCGACTCGTAACCTGCAATGGAGTCCAAATTCTTGAAGTTATGGCAATGAATCACTGCAGTGTAAGGATGTTCATTTCAGAATACAATCTATGAAGGTCATAACATCATACATTCTGACCCACTAGAATCTTAAATACAGTATATTGTGATGTAAAGGTGATATACACTGAAGTTCCAAAAGTTGTTCCAAACAGAATAGAAAATACTAAATTCTAAAAAACAGAAGAATCCATCCATCCATCCATTTTCCAACCCGCTGAATCCGAATACAGGGTCACAGGGGTCTGCTGGAGCCAATCCCAGCCAACACAGGGCACAAGGCAGGAACCAATCCTGGGCAGGGTGTCAACCCACCGCAGAAACAGAAGAATCTTTAAAAAAAAAAAAAAAACGGATGCAAAACATAATACTCAGTCATATTACCTGCTGTTATTGATGGGCTATTGAAACTGATGACTAGCAAATAATCAGTAATTTAATGAGGCATAAAAATGAATGGACTAGGATCCTGTTTACAGTTGGTTTTGCCCTGTAATCAATGCTGCCACCACTTCCAGCAAACGCTAGTTGAATTAAGCAGGTTTTATAATGTTAGGATATAAAATTAATAATAATAATAAAAAAAAAGATTAAATAATTACACTGAGGTAGGGTAGTTGTATGTGACAGCATGAGACACACGTGCTTAGCTGATACACAGTCACAACAAGATGTCAGTGTCATGGTCTGGCCTGGGCTCTGCTAATGAATCCTGCACTTTATGTTACTTTTCCTTCACAACTTGTTAAGTTATTTATGGCTGAGTACTGCTTTGCTTAAGTCAATCAACTCTGAATTTGTGGACAACAGAGATTTTATTAATTTTGCTCCATTTATAGTTGAGCATCTGTTACAGAACAGTCCACGTCCTTAAGAAGTTTGACAATCTGCAGTAACAAAGTTTAGGATTCCTGGTCAACCATCTTTTTGTACATTGAAATCTGTGTTGGGGCTTTATCACTGTTACCTTTTTTTCCAGTTTTTTTCAGTTCTGTCTTGTTTTGTAAAATAGTATTGAACTACCTTAGTAACATTCCTTGAATAGCTTTTCATTGTTTCTTGCAATTAATTATGTGTTTGTTTAGAGACATTAGTGAGTCAATAAGTCACTTAGCTTGGTCTGGCTTTGCTCATGGCTCCTCCCTTAAAATACAAAAATAATTATTTAAATTTCTTTTATTTTTCATGTGACAGTAGAGAAGTACTGTTATGTCACATTGATGTCAAGGAAATACAGGATCCACAACCCATTAAATAATACACCAGAACTCGCCGTCACTAGTAACTAACGGTTGAAACAGATGTCACAATAATAAACCATAATCTCAAATTATTATCTCAAAGTCATGTGAAAAAGTAAGTAGACCCCCCAAGGAAATTGTTGACTTTTTAACATACAGGAATAGGCAAACACTGCCTACAGATAAAGGGGATATACTTGAATAAAAACACAAGAAAAATTAGCCTTTCCAATCATTTATTCAACAAAAAATATTATCAGGTCTGATGGTCTACTGGGGAAAAAGTAAACACACCTTTGGCCTCAGAAGCTGGTGTTGATCCCTTTAGCAGAAAAGACTTCTAGTAGGTGTTTTGCATAACTGCCCACCAGTCCCTGATATGGGTTTGTGACATTTTTGCCCACTCCTCCACGCAAAATTCCTTTAGTTTTCATGCATGTACTGCCTGTTTCAAATTACAATATGATTCAAATCAGGGCTTTGACTAGGCCAGTCCATAATCCTCCATTGCTTCTTTTTAAGCCACTCCTGGGTGGATTTGCTATTGCCCTTTGGATCATTATCATGCTGAAGGGTCCATTTCTGGTTCAACTTCAAGTTCTGGACAGATGCAGGCCTCACACTCTCCTCAAACACATTTTGATATAATACAGAATTCACAGTTGACTCAATGACTGCAAGCTGCCAAGGCCCTGAAGCAGCAAAGCAACACCAAACCATGATACTTCCACTGCCATGCTTCACAGCTGGTACAGAATTCTTCCCCTGAAATGGTCTGTTTGGTTTGCACCAAACATGTCTACTTTTACTGTGATCAGACAGCTCTAGTTTTGATTTATCTGTCCATAGTCTAATGATCCAGAACACCTGGTCTTTGCCTAGATGACCAATGGCAATTGTCATCTTGCTCTAATGCTCTTTTTGTAGAGGAAAGGCTTTTTCCTACCACACCTGGTATGCAGGTCAAATTTCTACAGCCTCTTTCCGATTGTGGATGCATGCACTTTGACACCATCAGTTGCAAGAGTCACCTGCAGATCCTGTGATGAAATTTTGGGGTTCTTAGAGACTTCATTTATTATCAAATGGTGAGCTCTTGGTCAGAATTTGCTGGGCTGACCAATTCCGGACAATTTAGCAGTCTTTAGAAAACTGTGCTACTTGTAGATGATTTTCCCTACAGTGGAATGATTGACTTCAATAATCTGGTTAGATCTCTTTAAGATCCCCTTTGATCTTGGCATAATGGCACCACACTTGTCAACAGCAAAGACAACACCAGACATCTGTGGTATCACCTGCATACTCCCTAAGGCGGTTCTAATCGTTGGTAATTAATCTTGATTCAAATTTTATGTATTTGATGCGATGATAAATGTCAGGATGGATTTACTTTTTCTACATGCCAAATCTGAATTCTTGTGAATTTAGATTAGGAGAATGAAAACACCATTTTAATTTCATGCGTCATTTGTTCAAATACAAGTATATCACCTTTAACTGTAGGCACTGTTTACATGGCATGTGCTTACTTTTTCACATGACTGTATATGCGCCTCATTTAGAACTGGATAAAAAAAAATAACATTTAACAAAGCAATTGCTATAAAACAATTCAACAAGATGGCACAAAAATAGGAGAAATGAGTTTACAGAAAGACAAAGGAGGCAGCTGATGGGGAGGTGTAATGTCATAGTGCACATAGTATTGATAATCAGACATCACTAGACCAAAAATAAAAACAAAATACAGTAAATAACTTAAAAAATCCCAGTCAAACAAATTCCAACCAGAAAAGTGTGGTAAAACAGTACCAGTATGCACACAGGCCCCGAAAAACCTTGACACTGTCATTAAGCTTAAGCAAGGCAGAATAGTGCTTAGCGCTTCTGTGTCAGTGCTGCCCTGGAAGCCCTCCTCTGTTTAGACAACATTAATTCTTTCAATAGCAATGTGACAACTGATAGCTTCATACTAAAATAATGATTCTCCAAAGAGTCAAAGTTAAGAAAGAAGAATGAGAATTACAGTTTTTGCTCTTACCATACAGGCCTGCCTCAGCCAACTCAGCCCTAAGTTTGTTGCCAATGGCAATGAGCTGCTGTTTGTCACGCGTCAGCTGGGAGATGCAGCGTGCGGACTGTTTCAGCTTCGCTTTCAGCATTTGTACACTGTGCGTTTCAAACAAGGACGTTTCAGTCTTGGGGTCAGTGCCAGTCAATCTCTGCCTCAGACGAAAGTTTTCCTCCTGCAGCTGCTTCACCAGCTCATTCTTGAAATGGAAAGAGGCAACAAGTCACTATATATATATATATATATAAACTGCTCAAAAAAATTAAAGGAACACTTTGAAAACACATCAGATCTCAATGGGAAAAAGAAATCCTCCTGGATATCTATACTGATATAGACTGGGTAATGTGTTAGGAACGAAAGGATGCCACATCGTTTGATGGAAATGAAAATGATCAACCTACAGAGCCCTGAATTCAAAGACGCCCCAAAAATCAGAGTGAAAAAATTATGTGGCAGGCTAGTCCATTTTGCCAAAATTTAATTGCAGCAACTCAAAATTGTACGCAGCACTTTGTATGGCCTCTGTGTTCTTGTATACATGCCTGACAACATCGGTGCATGCTTCTAATGAGATGACAGATGGTGTTGTGGGGGATCTCCTCCCAGATCTGGACCAGGGCATCACTGAGCTCCTGGACAGTCTGAGGTGCAACCTGGTGGCATTGGATGGACCAAAACATAATGTCCCAGAGGTGTTCTATTGGATTTAGGTCAGGAAAGTGTGGTGGCCAGTCAATGGTATCAATTCCTTCATCCTCCAGGAACTGCCTGCATACTCTCACCACATGAGGCCAGGAATTGTCGTGCACCAGGAGCCACTGTACCAGCATAGGGTCTGACAATGGGTCCAAGGATTTCATCCTGATACCTAATGGCAGCCAAGGTGCCTTTGTCAAGCCTGTAGCGGTCTGTGTGACCCTCCATGGATATGCCTCCCCAGACAATCATTAACCCACCACCAAACTGCTCATGCTGAATGATGTTACAGGCAGCATAATGTTCTCCATGGCTTCTCCAGACCCTTTCACTTCTGTCACGTGCTCAGGGTGAACCTGCTCTCATCTGTAAAGCACAGGCACCAGTGGTGCATCTGCCAATTCTTGTATTCTATGGCGAATGCCAATCGAGCTGCATGCTGCTGGGCAGTGAGCTCAGGGCCCATTAGAGGACATGGGGCCCTTGGGTCACCCTCATGAAGTCTTTCTGGTTGTTTGGTCAGAGACATTCACACCAGTGGCCTGCTGGAGGTCATTTTGTAGGGCTCTGGCAGTGCTCATCCTGTTCCTCCTTGCCCAAAGGAGCAGATACTGGTCCTGCTGATGGGTTATGGACCTTCTATGGCCCTCTCCAGCTCTCCTAGAGTAACTGCTTGTCTCCTAGAATCTCCTCCATGCCCTTGAGACTGTGCAGGAGACACAGCAAACCTTCTGGCAATGACACGTATTGATGTGCCATCCTGGAGAAGTTGGACTACCTGTGCAACCTCTGTAGGGTCCAGGTATCGCCTCATGCTACCAGTAGTGACACTGACTGTAGCCAAATGCAAAACTAGTGAAGAAACAGTCAGAAAAGATGAGGAGGGAAAAATGTCAGTGGCCTCCACCTGTTAAACCATTCCTGTTTTGGGGTCATCTCATTGTTGCCCCTCTAGTGCATCTGTTGTTAATTTCATTAACACCACAGCAGCTGAAACTGATTAACAACCCCTCTGCTACTTAACTGACCAGATTAATATCCCATAAGTTTCATTGACTTTATGCTATACTCTGATTAAAAGTGTTCCTTTAATTCTTTTGAGCAGTATATATATATATATATATATATATATATATATATATATATATATATATATATATATATATATATATATATATCTCATTAATCTTTCGTCTAATAGTGCTTTCTTGTTTTGCTGAATTTTAATACAATTTGCTGTAGGGAAAAAAAAGGTAACCTTTCATCCATTTTTTTCTTTGTTAGCCAATCTCTCATATAATCAAACATCAGACTGCTTACCTGGTCCACTAACACTGGAGCTGTGCGACTTGCAATGTCCAACTTCAAAGCAGACACCTGAAATATAGCAAAAAAAAAGAAATAAAAAGACGTAAATTAGGCAACCTGACAGCAACTCAGCACCTAAATGTCTCAAGGAGCCAGCAGCCAAACCACATGCACTTCATGCAATCCACCTGAACCTAAGCATGAAAAAGCTTCAGTTGCTGCTGGAAGGTTCGGAAGACACACCTACTAGTCTGAATGTGGATCCCAATAGCCAAGGGCAGTGACAGTAGCACACTGTGCTATAAAAATGGCACTATCCTTCAGATGAGATGTCCTCACACTCTGTGGTCATAAAAGATCACTGGGCATCCTTCGTAAAGTATGTCCAGGCTAAACTACCCACAATGGCCTAGCCATTCTGGCACCCTAATCGTCCCAGTTTCATTTGGATAAGTACTGTGCAACCCTCCACCATTTAACAGCTAATGTTTGGTGAGCGTACTGGGGCAAAAAATGGTTGCTGTAGCATCATCCAAACATTAGTGGTGGTTGAAATGGCTTTCCACTCAGTACGTAAAAGTGCTTTGAGCAGAGAGAAAAGCACTATATAAATGTAAAGAACTATTAATAGGGAGTATTATTCATTTACAATTGTATTTTTAAGGAAAAATGTGCATGTCCTTTCATCTCCTTACCCAGGTGGGGTTGAGAGGAGTTAGTGCCTATTACGATAACAATGCACAGAAGCCAGCCCTGGATGGGGTGCCAGTCCATCACAGGCCGCACTCCTACTTTTAATGACACTGAGCATGCTTCGAGTTATCGAGTAACCTAACTTGTACTCATTTCTGGAGAGATGTTCTCTATATATTGTGGAGCTTGCCTAAAGACACTAACATTTCATGAGAGTTAAACAGGACTTTTTCATTCATTTGACTTTTCTTTTTTTAATGTTACACCAGATCCCATCACTTTTGCACTATCAGTTAGTTCAAGTTGCTTTTGTCCTCACCAGCTGGCTACAGGATTTATTTATTGTGCACCCACCTCGTTCCCAAGCGCCACAGCCTCCAGGTTGCGCTGTAGGTTGCCCTTGAAATACTCCTCTGCTTCCTTGCGAGTCTCAGTGAGCTCCAGTTCCAAATTAGCGACTCGCTCCCTGAGGCCAGCAATCTCGGAATTCTTGTGCTTTGCTTGATTTCTCATCTCAAACTGGAGCTGATCATACTCCACCTGCTTCTGGCGGGCCTGAAATTCACAGGAGAAAGGCATTAGGCACAACAGCCTTTGAAAAAGCTCTCCCCTCCATCTTTGGAAGAGAAGAATAAGAGATTCACTTTTTAAGCACTATCAAAATATCCACAAGAGTGGTTAAAAAACAACTAAAAGAATCAGAACTGTCATTCTGTGCTTCTATTTATTTATATCACAATACTGTTAACCCCAGCAACTTACAAATTGTATGTATAAGGTATGCATGTTCCCATATAATCACAGTGTCATTCCTGGCAGGCAAACCAAGTTAGAGTCACAAAGGGAATTACAAATTGAGTGTACCATAATATAAAAGCGCAAACACATCATCCTTAAACCAACTCAGGGTCACAGGGAGCAAGGCCACCCTATGACTCACTCATGCACACACCCACACAGGGCCAGTTTGGAAATGCCAGTTAACCTATCCGGGCACATCTTTGGCAATGGGAACAGAAAACGAGAATACTACGGGAAAAAGCCATGCAGGCTGCACACGGACAACGACTAGGTATGGGATTTGAACTCAGAACGCTGGATCCATGAGGCAGCAAACTACCCATATTAATGTTGTTCTTGGTGAACCGAGCATGTGGAGCAACTACAAACCTTGCAGACATTTTATTCTTTTTGGAATAATTACTTAACTCCTTTGCTGCACCCCAGATGGGTACCAGAAGAGATATCCAGTCTAATTAAGGTGCAGAGATGTAGCACTATATGTGCTATTGATCTGTAATGTATGCTTTCCAATGAAACCTTAAAGCCATTCAAATTTGGCAGGGAAAGGACAGACTTATCATTACAGTGAGTGGGAGGACATAAAACAAAAGTGTTATAATTTTATATATTACACCTTTCACTGTGAATGTCATCCTTAGATGCTACAATTATTTTAGAATTTCTGTATTACCACCTCTGGCAACTGAATCAGTGGTAGTAGCTAGAACAGCAACATTTTCATCTTATACAATATCTTTCACAATGAACATTATCCATAGATCCTTTACAGATGAAGGTGGACTGAAAAGTTTAAAAAATTTTAACAATATGAACACGAACAAGTGAAATAAGAAGCAGTGACTCAATGGTAGTAACCAAAACAGCAATTTAAAATTTTTATTTTGGCGTCCATTGCCTTGACACTTGACAAAATGTTTCAGTATTTCTACTGTTAGAGCACACGTATGCCGGACAGATGCTCCATTCTGGGCCAGATCAAAAATTAAGGTGTCCAAATAAAAAAATCAAAGGAGACAGGATATATAGGGCTGGCTGTGGGCACCAGGGGGCAGCCGTAACCTCATGGCATACTGCACACTAAAGGGTGCCTTTAAACGCGGTGGGGTGGTGAGGAGTAATGTGTAAGTCAATAGATTTTTCAGAAGTGGTCCGATGCTGGCCCTGCTCCACAGATTTGGGAGCCCTCTAGTAATGTAACCAGATGAACTGGCAGAGGAAGACAAATCAAACTGAGCAAGGGAATGGTGCAAAAAGTGACCAAGTGATTTAATTAAAAACAATAAAATAAACAAAACAGTGTCCAAAGTGCAGTGCTTCAAAATGGTCAATAAATAAATAATCCATAAAAACAATGTGAATAAAAGTGGAGGTTACAAAAAAAAAAAATCAGCCGTTAAAACGAGATTAAAACCATGGCAAGAAACTGTCCTTTACAAAAACTTGGTGCCTTCTCAGATCAACTGGTGACTCCCATGCTTCTCCCATACTAGCCATGCAAAAGGGAAGTGATCCTTATCAGCAGGTGCAGCTGCCTTCTACTGGTCTGATAGCCTTCTTTCCCCTGGCTACATACATCTCCCACCAGACCAAGACTCGGGTTCCCCAGCGACCAGGGTGCTCATGCTGGGGCTCAACCTTCCAAGCTCACTGACTACCGTTCTGACATTTAAATCTTTATTTTTCTCGGAGATTTGGAGATACTGAATAATGTTTTTGCTTTGCTATGGCTTGGAAGTCATTATGTCCCACCATCTTCCATGGCGAGCCCACCACCTTCTTGGTCACTCCAGCTCCAGGAGATTGCTCAGTAGGAGCTGCCACTTCCGAATGCCTCCACCGAGTGTTGGCCAAATACTCCTGCTGAGGGGCTCTTCTCCCAACTGCCTGCATCCACCAGTGAGCCTGCTCTTGTTCGCTCACTAACTCCAACAACGGCTCTCTGCACCTCCTGCCTTCTTCTTCTTTCCATTAACCGTTGTTCTCTGATCTTTTTCTTTCCCTCCGCACTCGCGTTTCTCCTATCTATAATGGGGACGTGGCACAGGTGCAGCAATTAGCAGCTCCCAGCATCAATTATGGACACAGGTGGTCACACACCTGTGTGGAAACACCCACACCCGTATCACACCAGGGAACAGCTTTGGCCACACTACCATGCCCCTTTCTTAAGCTGCAAGTGCATTGATTATTTATTTAGAAACTGGCCATGCATTTAGAGCCGGGGACCCGCTATACCACAGTCCGACAACTTCAGAGCTTCACTGCTAGAGAGAAATGTGGGCAATAAAACCACAAGATGCACCTGAATCCTACTGTACTTTCTGCCTATTAGTATATTACAAAAGATGGAAAAGACATGTCTTTTGATGTATCAGGTGAACACTGGTCAGGTATTTGTGACACTCGATACTTGCAGAGCTCAGTGTTCACAAACCGATTTTCATTTCCAGTAGTTTTACATTTTGTTTTTAGTCTGGCACTTGTGGTCACCGGCCGGGACGCCCAAGAGGACCAGAGGAGGGCTTGTGCCTCCTCGAGACCGCGAGGGGGCATCCTTCCTGGTTGTGTTGGGGGCCTCGGGTACAGGGCTTGGAAGCCCAGCCCAGTAGGTACCCGTGGCCACCGCCAGGCGGCGCCCCGATGCCGGAATATCCAGTGTGGGACTCGGTCGGGGCTGGAGCTGGAGAGGCACAGTGACTGAGAGTGTGGCCTGGACTTTGGGGAATCGGTGCAAGAGGCACTGGGGTCTGAGCACGAATTTGTAAATATTGTAAATAAACGAGTGTGTGGTGGAACTATGTTGTCCGTCTGCCTGTGTCCGGGTCCCAGTTCACACACTATAGCATGAAATGGAGTCCTATTGATTTCTTTAAAAATTCCCAATAATAAAAAGCACAACAAATATTCATCACACATGTCTTTTGTCATCTTCTTTTTGTTTTATTATTAAGGAGTTTGGCATTAATGTCTCTCCTTGTATGTATTTGCCAAACTATAAAATGTATTGAAGAATCCTGTGTAAATACTGTGCTTATTCTGAGCACTTGTACATAAAACAGCACCCCCTATTGACAAACTAAAGCAATAACTTTGAGATATTTTTCACTGGTGTCTGGCCACCTAGTTATCCACTAACACCAATATCAGTTCCAGCACACAGGTACAGACTGATCCATTTAACCCAGCTTTCTAGCTCCCAGAACTGTAAAACTAATCCTCTAATCTGTGATTAATGAAAAGAAAGTAAAAGCATGATTTGGCTGCTTTGTATTTATTTATTTTTTCAAACAATGATTTGGCTCAGCCCTACCTGTTGAGTGACCTGAGAGAGCATCGATTCAAGGTGAACAACTCGGGCTTCATGCTTCCTCAGCACTGCTGAAGTGGAGACCTTCTCTGCTCGGAGTCCACCTGATGGAAAAGGTCACAAGTTAGTGAAAACTCATGAACGGCAAAGTAAACTCGCACCCTGTCCTCCGACCTCAAAAAAACCCAAATGTGTACCTTCTGTGTCCCACAACTCAAATCCAGAACACAACTGTCTCACACACAAGTTCCAGTCCATAGATGCTCTTTTATTGAACACAACACCTTTTATCAGGTTTAAAAGCAAACTAGAGGATACCAGCATCACCATAAACACAACACAAATAATGGTCTTCTGTTTTCTCATCCTCTCCAGGCAAGTGATGTCCTCCTACGCTGCCCACTACAACTCACCTGGCTGAGGCAGATCAATTCCTTGTCATCCTGGACCCAGAACAACTTCCGGTATGTCATAATTGCAGGTGAGAGACATCCTGGGCCAGTGAAACTTCAGAATGACAAGGGAACCCCTGTTCAGCGCTCTAGAGGACCTCAACCTTGCGTGCCAGGGAAGGAGAGGGTGAGTGGGTTGTTGCTGGGTTTGGGCATTAACTATTCAGCAGCATTGGGCTCAGGGCAGGAACAAAGTCCATTCCAATGCAAACTCAGTTACACATGGCTGCTCATGGGGTCAACTGAACCTGCATGTATCTTTTGGATGTGATCAGCACGGGTGTGCAGTGACTGTTAGTAGTGTAGCCTCACAAATCTGGCTTCCTGGGTTCAACTCATGGCCCCAATTGCGGGGTATGTATTTTCTCTGGGGTGGGTGTGAGTTTTCTCCTGGAAATTCCAGTTTTCTACCCTCCCACCTAAAAACACAAAGGTTAGGTTAACTGCTGATTTTAAAATTAGTTCTGTGCAAGTGTGACGTTGGTGTGCAAGCGGGTCCTGCAATGGACTGACTGTCCATCCAGGATTTCTTCCTGCCTTATGTACAATACTGCTGAGATAGGCTTTGCACCCCTAGTGATTCTTAACCGAATTAAGTAGGTTTGACACAATGCTGATGTGGTTTTATTAAAAAGTAATTCGTTTCAGTACGGTATTCATTACAAAATGACAAAACAGACAACACTGGTATATTGACTTTCCACATATAGCCCCCCCAAAAGTTAACTGCTCTAGATCAGTGATTGTGTCTTGTGACAAAGTCTCACACCATCCAGGGTTGGTTCTCATCTTATACTTGATGTTCATGGAATAACCTTTGGCCTCCTGCAAATCTGAATTGGATTTACCAAGCTTGAGAATTTTAAAAATATAATGGCGTTCACTGTAAAACAATGAGAACACTGATGCAAGCACAGAATTTGTCGTGTGTGTGTGTGTGTGTTCCAAGACATACTGACATCCCATTCAGTTGGTTCCTCCCTTATGCCTGTCCCCACTGAAACACGTGGGTCACAAAAAGAATAATAGGATGGGATTCTAAACACAATATGGTCAGAAATTCTTACAGTGTTAAAAACAATAAAGAACAACCATAATAAAGGGGGGAAAAAGCTTTCGTTCAAAGATGGCAATCTCATTAGTTCCCATCTTCTGGGTCCGGTTTGTACCTCAGTGGCTCTCACCTATGGTTTCATTGAGTGTGCAGATGTGATTCTGAAGAAACGCATTTTCTGGAGCGACTGGAAGGCCAGGCAGAGGTGCTGGCACTTTGGTGGCTGCCTTCACCGCTTCCTCCAATTGTTCTTCCTGCTCTCGGCATTTTCGTTTCAGTTGCTGTACTTCCTCCTCCAGCGACGTGACATATTCTTTACAAAGACAAAGAAAGAAAACAAAAAGTTGTTGTTGTTGTAGTTCAGCTATAAATCAGAGCAAATGAAACTTATTTATAAACCACATTTAATCTCTACACCAAGGTGCTGTACAAAATGAAAAAGTGACATAAAATCACTGAATAAAACTACAAACAAAGATGATACAATTTGGTCTCCAAACTCCAAAGCTTAAAAGAACATAATGACTTCCAAGCCATAGGAAAGCAAAAACATTATTCAGTATCTCCAAATGTCCGAGAAAAATAAAGATTTAAATGTCAGAACGGTAGGAGCAGTTAAATGTAATTCATTCCAGGGTTTTGGAGCAATCACTGAAAAAGCTCGACCCCCTTTCCTTACGAGGTGAGAATGTGACACTGAAAACATAAATTGGGGTGATGATCTAAATTCCCTGGAGGAAGAATATTGGAATAGGGAGAACTGAAATATATAGTGCTTAAAAAACAAAAAAATAGCACTTTAAACATTATCCTGATCCTGATTGGCAGCCAATGAAGAGACACCAAGGTAGGAGTAATGTATTCCTTCTTGCGGGAATCTTTAACAACCTGGCTGCTGCAATTTTGAACAAGCATAAGATGAGATATGGAAGCCTGACTGACTCCAAGATATAAAGAACTGCAATAATCCAACTTATTGGAGACAAAGGCATGGATGTCAGTCTTCTGGTTTTTAGCAGATAAGAAGGGCTTGTTTCTGAGATGGCACACTGTCCATTTATCTCTTTGTCAATACAGAAGGAAAAAACAAAAATTACCCCCAGGTAATATGGGGTGGGGGGACAGAGGACCAAGGTTATTGGCAAGACTACTCATGGAAACAAGAAGGCCAAAAGCAGCACCTCTGCCTTATTCTTATTTAACTGAAGGAAGTTATTAACCATCAAGTGTTTAACATTCTTAAGACAGTCATTACTGAACCCATATCAGTTGGCATCAGGGGTAGATACAACTCTATGTCATCAGCATAGCAATGAAATGCATATTTCAATGCAATATTACGATGTTGAATAACTGATCCTAGAGAAAGTATGCATAAGGCAAAAAGTGTTTGGGCCTAAAATGGACCCTTAGGGAACTCCATGAGAGGCAGTAGAAGAAGAGGAGGAAAAAGGTGTTGATGGAGACTAATAAAGATCTGCCACTAAAATAAGATTTAAACCAGAAAAGAAAAATTTAAGGCAGATTGTGTGAAGTAGCCACATAGACAATGAATTGTTGCACTAAATAAATTCACCCAGGGATTCACAATGTAGAGCATGCAAAATCCACAGGACAGAAGAGTATAATTCCAATACACTTTACCTTATCCTTGAGACATCCATGATGACACCACAACTCTTCTATGATGGCATAGAAGTTCTGCAGTGGTGGGACAAACACTCAATGGGGGCAGCTCAGTCACAGCAGTGAATAAGGTCAACATGTAAAAGACTTTATAATACTATATTATACTAAACTAAGTTACTCCTGGCAAACATGGATTAAATGTTCTATGAGTTTGAGGATAGATGGGTCAAAGGTCTGAAGGAGCAAAACAGCATGGAATTTAAGCTTAGTAAATTCTGGAGGGTCACACTACTTTACAAGTCTGGTGGCATTATTCCTATATTGGTAAAGCATGAGGACTAGCAGAATAAGTGACTTGCTCCGAGACACAAATAGTGCCAGAGATTCGGTTCCCCAATGCAGTGCGTTTTCTAGTTTAACCTGTTAGCCACTAGTGGGCAACACTGCCTACAAAAGGGATTCTCAAAGAGTAACACTAATTAACTGCAATTAGTAATACTTGCCAAGGGTCTAAATAGTCCAAAAATGAATTGAACAGTCACTGAGTAGAAATTAAGAAAGAATCAGACTGAGTAAATCTGATTGTTTTCTAACATGGACTGTTTTAGATTATGTAGGAACTTACTACTTCAACCATTTCTACAGTACATACAAGAGGTTGGTCACCAGCCCATAGATAAGAGAACCACAAGGATCAGGGTACATAGGCTAATTCTCATATTTCTGAACACTCACAAAATAAGTATTGGAGATTAAAACACAAGAAGTACATCAGCCATATGATAAACTGCCAGTTTGAATGTTAGCCAATAGCATAAATCATTGTAAAAAGGCAAAAAGCGCCACAGTAACAATATGGCTTCCTGACTTTGATGTTTACACACTGTACCTGGTATTAAAATGTCTCCGCTGCCATGCACCTTTGGGGGAACCTTATTGTCCTTTTGTGACTGGCCAGATGGTGGGTTTGCCAGGAACTGTTCTCGTAACTCCTCCATCTCTTTTTTCATCATTGTGATGATGTTATGTAAGCTGCCATTTTCCTGCTGCAGTTTTTGGATCTCATCTGAGAGGAAAACTTTGGCTTCAGTCAAATCTGGCCCCTTTGAAAGACAAACCTTTAAGAATTCAAGATGGCATGATTTTGGTTTCTTCAAAAAACATGTGTAAAATCTTTTGGAAAGAGCACATCTAACCAACCATCCATTTTCTTTATACGCTAAAAACCACATTACAGTGGCTGGCAATACTGCGCATTCTGTGTTACCACAATTTAATACAAATCGGCAAAACTAAAAATAACCAGAAATAAACCAGGCGCAACAACCATAAAACACCCATGCAGCTTGTACCACTAAAATTTAATATATCATGTAAATCTATAATGGGGTTTGTGCCTTCAAAACAGTAAAACTACCCACACCATGACTCAGTGTGGAATAAGGCCTCATGAACACTAAAGATGGACGAAGCAGTTTTAGACAAAAACAAAATGCCATACCCATAAAGACAAAGCCCTTTTTAATCCCCTAAGTATAAACCCTCTTACTATCACTACCACCCCAATGGACTTAAAATAATAGATTTTAAGATGCTGGCTTAAGGATACTGGAACTCAGCTTTGGGGAATGAGGGTAGAGTGTTGAACTTTGCAGCAAGTCACTCATTTTGCCATAGAGTTTTCTCTCTAGGAGTCAAGCCATTTGACATCACATATTGTGTGTGTGTGTGTGTGTGTGTATCTATACTAATAAAAGGCAAAGCCCTCACTGACTGACTCACTCACTTACTCATCACTAATTCTCCAACTTCCCGTGTAGGTGGAAGGCTGAACTTTGGCAGGCTCATTCCTTACAGCTTATTTAAAAAAGTTAAGCAGGTTTCATTTCGAAATTCTACACGTAACGGTCATAACTGGAACCTACTTACGTCCATATACACTATACGGCCATAGCCTGCAGGTCGGTCACCGTGTGAGGCGGAGTTGCGTCCCGCGTCATCACGCCTCCCACGTAATTAAGTGCCTGCCCATATAAGGTCAATATTCGTGGGTGAAGGACTGTGCTTATGCAAATGACCTTCGATGCATGTACTCTGAATGGCTCACGTGAACTGACTGTGAACGCAGTACGCATACAAGCATATTTATAAGTGCAGCTACTGCGGAAACTAAGCACACGTTGGAAAAAGTCAATGTCCAGCTAAAGGAAGACAGTGTAAAAAAAAACCCATGCATGCAGTGTGTGATGTCTCAGATAAGAGTACCGATTTGGGTAGTGCTCACGTAAGCTGACTGTGAACGCAGTACACATACAAGTATATATACACACACACACATACATATACATACATATATACACATTATATATATATTTGTCACACAGCATTATGATTTTTTAGAAGTGAAACAAAATTACAAAAGAAAACCCTTGGATATTGATTCGATAGGAACAGCCTACTTGGAATCACTGTCCGAATAGTAATTATGTGGTAGTGTAGGAGCATTTCTGCTTCTGTCCGTTCACAGTCCGTCTCGTTTTCACGACGCTATCGGTTCCTCTCACGATGTCTTCTCAACCTTTCTCCAATCTCGCAGGTTGCTTTGTGGCAATCCAAAGAGTAAGGCAATATACACGGAGCAATGGTTATAAAAGGGGGACACATAGGTATCGAGGCTCTTTAAAGCATAAAAAGGGATCACTTCACTGACATGTGAGCAAGCCATGGTACAACAGTGAAACACGCAGCACTCGCCGGCTACAACGTAACAATAATAATTTCCGGAACATGCTGTTATGTTGTCATTCATTTTACCCACTGTCTTTCTTTCATTCATATGTTACGTAGGCACGTACCTTTTATCTTCGCCAATCTCATTCTCTAACCAGGCCTCAGGAGTTAACCAGCGTAACACTGTCAACCACCCATTTCGTTATTCTGGCACATTGTTGACATCCGTGAGTGACAACAACATACTAAACTGGAAGGTGGTCTACGCATGTGTGGAATTTGTGGACAAACAAAGATCAAGATCTAAATGAAGATCTCTTTAGTTAATTTAAAGCACAACAATTTGTTTAGTTTGAATGTCTGTGTTTTGAGGTGTGACAGGAGTACTACAGTCTTAAGTAGTATAAGATTCTTAACGCAATGCCTATGTTTTAGCTGTCTCTCTACTGCCATCTAGTGCTTCTTCTAATTCATTCGCGGACAAACAAAGATCAAGATCAAGATCCAAATGAATATATATATATATATATATATATATATATATATATATATATATATATATATATATACACACACACACACACACACACATATATATGTAGTTTTACTGTCAAATAATGCAAAGAGTACGCGACACGTGTTTCACCCTAATTCTGGGCTCATCAGGCGTACACACTCACTGCATCCCCTCTCGGGAATCGAACCTCAGAACGTCAGCGTCCGAGGCAAAGCCTCTTATGTTGCGCCACGGCGTGTGGTTCGTTTATTTGACAGTATGTAGATCGGGGTAATTACATTCAATGCATTCGTAGTCTGAATCACAATCTGATTGTATGGTGTGTACGCCTGATGAGCCCAGAATTAGGGCAAAACACGTGTTGCGTACTCTTTGCATTATTTGACAGTAAACTATTTCAACCATTCTATGATCTGCTTCTCGCAACTGAAAGAGGCCACCGTAGCGGATGTTAGCCGACTTGCTTACCAACCGCAAGCGTTATATATACATATATATGTGTGTATATATATGCAGATTTGTATACTATACTGATATATATATATATGCATATATAGATATATATATATATATATATATATATATGTGTGTGTGTGTGTGTGTGTGTAGATATGTATATGTATATATGTATGTTTATAAACAGTGCATCCAGAAAGTATTCACAGTGCATCACTTTTTCCACATTTTGTTATGTTACAGCCTTATTCCAAAATGGATTAAATTCATTTTTTTCCTCATAATTCTACACACAACACCCCATAATGAGAACGTGGAAAAAGTTTACTTGATGTTTTTGCAAATTTATTAAAAATAAAAACACTGAGAAATCACATGTACATAAGTATTCACAGCCTTTGCTTAATACTTTGTCGATGCACCTTTGGCAGCAATTACAGCCTCAAGTCTTTTTGAATATGATGCCACAAGCTTCGGCACCCAACCCACAGTTGCAGCCAGTCTGCCGCTTGCGTTGTGAAGAGGAGGGCTGAACACATCCCAAGGAGTTGCAGTCGCTCTTCCGAAATCCCCTCTTAAAACGGTGATACAATGGAAAACAAATTTTTTTTTTTTTACCTCTTCTTTGCTCAATCAGCTGCTGGCTTGCTGCTACTGCTGCTGCCATGCTGCATGATCTGCACCTCACGTACATCGAACATTTAAAAGCCTGTACAGCAGCTGTCCTACTCTTTTGTCTTTTATTTCCAGCTCTGGGCATGGTTAAATCTCTTGGTACTCTTGGTTAAGTCTCATCTAGCAAGACGCGGGTTCTTGATATTTTTTAGTTTATAAATTAAAAACGGAATAAGAATCAGAAAATCTAACAACATCACATTAGTTTGATTAATTCTGAAAGGAATGATACCAAACATATATATGTAGATTTTAAAATAAGCCTGATTTAAAGCGTGACAAAAAAGTGACATAAAAATGTCACATAATATAGTTGCACTTTTAGGCTTAGGATTTATATATATATATTATATATTTAATTAAAGCATTAACTTATTCACAATATGAAATACGGTCTTCATCCATCAACTCGTTTTCAACAACAATTTTTTTTCAGTGACACCCAGCTACAAAATCGCTGCCAAGATATAATTTTCTTCTGCCACAAGGTGGTGGTAAGTGCACGCTTTAAAAGAGGATAGGCCCACTGCCTTTACGAGGAAAATGAATTCAACAGGCTGGAAGCCTCTAAAGCAGCCCGTCACTTGAGCACTGCTGCTTTAAAGAATGACCTCAGTATGTAGCCACAATTCTACTCCACTTTTGCCTCAGACATGATTGATTTTGGAGTTACAGAGCACTGGAAGGTCTTCTATTTTTTCTCAGGTCCACTATAATATAACAGTCTAACATTACCAATATATGACTTATACCATCAAAAAATACGCCTCTATAATGCCTCACTGTGACTGACGGCTGGTCTTATCTTTAGGCAAGTGAGAAACTTTTTTTTTTGTTGTTTTCTTGGTTTTTAGTCATTGTGGTGTGTATTTGAGAGATAGTTTGATGTTTGTTATAATATATTAATATTTATTTATTGAGATTCTGTAAAAAGCCAAATGTCAAACATTCATTTGTTTATTCATTTGTCGACTCCAAGTGTGACTATGCAAGGGTCTTCTCCTGTCAAAACCCAAGACTGTAATGAATACAGCAACCAGTGTAGAGTGTGGTGGGTGATGCAACTATCAGCGCATGCTTCCCAGTTATGAGATGCTGTACAAGTTCACAATAACAGTCCGCTCTTTCACGCAGTCACTCATGTACCTGCAAGTCAATCTATTTAGCACACACACTTGGTCAAAAGGTTTCCTTGTTATTCAACTAAACATGAGAATGGGCAAGAAGTGAACTGAGTGACTTGGTTATGGGTGTCAGTTGTACATTCTCTGAAACAGTCACCCTCCAAGGATGTTTTTTTTTTAAATCACATTGCAGTCTCTACAGTTTATAGAGAATGAGGTGAAAAACCAAAAATGAGAAGTCAGAGGTGAATGGGCAGTATTGCTGAAACTAACAGAAAGACCAAAAATAATCAAATAATAGCACTTTGGAAGAGGAGTGTGCAAAAGGCGTCATAACTTAAGAGTGTTTTACACCAACAGAAGACCACATCAGGTTCAGCTATAAACAGCAAAATAAAGTTACAGTGGGCTAAAAAACCGGTCAAATGAAGACTGGAAAAATGTCACTGTGTCTAAAGAGTTTCGATTACCGCTGAAAATGAAGTTAATCCCAGGATTTATCCTGCCTTGTGTTGACAGTCCAAGCAAGTGGTGGTAGTGTTAAGTACTGGGATAGATTTTTGGCACATATTAAACCACTTAAAACAAACTGATCATCACTGGAATGACACCACATACCTAAGCATTGTTGCTGAATATTTCCAGCCCTTTTCTAAACACACTTCAGGCTCGAGTATCAAAAATGACATCACTTCTGGTTATTCCAGTGGCCTTCCACCTTTGGCATAAGATGGAACACAAGGTGCATAGCAGAAATGTGAGGTCAAAAAAATCTGCTACTGAGCCAACATCAACCAAAATCCCTAAAGAATGTTTCTAGCACTTTATTGAACCCAAAAAAACCAGAATGTTCTGTAGGCAAATGGTCTTCCTAGAAAAGTGCAGCTTACAAAATGGACACTGAGCAGTACAATATGAACATACCCTGCAGAACAACTAACAATTCTGGATCTTCACAATGTTTCAGCTACTGAGCATTCATCAGCTGTGTGCCTGGGGTGGAAGTCTGGAAGGCTGGAATGGTGCTGAGGTAACCATATAAGAAGACCATTCAGTGCTGGAGGAATGTGAGAAACATGTTTGAAAAATGACCTTAATTGTTTTTTTTTGTGCAGGAATTACTGCTGCTGCATTACAGCTCTCAGAGGGAGCTGCCTGTGTAACGTCTGCACGGTCCCTGAAGGCACCAATGTTCCCCCCACACTCTAAATACATGATGACTCAATTATTTAGTGACGTTAAATTAGCCACATATTAGTGTGTGTGAATGTATGTATGACTGTGCCCTGTGACGGACTGGCACCCCATCTTAAGTTGGTTCCTGCTTTTCGTCCAGTCTTCTGGGATTAACTCTGGTCCGTGTGACCGCAAAGTGGGATTAAACTGGGAACAAAATGTACAGGTGATATTCTTAGATGGACTCTTTGTATCCTTGTGACTATAAATTAAGGAACAGACCAGGGGTGGCTATTGGTCTCAAAAAGTGAAAGAGCCCTTGTTGTAAAGAAATCGTCTTTAATCATGATAGTTCAGAGATCATCCCCGAAATGGTCTGCAAGCTGTTACCTATATCGAAGGCACAGACAGAAGGGGATAGGAAAGGCTTCTGATTACTCTCAAGATGGACATTACAACTGCCAATGAAACATCATATTGTCCTGCAGGCCTGTTGCTTTGTTTATAGGAGTAAATGCAGATTCCCATGATGCATGAACCCCCTGTTGTAAACACACGGGCAGAACATGTAAAATTCAAAAAAGCGAAGACTGTAGTTGGGATCTGAACCTATGAAAAATGGGTCTGTGACACAGAAGCACTAATCACTGTTGATACTGTGCTAAATAGTATTAACATTATTATAAGTCAAATCTGTTAGTGAACACTTATTCAGCTCTGTGCTGACCGCTGTTCCTCTTTCCGGAACTTTCTATCCCAAGCCTACCCATAACGCTTCTTTCAAAGAATTGTTCAAAGAAAGCAGGACTTCTTCTGCATTGCTTACAGGACGTGTCAGCTGTCACTTTTTCTAGTCTCTGTATAGTTTTATATACAAACAATGCATTTTTAATGTCATTGATGTCCTATGACAGACTTCCATCACATTCATGATTAATTCCAATGCCAGTCTGTGCCTTTCCTTCATAAGCTGGAAATGGATGAATGCCATCAGTTTTGCTGTGCCCTTTCATGAAATATACATCAAGAAAATTATACGGTTTTTAAAAAGCGCCATTCTTGCAACGAAAAAATTGGTGGAATAGGAGTTCATGTTACAAATGGCAAATCTACTGTTTTCAGCTGCCAGCTTTGCCACTTGACACTCACAACAGCTCTTTCAAAAAGCTTGGCACTCAACTGTCAAGCTGGCTTTAAAACTGTCAGTACCCAGTAAGTCTGGAAGGCTCACTAATTCTAAAGATAAATGGCATGTCTGCAGACTCTTCAGTGACTGATGCCATTAAAGTTCAGGTTACTCCATTTCAAAGGACCTCTGATCAGTTACGACGAGCCGTGCCGCTATGGTCTGAATTGTACGTTCCAACTGTGGTGGCGGACACTTCTGTCGACACCATAATTTACCGGCAAATCACCACAATGTCCTGCTGTCAAAAGTTTATTAGGGCTCCGTTTTTTAACTACGTGATATAAAATAGTAAAGTATATAAAATTTTGTTTTAATACCAATTCATGGAATTACAGTCCATTTATTTCACTTTTATTTTTGAATATGACTTACTGTTACAAAAAATATTTAATAAGCAAAGTGTAATAACTAACACTTTGATGTACTGGCTAAAATATTTTAAAATGTTCCAACTTTCAAAACAATTAACTAAGTCTCTGAATGCACCTGCATACATTTTCTTAATTGTTCTCCTTATGGATTTCTTCACTTTTGCAATACATTTCTATAATTATTTCAATTAGCTTTTGCTGTGGCCAGGGTTTTTGATGATATTCCCCCTCTTCTTGGCATCTGCTTTATGGAAGAGAACAAAAGTCAACCCATTCAGGGCTGGTTCTTACCTTAATAATAATACATTTTATTTATATAGCGTCTTTCCCTTGCTCAAGGGGTTTATTGTACCCAGTGCTGCTATAATAAGTTCAGGCTTCTGTGTGACCCCAGAATGGACTAAGCAAATGATTAATGGGAACCACATGGATTAGTCTAGGAGAAGTTTGTACCGTCTCCTGATGTCATTGTGAAATTTTCTCTTGGCTGTCCCTTTGGTGTGGGTGCATGACTGTGTGTCCTGTCAGGCCCCTGCCTTTCCTGATGCTTTTAATTTATTTTCCATCCTTTCTGGGAACCTAAACTTTTCATAACGGACATGTGAATAATTTATTTTCCATTTTTCCTGAGAACCTAAACTTTTGATAATGGACATGTGAATAGTTGGCAGATTAATGGGGTGGAACAGCAGTCCAATGGTTAATTGTCCTGCCCCTGACTCGAGTACAGATCCCACTGGGTGCACTGTCACCATTGAATTTACATATTTTCCCTATACCCACACAGGGTTATAGTTGTTTTACGTTACTTATGTACAACTAGTCGTCCTTCGTGGCTTTACCCACGTAGAAGTAAAACAGGACAGCGAGGAGGACCCCGCCAGACTCCCTACTCCTGACATCATGCTTCCCTCTCCCCTCGGCCCATAGCCTCTGTCTCGGATTAGCGCAAATATATCGCTCCTGCAAGTGAACTATGATTCTTAGCGTGATGAGAGAAGTCGCCAAATCAACCAGAATGTTTAAGCAAATTCTAGAAAAAAACCTGATCTAAATTTGTTAAGTAGTTCTCTAGCTAAGCGGATGTAAGATATGCCCCGAAACTGGCGCATGAGTGAGGAGGGCCCCGCCTCCCTCCCCTCGGCCTGCTGCGTCTCTCGGATTCGCGCAAATAAATCGGTACCGGAAGCAAACTATGATACTTAGCATGATGAGAGAAGTCGCAAAATTAACCACAATGTTCAAGCATATTACAGAAAAAAAACTCAATCTATTAATAAAGTATCTATCTATCTATCTAAATCCTTTAAGTAGTTCTCTTGTGAAAAACGGACAGACATACAGACTGACAGACGCTGGATTTTATATAGAGAGAGATATGTTGTTATAAACCAACATTCAAGGAAGTGTAACTAAAAGGTCTGCTCAATCAGTTTTTAAAATTAAGTAACGGACAATGCTCTCTATTGTGGTGGTAATAAAATCAGGAATAACAGTGAAAGGCTACTGTCACATACACCAGCTGTGTCTTCCCATGATTTGGCCAGGTTGACTGCTGCCTACAAGATTGCCCAGTATACCAGTGACTGGGAGTCTATCTGTGTCTTTTGATGGACTGACTCCCCCCTCCAGATCAGGTTCCTGCATTACAAACACACACATACAAACACATACTTGAGACGTTTTAGCTATGCCAGTTCACCTGACCTGTTTGTCTTTGGACAGTGGGAGGAAACTGGAGCACCTGGAAGAAACCCACACAGACAAAGGCAGAAGTGTAAAACTCCAAAGACTAAGTCCCCGGGCTGGGATATGAACTCAGGACTCTGGAGGTATAGGGTGCCACACTGCAGATATTCAATACCAAGAGTATTTAAATGCACATCCGCATGCTGTCTTGTGCACTTTTCACCTTACCTGTGAGCCTCCTGGTGTCTTGGCTGACTGCCGGCGTATAACGGATAACAAATGATCTCTCTCTAGTGTCACACCCTTGACCACAAGGTCTGCATTCTTCAACTCCTGCTCTGTTGCTTGAAGTTTAGCAGCAATCTGGAAAGCATAAAACAACTGGAATCATAAGCTTTTCCAAAATCTCGCAAAATTTCTAAACAGACCTCAGCTTGTAAGGACTTACATCATCATATCCTCGTCACTGACCCTATATACAGGCACTCCCACAGGGAAGTGTGCTAAGCCCCATACTTTACTCCTTCTTTACCTGTAATTGTGTGTCCAGACACAGCTCCAACTCCCGTCCTGATATTCCCCAATGACACCACCATCATAGGCCTGATCATCAATAAGGATGATACAGCTTACATAGAGGAGGTTTTCTTGGTGACTCAATGGTGCTAGAACAGCAGTCGGATTCTTAAGGTAAGCAAAACACTAAGGAGCTGGTTAAGGACTTCAGGGGGAAGAAGGCAGACCACACTGCCATTTACATCAGAGGGTGAGCAGTACTGATGAGCTAAAGTGGCCAGAGCACATATCAGCTCCTGCCAGAAAGGCTGATTAGCACCTCTGCTTCCTCAAAGTCTGAGTACAGCTTGCACTTCTCCATCTGTTGTCACAAACATTTATAGGTGCACAGTGGAATGTCTTTAGCCATTTTCTACCCACAAGACTGCTGAGCAGTTAATCAGAAGTGTAAATATTGTAACATAATAAACACTGTATGGAAAAAGTAGGACTGTAGTCATAAAAGGCCATATTGACTGAGTTTAAAAAGTGTAAAAATTGCAGAGGGTGAAAAACATGCAAAGTGGGAAGCAAACCTCTATTTGTATTTCTCTTTTAATTATTTCACATATCAATAGCATACCATGCCAGTCCTGGACCACCTTAATCTAATTCAAGTGACGGTGTTGGTGACGTGCCAGACTCTACCCTGGCAGAACTGGCCGCAAAGTCACAAATATGATACATGTGGGTAAAACAAAAAGCAGCATGGCCCTGCAGTGTGCAGCCAGTTTATTCAGAGGACTTGTTTCTGGCAAACAGAGTAGTCACCCACCTCATCCTTTGCTGCAGTTAGGCCCTGAATCAGCTCCTCGTTTTTTAGGTACAGGTTTCTTTCTGCATCCTCATAACGCTTTTGCCAGTCTAAGTCTGCCTGCACCTTGGCCTGCTCCAGACCCTTTTCCCTCTCCAGGGCGAGAGACACCTGTCGTTTATACCTAAAATCAAAGAGAGGGAAGCAATATAAATGGCACAACATTCTTGGTATGTGTTAACAAATGCAAACAACACAGAGCAGTTCATGCTTTCTTGTGTTTTAACCATTTCAGGCTCCTTTAATAGTGGCAATATTTTCATGCACTGTTATTTTAATGGAGAGCACGCTTCAGCTCCATGTATTATTGTCTCCCTGAGTGGCCTTAAGTCAAGCTCCACAAATCTAAAACGAGATGTGCAGTATCTTCTAAAGGGCAGTATGGTAGAACTTTGTAAAATGCTATAGTGTTGTGTGTGCAATGTGATCAGTGAAACTAGGTGATGCATATAGGAGATCTATGATTTAAAATAAATGGAGGGTGACTGGGAGTTAATTTCTCCTTGGACATAATTATAAACTCACATGGAACAATTCTGTTAACTAATGCAATGCTCCCTGCTCTCCTTTGTAATGAACAGGTACAGACTTTACAAAATGTATTGGGCACAAGGTTACAGGAACATCTGGGGCCAGTAGTGGAAGTTCTAACACAAAAGCCCTAGCAGCTCTCTAGGCCATTCTGGACCACAAAATTAATGTGTTGGCTTCCCACAGAAACGGATTAAGTGCCCCTTATGGGTATAGAGCCATTAAATATGTTGTTGGAAGGAAGAGTTTGGTAAGAAAACAATCACCAAGATGGACAGACCAGAGCTACATCAGGTACAGTAACTTTACAAGTCAAAAGAGGTTATGCTTAAGCTTTATAATGCACTAGTGAGGCCACACCTGGAGTTCTGTGTGCAAATGTATTGTCCGGGCTACAAGAAGGACATTGCAGCGCTAGAGAAAGTCCAGAGATTAGTGACTAGGCTGATTCCAGGACTGCAGAAGAAGAGTTGTGAAGAAAGATTAAAGGAACATGTCTTTAGACAGTGGGAGGAAACCCATGCAGACATGGGGAGAGCAAAAAGGCCCTCAAAGCTGGGAGGGCCCGGGACGTGAACCCTAATCTCCTTACTGCAAGGCGATAGTGCTACCACTGTGCCACCCCAATAATTAAAATGGTAATCCATATTTAAATTTACACCTCAAGAATGAGGGATATCTATCTGGTACATGGGGGGACTATAAATAAATCCACACTTTAACAGCAAAAAAGCAGTAGCACAATTAAATGATTAAAAATGACTGAAACCAATAATATTAATTAATTGAATCAATGTGTCAGTGCGTGAATACACACACGCAGAGGGTGGGCAAAAGTAGTTTACAGTTGTTCACAGGGAAAAAAGACGTGCAGGTTATGATTATTACAAGGTCTTTATTATCGCAGTAGCTTTATTAACTAATAACTCAAACGAACGTCATAATGGCACACTGCACTTATCTCCTAAGTGTTCAAATTGGCGACCCTGTGTACTCACAACTGTTAACCTTCTTTTACCACCACTGTGTGTGTGTCCATATATATATATATATATATATATATATATATATATATATATATATATATATATATATATATATATATATATATATATATATATATATATATATATATATATATATATATATATATATATATATATATATGTTAAACAAATGCTTTGTTTTAGTCCTTAACGTTCCATCTCTCTGTCCACAAAGCAGCTCCTATTGAAAACAGCCCACACATACCGAGGGATGCCCTCCTTATAGCCTGAACAGAATTCTCACCTGTCCACATCCTTTTTGTATCTGACCAGCTCAGCCTTCAGCTTTGTTTCCTGGTCAGTGAGAGACTGGATTTGCATGTCCTTTGCAACTGTTCTCTTGGATTCCTCTGCAATTTGAGAATCCCAGCCTGATTTCACCAAGTCCAGCTCGTTTCGAAGCCTGAAAAAAGAAAAAAAAAAATTACAAAATTAAATTAAGATGAAAATTATCATCAAAAATTTACTTATTTTTTGTCTCCCAATTGTGAAATGTAGCAGTGACTTTTAACTAAAAACCCGAACCACCCTGGTTATTTTCTTTCCATTACCCTTTTATCTTAGTTTCTCCTAAAATGACCTATAAAAAGTGGCATCTCACTTGGTTCATTATCAGTACATCAGAATCAGAATGTGAAAGATGCCAGCTTCAATGATGGGTTATGATGTGACCAATTGTTTTCAGCCTGGCTTATTTACAAACAATCACTTTTTTAATGGGGTTATCTTGTGAACTACTTGCTTATTTGTCAAAAGGTGAAGTTACAAGACCATGGGAATGTAGACTGTAATCACCAGAGAGTTAAATAGACTGTAAATGTTTTCATATCTATTTTGTTAGGTTGTAATGCCCAGTGGGGACTGGGTGGCCTTTTGGCCTTGGAATAGCCTCATATTGTTTTGTTTTTTTCTGTCCTCCTTTGCTACATACTGTATAATATTATGGCCCAATCTAGACGGTTTATGTTTTATATTAACTTCCTTTTATTTCAACTTGTAAAGCACTTTGAGTTACACTGTTTGTATGAAAATGTGTTATATAAATAAATGTTGCTGTTGTTTTCCAACACCAGGCAACAGTAGCTGGCAGGGTTGACTGATGATGCAACCAATGATAAACATGTCTTATCATGATAAAGAGGGTCTTGATTATCCACATAGGACACAAACACAAAAACAGATTATTTTATTTTATTTTTTTTAAAACTGTGGTTAACTGCTAACTGATCATGAGAGAGAGAGATATAAAGAGGCTCCGAGGCTAAATCGGGGGCTTGGCGTGATCTGACTGAATGGTACTTGTGTTAGGTGTTTCTATGTGAACTTGTGTGTACTTAACTATTGTCTTTTTACTGGCACAAATGTTTCTCACAATGCTCAGTGTGTAGTTAGATCGGTCCTGTATTGGATCTTATTCGTACCTCTCTAGGGTCTTCTTGGTACCACTCTGAGACCGCAGTTTCAAAAGTCCGGTTGTTTTAGCACACACTAGAGTGCAGTTTGGGCTTAATAAAATGTTAAATGCAACTTGGAAAAGTGTATACACAAACAGAGCATAAATACGGATGATCCAGTAGATTTAGTGCAGAAAATTATGTGGCCATTCTGCCCCTAAGGGGTAATTACTAGTTTTAGAGTAGATACTTGTGTTTTTTTAATTATTTTTAAGATGCGGCTACTTCATATATTGTATTTCAATGTGGTAGTTTAGAACTGGAAGCTGTGCTGCCACCCCAGAGCCCTGGGTTAAACTCCAGCGCCTGTCTTAGTGAAGCTGCCATGTTCTCCCTGTGACTACGCTGGGTTTTCTCCAAGTACTCCATATACATGGCCAGGTCAACTGCTGACCGTGCTCCTGTTTCAGGTTTGCTACTGGCTCTCGTGTAGGTCTATACAAGAGTGTACTCTGTGATAGAAATGTGCTCTTTCCAGGTGGGTTTCCTTCTGTTGGGATTGTCTCTATTTTAGAAAAACTAGTAACAGTGAAAGTGGCATAGTTGGCTCTCTGCTCCTGGGCATTTCACTCTCAAGTTCAGTGAGGCACTGCTAGATCAAGTAATAATAATAATAATACATTTTATTTATATAGCGCCTTTCCCATGCTCAAGGAGCTTCACAGAGTCTTAGAAAAAACAGCAGGGTATATGTAACTTTGGATACAAATGTTTTCCTGAAAAGAACAATGAAACAGATAACAAAGCATTAAATAAAGTGAAGAACAATAAACCACAGTAAAAATACTAAATTCAATACTAAAAGAAAAACCTAAAAAATAACCTAATTTGTGATATAACAGACACACAAATTATCCTGAGCACCTGGACAGAGAGGTAAACTGAAAGGAAGGGCAGAATGTTAAGTGAAGTTAAAAGCTTTCCTAAATAGAGGAGTTTTAAGTTGTTTTTTAAAAGAATGAATGGAGTCAGCTGATCTAATTAATTTTGGGATGCCATTCCAAAGTCTGGGCGCTATACATCTGAAGGCCCTGTCACCCATGAGAGTGCAGGTTAGTATGAGGCACAACAAGATTACCAGAATCAGAGGACCTCAGTAGTCGAACAGGAGCCTAGTGATTTAGAAGGTCACTGATGTAGTCCGGTGCAAGGCCATGTAAAGCTTTGTAGGTTATTAATAGAATTTTATATTCAATCCTGTAAGATGCAGGGAGCAAATGAAGGCAAAGGAGGATGGGTGTGATGTGCTCACTGTTGCTGGTTCGAGTAAGGACTCTTACAGCAGAGTTTTGAATCAACTGGAGCTGTGATATAAGATTAGAAGGGGCACCTGCCAGCAGCAAGTTACAATAATCAATGCGGGATGTGATAAAAGCAGGGACAAGTTTCTCAGCTTTAGAAAAGGAGAGGAATAAGCGAACACGGGATATGTTACGGAGGTGAAAGTAAGAAAGTTTCTTAATGTGGTTTAAGTGGGCGGAATAAGAAAGGAGGAATCAAAAATGACACCAAGATTCCTTGCATCAGAAGAAGGTCTGATGAGATCACCGTCAAGAGGCACTGAAAAGGAGCTCATTTTCTTAATTAGCGCTTCAGTGTCAATTTGCAGGAGTTCAGTTTTGTTTCAATTTAATTTGAAAGAGTTCTGCTCCATCCAGGTTTTAATTTCACTGTCCTGCTGTGTTCAGTTTACTGAGTGCCCTGGGTTGGCCCAGTGTGGGTGTATATGTGAGTGTGCCCTGGGATGGACTGGTACCTGCCCCTGAAACCCAGAAATGTATAAATCAAACTTGAAAATTGATGAATTGATGGATGGGTGGATAGTTTACTCTTTACTTCATTATTAGATGAACCAAAAAGCCAAGTACAGCCAACACCTACTTACTATAGCAATTATATAAAATGATACCGGTTAAATATTCTCTAAATTATTTCAAATGAAAGAAAAGTGAAGGCCATGTTCTAGTTTGTTGGTTTTTACAGCCTGAACTTGATAAGCTGTCAACAAAAACTCATAGAAAGGTTTGACTGGCTCCTGTACTCCTGTAGATTTAATGATTAGATTAGCACAGATATTAGGAAGCAACAGTTCTGGCTGTACAAACATATGACGTCCACCTGTATCAACGGCTCAGTCACTTGCATTTCACATCCTGCTGTAAACCAAACTACTGTAAGCATGATTTGCTGTAGACAATCCAATCTGCAGTACACTCCCTGACAGAAGGAATAAAAAGAATTAAGCAATGGTGGTATACTGTCTGCTTGAAAAAAAATTACCACTGGGTCAATGGAAACAGAAAATAAGCCCTAGATGTGGGGGCTATGTCGGGGGGCAGGGGTGTTTGCGTGGTCAGATGATTTTCTTTTTTTTTTTTGAGATTCAGACACAAATGAGTTGTGTGTGTCACCTCTAAAAGCAAAAGCATGCATTTCTAAAGAGTAATAAACAGAAAAAAGACCTACACAGAAGCTAAACAGAACACTTACTTCTCAATCTGCTCCTGCTTCTCCTTTAGGGTGTCACTAGTGTTCCACTCCATTCTTCGCTTTTCCATTTCTAGGGTTTCCAGGTTCATCTGCAATTCCCTATGCTTGTTTTCCATTTCCCGGATCTGTTCAGCATGGGTCTCCTTTATGGTCTCCAACTGTGACTCTTTTTCACGTGCAAAACGGTCCAAATCCTGATGCCTGCACAGACAAAACAAAAAAGAAAACAAAACATAAGAATTCATCTGTCCACTGGCAAAAGACACCCCCAAATCATTGCTTATTGCAAAAGCAGCATTTGACACGTAGAGTAATGTTACCAACACTTTAAATATGGCTGACAGTGCCTGGCTTCCCCACAAAGGTGAAGCGATCACAAGATTTGTAACAAATATTATTCCATCTCTGTCAAATTGATATCTTTTTACAAATTCACTGTTGTCCAGAGTTTCCAAACATCCTGCCTTTCCTAGAATGGGTGTGCTGATCTCTGCCTGAACGTCATGTTCCAGCGATTTGGGATGGCTTCCAAGCTCGCCTGAATCCGAGTGATGTTAGGAGACTCTTCCTAAATTAGGAAAATCGATACAAAAATATTCCTCCTACTCATAAGAGTAGGGCCAAATTTGCATCAATTGAGATTTTTCACACATTTAGGACTGTTTTTCCTACTCTGAGATGCTTGATAAATATGGGCACAAGTCTGGGTGAAAAGTCACACCAGCTTGGAATTTACAGACAAAGAAAACAAGTTTATATTTGGTAAATCCATTCGAACAGATTAATCAACAATTAAATCAAAAATATAAGCAGAAAACAAAGAATTATTAAAGCATTATATTCCTTTCAGTCCTTGGCCTAGCATTCAGAAAGTCTATTAAACCCAGCAGAAGATCTGACATAGCTGCATAGAAAATAAAAAGTCTATTCTGGCCGAATACACCTTGAACAACAGTAACAATTAAAACAATCATTATATATATTTCAATCATCTTCCACATTAGGGCAAAAAATCAAGTGAGAATTCAGTATTAATTGAGAGTGATCATTAAAAGATTTAAGGATTTTACGTCAGTGTCCATCGACACAAAAGCATCTGAGGCACTTGGTGTGTAAAAGTATGTGTAATTTATTATGCACCAGTATATAAAATACAAAGGTGTTTAAAAGACGTTGAGCCAAAGCTTAAAAAAAGACATAAGAAAATAAACAGCATTATGACATTAAATTAATTGACACAACTGAAAAACAAATAAATTTAAGGCCTGATCAAATGAAAAGGCCTTGAAGTCTTCTGTTTGACTAACTTTGTCTAATACAATTAGAAGTGAGTGCTAAAGTTTGGAAGTGCAGTACAGAACGGCTCCAGACCCAAATTTTTTTAAATCTATAAAATTAAGACCACAAGAGGTAGCTATCAACTAGACAGAGGGCTCTGCTTGGTATATAACGAATTGCCAAAACTGATAAATATTAAGGGGATTTGTCATGTAAAGCTTTGAAGGTTAAGGATAACATTTTAAAAATGAATGCGTTGTTCAACAACGAGCTGCTGCAGATGCCATAAAATTGGGCTAATTGTAGAGCAAAGACTTGTGCTTGTCAAAAGACAAGCAGCTGAGCTCTTCACCATCTGCAGCGTTTGTAAAGATCTTTTTGGAAGACAGAAATAATCCATATGAGAAAAAATGAAAGCTTTGGTAAGAATTTAAGCAAAAACAACTTTTGGATAGGGTCAGATTCATGATACACATTCCTTGATGTGGAAATATTCAGACTTTGAAGAAGATTTAGCGATGCATTAAAACAAAGCTCCGAATCGTTGGTATTAAGGCATTATTTTGATAAATAATCAGCCATGAATTACACATTAAGGGAGACTCTTACTTTTTGTTGAACAGTTCCTCTTCTTTCTTACAGCTCAGTTCCATTAACCTGAGTTTATCTTCCAACTCCTTTATCCTGTTAGAGCACAAAAGTAAAACTAATATAAGTCTGACATACACGGATTATTAATATCTGTATATTTCCTTTGAATTATTCACATCAATCAATTGGTGTTCTCCTTCTGAAGATAACATCCTAATTTTGCTTGAGCCAGACCTCAGGAATTGGCATAATCATAGGAAGCCTCAAATGAAGAGTTGCACTTGTATCCTGTTTGTCTTTCAACTGACCGCTTTTAAAGCACTGAGGATAAATCGCCCTGTGTGTCTACACTGCTCTGAAAAGCACCCCCATTGTCAGCACAGGAGATGAGCCAGGTCTTCATTTTAAGACTTAACAAAGTGACTAATGGCACAAACTGACCCCAGATATGGGGAGAGACTTTCAGTGTAGAAAGAGCACCACACATTTACAATCCTAGCATCTCTGCCACTCGGTAACCACAATTAGTCCACCCAGACTTGATAGTATTGTATCGAAATTTTATATTTTGGTATCGTGACAGTCCCAGGTATTGAAATTTGATACCATTTTCGATAACCAATACAGTATATAACTCGATAAAACAATAAATTTAAGTAACTTGCAAATCTGTATGAATTAAATCTTAACATTGATGTTATTTAATGCCAGAAATTCAGTAATGTAGTGCAAATACTTCCAAGTAGTGCAACCTTTTATAAAAATTAAGAGTAAAGTTCTGTAAACGCTAAAAACTAAAGACGTTTAAATCTAGTCAGCAGTGTTTTCACATTGAAGAACATAAACTCTGATACTGAGGTAGTACAACAAAATGTTACAAATGTCATTAAATTTTAACTGAATCGCCTTCTTCTTGCGGCTGCTCCCATTAAGGGTTGCCACAGCGGATCATCTTCTTCCATATCTTTCTGTCCTCTGCATCTTGTTCTGTCACTCCCATCACCTGCATGCCCTCTCTCACCACATCCATAAACCTTCTCTTAGGCCTTCCTCTTCTCCTCTTACCTGGCAGCTCAATCCTTAACATCTTTCTTCCCATATACTCAGCATCTCTCCTCTGCAAATGTCCAAACCAACGCAATCTTGCCTCTCTGACTTTGTCTCCCAACAGTCCAACCTAAGCTGACCCTCTAATGTCCTCATTTCTAATCCTGTCCATCCTCGTCACACTCAATGCAAATCTTAGCATCTTTAACTCTGCCACTGTCTCCAGCCCATATAACATAGCTGGTTTCACTACCGTCCTGTAGACCTTCCCTTTCACTCTTGTTGATATCTGTCTGTCACAAATTACTCCTTACGCTCTTCTCCACCTACTCCACCCTGCCTGCACTCTCTTTTTCATTTCTCTTCAACAATCCCCATTACTCTGTACTGTTGATCCCAAGTATTTAAACTCATCCAACTCTACTCCCTGCGTCCTCACCATTCCTCTGACCTCCCTCTCATTCACACACATGTATTCTGTCTTGGTGGTCCTACTGACCTTCATTCCTCTCCTCTCCAGAGCATATCTCCATCTCTCCAGGGTCTCCTCAACCTTCTCCCTACTCTTGCTACAGATCACAATGTCAAACACCATAGTCCACGGGGACTCCTGTCTAATCTCATCTGTCAACCTGTCCATCACCACTGCAAATAAGAAATGGCTCAGAATCGATCCCTGATGTAATCGCACCTTCGTCACTCCTACTGTCGACCTCACCACTGTCACACTTCCCTCGTACATACGAATACATAAAAATATTAAATAAGCATTCAAGTAAAATGAACGTTGATATGGTTTTTGTAAACAATTCTTCAGAAAAGTAACACACAGACAGACCACCAACATACTTGAAGGCTTTGTATAATGCAAATAGTGCACATGGCATTTTTTTGTAAGTAAACTACAATGTCTTTGCAACTTCTGTATTTTTTTTGCAAGAAAGGCTAGCATGTTGACGTGGTCTTCCACAGGGCCTCTGTTGCTGTTGTTGGGCTGCAAATGAGCCGTAACATACTAAATACACGCTCTGAAACAAAGCTAGAAGCATACGAGCACACAGAGGAGTAGCATCGCGGTTTATGCAGTTGAGAGCTGAAAGGTTACAGCGCCTTACATTATTGAGCAAATGTGATGAAATGTAATTTTAAAATTACACGAAATTAAGTAAAAGAAAGTAATTCACTATGGCAGCAGGCTTTGTGGTGTAAGTTTAAAAAAAAAAACGAACAAGCACAGAACCTCATACGTTTTGCTATAGAGTTTTGCTTTTTGATGTGATCAACCGGCTACAAAAATGTTTTAACTGGTACAAATAAATAAATGTCACATCCCTACTTCAATCACAACTGTTTAAAGGTTTATACTTATTAATGTTTTCATAATTTAGACGTATACCAGCACTTGAAATTTTTTGTATTGAGTCGCTTGCAAATCTTGTGCACACATTTGCGTGTATGTAGTTTTCTGTTGTCATCTGCCAGAAAACCAAAGCGTTTCCAGAGGCCTTTCCAGCTGCCCTCATTGCCAGTTAAGCATGCTGGTGAAGGCTCCAATGCTGCTGAAACTGCCATCTTATTAACACTGCCGAGTGGATGGAACTCAAGCCATGGGGAACTAGAAATGGACTCGTAATGTAGCCCGGTAGAATTGATACCATGAAAAATTAGGAATATACAGTACTTCGATAATTTTGACAACCCTAGTTCTTGATGGGCTTGGTATGGAAGGATAACACCCACACTTGTTATGTTCCTCATCACTTTGTGATTATTTTTGAGTGGCTCTTTAGTTTATCCTTTGGCAGCGCTACATGATGAGTTACTAAGTGCTAGAATTTTAAAACATCTACCACAACAATTAAACATCAGCCTGATTAATTTGTTACTAAACACAAATGGAAATAACTGCCATAAATGCATTTCCTGTTTGTTATTTTAATAAGTTTCATTTCGCAGTTAACTGCCAAGTCTGATGTCTCAGTGCACATGAAGGACTACTACATACACATTGGACTCCCGGATCACACAACTATCCGAGTTGGGTAGAAGACGGCAGTTAAGATGGCATACGAACAGCAAGCTAACTTGGTCTCCGTTTGATTTGAATCAGAAACCTAACTGATGCTGCACCAGCTCTTCATTGATTTGTGTCATATTCCCTTTAATGTAATTCACAAAAAAGCAATAATCGAACAAAGTAATAAAATGAAATCGCTATTATAAGGGTTTTCTCAAGTTAAGCAATGCTACTTTTTTTAACTGCTTGACACCAGCAACAAGTGTGCCAACTATTTGCATGCTAAGTTGGCACATACCGCCTCAACCAGCATGTTGACGTGTTTTCTTCTAAATGTTTATATAATTAGTTTAGTTCTGCATCTTATTCCCTGGTCATTCATTTCCATCTGCAGCCATTAAAATTATATCTTACAACTCAAAGAATTGCAGCGGCTCCCCTGGCATAACAGGGGCCTGAATCCTCATATTAGATTATGGATTAGCAAATGGACAGCTGATCTGATGAGTGTTTGCATTGTGCATTTTAGCCCTGTTTTAATTTTCTTTGAAGGACACTATAAAATAAAGGGCCTGGCTAACGGCAAACAAAGGAAATGACTGATGAATGAGACGGGCTGCAGCCGTCTGAAAAAAGTGTGTCAAGAAATGGATGGACTGACCGTCATAATAGTAGACTGGATGCAAGGCTAGGAAATTCCTGTGGAATCTTACCGTGCATCCTTTACCACTGAGACATCTTTGACCTCCCATTCTTTACGTTTGATGGTTTTTTCCATCTGATGGGTGTTCTTCTCTGCAGCCTGTAACGCCTCAAAAGCTTCTGCCTGTGCACTTCTGTGAACCTCCACTTCCTTGGAAAGTAATTTGACCTTTGCATTTCAGAAATGAAAAAAAGAACAGAAAAAAAAAACTATCATTAGCATCATAGCAGGATATGAAATTCAGTTCTGTATGTTTGTTAATACTTTGAGATTCCAGTTCTTCAGATAAAAACACCAATGGTACTCAAATGTTAGCTCTGCTTTGTCTCACTTCCAAGCCATGACCTTCTGAAAACCCAGACTAAAGATGAATCATCCTTACCTTGAGTTCATGCGCAAGGACCACATTGCTCATTTCGTCCATTTTCAAAGTGAACTCATGCTCTCTGCGTCTCATCTCACTGTCAAATTCTACCATCAGCTCCTGGTGAAGAAACAGGAACCAAAATCAAGTCTGGAGCTGACATTTCAAAAATGGATGTAGTCATGTTCCACGGGACATACACAAGTGCAGCCAGTATAAAAGGCAAAGATGCTGTCATTCAAAATAAATGCAGTATTTAAACTAATAAAGAAATCGGAACTTATATAAATGGAGGTTTTGTTTGTTTTTTTTTTTTTATAAACACACCTTAGGTTAATGTCTGATGGGTAGGTTTCTATGCTAATAATACAAAAAGTGGCTCAAAAAGAAGAATAAGACCAGAAACTGATGAGGCGCCATTAAAAAGACACTAGGGGGCAGCAGAGTTTACCTATACTGCTGTGGCCCACACTGCGTGAAACAGAATACAGGGATCAAAGGTGAATTGTTGGGCAGCACAGTGATGCAGCATCTGTGTCATGACTACTGCCATATAGAGAGAGGAGCCGACTAAAACACCCAGGAACTTTTAAATAAAGGTTTAGTTATAATTAAACATTAATTCAAAGCAAAAATAAAGAATCAAACAGGAAGTAGAACAAAATTTAGAAAGTTCAAAAAAGAGAAAAGTCAAGCAAAATGACACCTTTTATTGGCTAACTAAAAAGATTACAATGTGCAGGCTTTCAAAGTAACCGAGGCCCCTAGTTGCCTCAAAAGCTCACATATTGTAATCTTTTTAGTTAGCCGATAAAAGTTGTCATTTTGCGTGACTTCTCACTATATTCATAATGGCTAACACCGTACAACACCCTAGTACTACAGAAAAAGAGGAAATAAATTCAAACAGTAAAACAGAAAAGCCACACAAAATATTGAGATACATATTTAAAAAATGACACGAGTAAACACAATTCATAATTAGGAGCAGGGTCAAAAGGAAACTAAGCAAAGAGTGACCGGCTGACAAAGGTCTTTATAGCCTTCAGGTGTTGTGGCTTGGATGAGTTAGGGCACTTGAGGGCAATTACTTAAACTGGTGTCTGACCCCAAAACATATCAACATGATTGGCAGACACAGAGAAATGCTCAACAAAACCAATTAACCAAAAATATATTTAAATAAAAAATTACAAAGAAAGCAAAAATAAAACCCCTGGGACAAGATCCACAGCTGAACATGGCAGCTTGGCACTGCTGCAAACACCGATCCAGTGTTACTACCTTATTTCTGGTTTTCATGACAAAAATATGTATATTAGGTTAATCGTATGTGTCTAAATTGGCCCCCTATGAGTCGGGATATAATTGAAACGGCCTGTGAAGAACTGGTACCCCCATGCAGAGTTGGTTCCTGCCTTGTGCCTCACGTTCCCATGATAAGGCTCCCTTTGACCCTGAATTGTACTAAACTGGGTTAAGAATGCTTATGCTACCATTCATCGACACAAAAACTTTGCTTTATAAATGCTTCCTGTGGTGAACATCATCATCCCAAGGGACTTTACAGACACGCCACACTTGGCTCCACAGTTGTAGTCTTTTAGCACCAAAGTGGCCAGAGTGACAGGGATGTGGTTTTATATAATGCCACGCCTTGCGGCTCCCAGCACAAGCTAACATACAGTTGACTCAACAGTATAGGCACTGGCAGGTGACGTCACTCAGTCAAGGTCACAAAGAAAGAAAGTGTGCTGGCTACTGAACCCATGGATTCTTGTTAGCGGTTCAGCACAACTGCCACCAGGTGCTGATCGTGATACAAATTCTGCCAAGGAGGTTTTACAGGTGTAGTGAATCTAGAAATGCTGAGGTGTCCTTCTAAATCCAGAGAGTTAATTAGAACTTAATCAGATTACATTCATCTTCTGGGCTTAAGGTGAACACATATATAGCCTTGTGTTTCAGCATGCTGATAGAAATTGTTTTCAGTTTTAACTACCATATAAAAATTCAAGGGAAAGAAAGAGACTGCTTTGAATGTATGCACCCATTCATAAAATTATGGTTTGCCCAGCCATTTTATAAATCTGTGTTTGTTGTGCCTTCCTCCACCGTAACCTATCACTAATGGAGGAGGAGTGAACTCATTAGATTCACCAAAAATTTCAATCTCTAGTTTTCATCAAAAACATCGATAACTCAATGATGGGTATGTGTCTGCCTGTCTGTCTGTGTCTGTCGGTCTACAGCTAAAATGGCTGGAAGGAAAAATACCAAACTCGAAACTTAAGCCTGTTCTGAGATGATGATGTCCTGATTAGTTTTTGAGCCAAATCTTGCAAGAGAAAGAGGAACTCTACAGGAACCCTGAAATACTGTAATTCTGCAATTAATGATGAATTCTTCTCATCAATTGCTATCGTAATGATCGATTTTATGATCGGAAAGATTAGTATCAGAGTGAGAAATAATTACTGAAGTGTTTAGAGAATAGTTCGGGTAAGTTGGTTCCTAGGGTGCAAAACCTACTGATGCTCACATCTGAATTTTTTTCTGTTACAAAGTTGCACGGCATGGGAGACTGTCCTGATTCAAAGAGAGCAGCAGCCCATGACAGGACTCAAGTCCATCTCAGGGAAGTTCTGAACGATTCACAGACGACCAGGTAACTTAATTGACAAATTTTCAGATGTGAAGGAATAGCTGGAGAAACCTCCCCATCTTTCCCTGTTTTCATGCGAGTTAAGACACAGACAGTTAATGTGGCTGGACATGGCTTGGACAAATGGGCTGAGGTGCCAGTGGGGCAAACAAACAGGCTGCACGGTCTAGAAATCATTTTAAAGGCTGCTCTCAAATACTCAACATCAGCCTGAAATTAAAAAATGTCACCAAAATCAAAGCCTTGGGGGAGCTGACCTCCGTCCCCGGAGAAATGGCTGCAGCTACTGCGTTTTCTTCCAAATGATTTGCACTTTTTAAATTACATTTCTCACCTTAACGCTACTCCTCATTTTTGCCATGAGAACCACAGCAGGCAACAAAGGTTGTCATCTTTTCCATTTAAAAATGGCTGACATTCTAATGAATGCTTTTTAATGGTGTGGGGGTTGGAGATCAGCCTCTGGGGCTTCCGTGGCTGCAGAACCAATCAGATGTGGCCAGCCATGCAGATCTTGAATAGGTGCAAGGCACTTTGTTTCGATCGCAGGTGTCTACATATCAGTAATTGGCTTCTCTATAAATAAGGCAGATGTCAATCAATCAACCAAACAAACAATAACTCGTTATTTTATATAGTGCCATTTTCAGCAGATGGCAGTACCACTTCAAATATGTAAAGCAACCAGTGTAACAGAATGTGCATAGCAAACACAAAAATGTCACGTTGAGGCTGGTGAGTGTGTTATGTTTAAGTTTGGGGTAGAACCCTAGCTTTTATTTAAATTCCTTTTTATGTACTTTTTGTTCATTTTTGGTCCTTTGATTATCATGATTTATGTTAATGTTGGTCCATCCATCCATCCTCTTCCGCTTATCCGAGATCGGGTTGCAGGAGCAGCAGCTTGATCAGAGACGCCCATACATACCTTTCCCCGGCCACTTCTTCTAGCTCTTCCGGGAGAATCCTGAGGCGTTCCCAGGCCAGCCAGTAGACATAGTCCATCCAGGGTGTCCTGGGTTTTCCCCAGGGCCTCCTCCCAGTTACACGCGCCCGGAACACCTTATCAGGGAGGCGTCCAGGTGGCATCCTGATCAGATGCCCGCGCCACCTCATCTGACTCCTCTCAAGGTGGAGGAGCAGCGGCTCTACTCTGAGCTCCTCCCGGATGACCGAGCTTCTCACCACCTCTTTAAAAGAAGGCCCAGACACCCTGCGGAGGAAACTCATTTCAGTCGCTTGTATTCGCGATCTCGTTCTTTCAGTCACTACCCATAGCTCATGACCATAGGTGAGGGTAGGAACGTAGATCGACTGGTAAATTGAGAGCTTTGCCTTACAGCTTGGCTCCTTTTTCACCACAACAGACTTAATGTTGGTGTTTATGGCTATTATTTTTATAATTATCTATTTTTTTTTTTTATCAGTTTGGTTCCTGTGTGTGGATGAATGTTCTGCCGTGTCCTTTGTATTTTTCAGGTTGCTCAAGAGACAAGGCCACCTGTTCAGTTCCCATAAGCCTTTATAGGGCTGGTAGCAGGTCCCTCAGTGGAGACACAGTCCCTATGTTGTGCATTGTATGCACTTGGTGGTAACTACCCTGGGCCTTGCGCCTTACTCCACTTTTTAAAACATCACTAGATTAGATATACTTTATCTGAAGTACTAAATATTAACTGATACATTGGCAGTGAGAGATTATCTTCATTTGAGTAAGGAGGCTCAGGGATTAAGAAGGCCAGGTTGGCCTCTTTAAGTGTCCAAAAAAAAAAAAGAGATCTGAAATGGGCCTGCAGATTTGTGTGCAATGAAGCTGTGCAATCTTCCATGTCTGTGCTCATCAACCATTGAAATGGATTTGGCACGCAAGAGTGAGCACCTGTGACATTTGTGCTTACACAAAAAACATTGTGGCTTTTTTCTTTTTATTACTGTCCAGTTTGCAAGGTCACTATCTGCATGACAGATCATTTTCTTTATTGCTTCCTATTTTTCATGAAATTAAACACTGCGTTTCTAATTGCCACAGGGGAAGAACATATTCCAATTATATGGGCTGGGGATGGTGGCACTGACCTGAAAACAGGAGACAGAGTTGGAGGTAGCAGAGATAAAGATGTTAAGATTTGCAATGGGTGTGACAAGGATGGACAGAATTAGGAACAAGGACATTAGAGGGTCACCTCAGGTTGGGCAGTTTGGAGACCAAACCAGAGAGGTGTTGTTTTGTTTTGGCAGAGAAGAGATGCCGAGTATATTGGGAGAAGGATGATAAGGATAGAGCTGCCAGGCAAGAGGAAAAAATGAAGGCCTAAGAAAAGGTTTATGGATGTGGTGAGAGAGGACATGCAGGTGATGGGTGTCACAGAGCACGATGTAGAAGACAGGATGATATGGAAGAAGATGATCCACTGTGGCAGCCCCTAACGGGAACAGCCGAAAGAAGAAGCAGCATATGAATCATACTGGACCTGGCACTACAGGCAAGGCAAGAACAAATTCACTAGGGGACAAGTGCCTATCACATGCCTGCACTTACTTACAACAGGCCAGTTCAGTGTGGCCCGTTAACTTTGCATTGTGGGAGGACACCCACGCTCATGCATTGATTTTTTTAGAACGTTAAAACGTGACAGTTACCATTCATTCATGTCATAGGTCACTAACACAGGTCCAGCAGGGTCAGAGAAGCTACAAACATTTGTTCCAGAGAAGTTCTTTATTTGAGGTTATAAGGGAAGCTGTTCTTTCTGCCTCAAGAAACAAAGTTCTCCATATGACTTTGTATCCTCTGTCTCATCCCCATAACTGAAGAGTTGTCTGAGAATTATGCCCTGGTGTCATATTTACTCGGAAGTGTACAGAATGTGAAGAGAAAAGGAGACAGGCCTGTTCCTGATGGTGCTTAAGTGGGTGGCATAGAGGTTAGTACCAGCTATTTGTCACCCCGAGCCCAAAGTTTAAAACCCAGCTGTCTGGGTGTGTGTATATCATGTGATGGACTGGCATCCCAACCAAGGTGGCCACTTGCCTTAGCTCATTTCTACCAGGATAGACTCTGGCTCACCGTATCCGTAAAATTGAATAAGCTGCTTCAGAGACTGGACTGATGGACAGACAGACGAAAGGACTGTTGAATGCTTTACTCGCGACCCATGTAGGGTTTGTTTCTGCCTGCAATGGCTCTGGAATAAGAACTGGAATACGCAGGTTCAATAATGCGTATAGGGAAGGAATTATACATTTTGTATGTGGCGAAAGCTAACTTATTTCTTGTTTTTGATATAAGCTAATTGACTGGTGGTCGTTTCTATGTGATTTGCTGTGCTCAAACTTTGGCCAGTACAGTTAATCTTTAAAAATGAAGGATAAAGCGCATACAGAGATCTGAAATGGGTCTAAGGACCGGAGTGCAGTGAAGTCACACACTTCTCTGCGTCTGCACTTAACTACTGAAATGGATTTGGCACGCAACAGTGAGCCTGTGACATTTGTGCTCGGACAAAAATCATCATGACATTTCTATTTTTTCCAGTCTACAAGGTCACCATTTGTATACTTCCTCAACTGCTGTCCCTTTAAATATGCAAGTCTTTATTCTCTCCCTATTTTTCATGACATTAAACCTTATGACATGCCTAGAGTGGCCAATCCAAACTTGTACAGTCATAGCAGCTGCAAGTGTTTGTTGTAATTATTTCTAACTTTCACAGTCTGTTTATTCCCATTATGCATTTGCAGGGGGCAATCCTGGGACCAAACAATAACCAACTTCCAGAAATAGTGCTGGGGCTTATGACCGTGTGGGTTGGCTCCATCCTACCAGTCCCTTCCAGGAGCCTCTTGAACCTGCCACTGTCAGTACCGTCACCGAGATGAGCTGGGCAGAAGAGGACACATGCATCCAGAGAAGGGGTAGGTGCAAAAGTGACTACGTGCTTTTATCTAAAATCCAAGAACAAATTAAGAATCCAAATAGTGCAGTGAAAAAGTTCTATAAATAAATAATTCATAAAAAGTCAAAGTGAATGTGGAGGTTAAAATCCAATAAACAAATCAAGGTTAAAACTTGGCAGGATTCTTCTCTAAAAATCGCAGTTCCCCGGTGCTTCCCTTTAAAACTGACGTCTCTCTGGCTCAGCCTGCTTGGGTCTTGCACCACAGAGTGATGTCATCTAACAGGTGCAGACAACCTTTTCATCTGCTGGGGCTCCATTCCCATTTGCCTGCTTCCTTCTGTCTAGCATCGGCCCTCTCTCACTCCTGCCCTTCTTCTTCATCCATTAACCTCCGTGCTTTCTTTCATCTCCATCTTTTTCTGTCTGCTGTACACTCTAATTGGGTGGAGGTGTGACAAGTCGCTCCACCCAAAGTACAACTGAGGCACCCAAGCGATCTGCCTGCCTCCATACGTGTGGCACAATTGGCCAAGCACCCTAATTAACCAGTGAGTGAAACGTCTTCACATGCACCCACACCCAATTCCAAGCCTACACGCCACCCGGGGCCTGATCTTTTATTTAAAAAGTGACCTGCGCCAAGGACCACTCATCACAGGGCACTTACACAACTGTGATACCGGGTGAATACAGGGCACCTGGTCAACCTCACCTGCACATCTTTGTTATACACGTTAATAGAGTAGAGTATACAGGTTATGTATGTGTATATATTAGGGCTGGGCATAACGCATTAATTAATTAACGCTGAGAATTATTTTATCGCGCATGAACACAGTTTTTGTTATTATTATTATTATTTTGAAAGCCTCAGTCTCCCTAGCGATTGATAGAGATCAGTGATCTTGTTACAGTGTTTTTCAATACGCTTTTGCTAGAAGGAAAGTTAGCTTTGTTGATTTGACCGCGATTCCCTGCGCGTGCATGAGTAGCGAAGAGCAAACAGCTTCTAAAATGGCATGTGGAGAGATACCAAAGTGAATGCTCAAAGCAAAATAATTTGTGGATGACTTTTTTTGTATTATCGCTGACTCGGGCACTGATTTATCAGGCTCCAATTCTGGTGCAAGTGATCTGGAGATCCATCCATTCATTATCCAACCCGCTATATCCTAACTACAGGGTCACAGGGGTTTGCTGGAGCCAATCCCAGCCAACAAGGGCGCGAGGCAGGAAACAAACCCCAGGCAGGGCGCCAGCCTACTGCAGTGATCTGGAGGTCGAAAACGAAAGTGAGGTACTGGCATCTGCTGATCGTGATGCTGAACCCATTTGTGTAGCTGATGCACCGATGGTAACATTCGCCTGGCAGGACAGACACATGCTATGACAGGAGTTAAAAACCATATTGGGTCTCACTTCAACTGCCACTCCCGTGCACTCACCTCACAAAGGCAGCCAGCCCAACCGTGCATTCCTGCTGGCCATTGAGCCGCTGCTGCTGCAAACATGTGCCGACAGCAGGCAAAACTGGCAGCAACAGACTTTTTATGTTGATTTATGTGTGAAGCCATTGCTTTGTGTGCTTTTCAGAAAACTGACTTTTTTGGAAAACATATTAGCCCTCAAAGAGTTTCTACTGAACATAGACTGTTTATGCTGCTCCCTGATAAAAGAAAATGTTTCTGATGGTATCTGTTCAGATAAAAAAGAAAACCGATTTAGAAATGTGAACTTGCTGTTGCTCAGAAGGTGCCAGTTACAGTATAACATTGTGATCGTGGCGCTAGACTCAGAGGGTAACTTGTTTTTCTATAACAAGCTAAATAAAATGTTAATGCCCTGGCAGTGGCAAATAGCTTTGGCTTTATATTTGATTTGATTACATTAATGTTTAAGTTGAGATTTACAAGAACTATTTTAACTGCTTCTATGTAAAAGGAATACTGCTGTTAAAAAGCACCTTATTTGTTTAAAGTGTTTATAAACCAAATACACTACTGTTGAGTTCATTATTGAATTTTGCACATAATGTGATTATTGTGATTGTCTGCGATTAAAAATTTTTATGTATACTATATTTATGTATACTATATATAATGTAACCTAACACAGAAGGTCTGGTGAGCAAATATGCAACATCATTCAGGGAAATCACATGCACCTGACATGTCTACTGTCTAAGTGACACTGAAGCGCATCACTGTATGCCCTCACCGGAGCGTGCCCTCTTTAGTACAGCTGCCGCGGTGAAATGTCTCCATTCGTTAGCATGCAAAGTAACGCATCATTTTCATGTTCTCTTCTAGTTATCAGATAGTCACCATTCTGCTCACAGAGCTGTACTTGGTAAACAAATGCAAATGCAGTGGCACACAAGGGCAGCTCTTGTCCACTCTCCATGATGAAGTCCACAAAAAACCCATGGGGCATTCGTTGTGGAGCAGTCAGCAGCCTGTACTATGCAGTTAAATGAAAATGTATACATTAAAAATAAGCATAAAACTTTAAAAGGTCCAAATAGAGTTATAATAATTGTTAAATAATAAATAATAATTTAAACATATAGGTAACAGATGACCATTTTACAATTTTGGTGAATGCCTGACAAGATATCCATTTGTTATTTTTGAAGCTCCTTCTGTTCTTGATTTCTTGATCCTAACTATTTAAACTGGCTGTAGAAAGGGCGAGAGGAGTCCTTCGTGATCCTAGCTACCTTGGTATTGCACTATTTTTGTATTTTGCATGTGGTTTTTTTGAAAGTTTGCTTTGTGAACTGTAATCACACTAACTGGAAATTGAAACAAAGTGTCCAATTGTCTCCAGATTCAGCACAAAGCAAACAGACCATGAGTGTGAAAACACCTTTAAATGCCACTGTTATCGCTCCTGTGTGCCATGAGTGACTAACACTGAACTACCATGTGCCATGAGTGACTAACACTGAGCTGGATGGTCCAAGTGGCTGCAGACACTTGTTCCATCTCATTTCTTACTTAGATGTCTGTCTGTTGTTGCTATTTGATCACAACTTAGCCCTGTTTAAAAATATCAGAAATAAACAATACTGCAGATTTTACTTTCCTGTAAAATTCAAAAAAGATGTCATAGGTTTTAGTGTTCTGGAGTCAGATTAGTATCTACATTTCTTTTACGTTAACTTACATAAGCAAGCTTTTATTTATTTCTATTTTAATAAATATTCTTCCAAAATGCCCAAGGCATCAACAGAGCACACTCGGCAGAATTATTTCAGTTAAACAGCGAAACAAAAGTACTTGAAAATGCCTGGTGGCTATTAAGGGAAAGTTCACTCAAGACAAAAACAGAAAACATGTTTTCAGAGTCAGACAGACAGAAAGACAAACAGATAGGTAGATCTAAAAGGCACCATGTGAGAGAGAGAGATAGAGAGACAGACAGACAGAGAGAGAGAAGGAAATCTGGATACCCTATCCACATTATATCCATTGATTTTCAGAGGAGATGAGTCATCCCAGTTTCTCCGAAAATCGATGACAAGTGCTTTTGCCGTTTTCAGAGCTCCATACTGCCAGTTTGCAGACTTTGTCCCTGTAGGCTGTCTCATCCCTTGTTGTGAGATCAAATGGATTGTGAGCAGAGAGAGAGAGAGAAGTTGGGAGCATGAACGGATAACAAGTTGCCACACCCACCAGACAACGAACCACCTGGATTGGGACCAGAGTGCAATGGGTGACACCTCAGTACCACATGGGAACAGTGCAAGTTTTTTTTTTTTTTTGGCATTGCCAATCCTGCCACCAACCCCCAGGTTTTCCCTCTAAGTTGGAGGAGGATCTTGGCTGTTGGGTGTCTTGCATGTGTTCTGTAGTCAAACTTGGTATCACTCACATTTTGAAACGGGAGTGTCACTTTGAATTCGATAATTTTTTTTACCAGTCACAAAATTGTCACAAAAGCAAAACTTTCTTTACTCTTGAACTCTTTGATATTTTCTTGCATTTCGGCTGGACAGCATGATGACCTAGGAGAGTTAGAATGAAGAACTAGAATTATGCTTTCTTTTATTTCTCTGTTGTCATTTTAATTTTTTTAGAGTCAAAATAAACAGAAAAAGTCTGCAACGTGTTCTCTGGTGAATACGAAATGACATGCTTGCTACTGCGGCTCCACAGAACAATTCCTAGAGTACAAGTAGCTGGCCGCTAACTTGCCATCATGTGGCAACGTGCGTTTTAAATAATTGTCTGTCGTTGAATCACAGTTGGTGACAAAAATGTGTACAGAGGCAGTGCTGTTGATCAAAGCACGTTACTCGTGGCCTTCACAAACTGTCAGTTCTGAGTAATACCAAGTAGTGCTCATCAACGTGCCACACTATGTGCGACCAATAACAACTGCCACTCCAGAGTTGTGTCAACATGCTGATCAGCTCATTACGAGGGACTGGCAGCTTACAAGCAGAAAGCCTGCAACCGAGTTCTCAGTAACCAAGGAAAGTGTGAACAACATGACTGATGTGTTACTTGAAAGTGTGTCGCTGTTGGGTTCCATGAAGCTTAAACCATTGATTGCAAAACTGCCAAGAAAGAATTGAACTTAGATTTGCGCTCCTTTTACATAACTGTGTGTAAAAAAGCTTTTTGTCATGGATTATCGCTGGAGAAGAAAAGCAAGAGATTGTATGAATTTACTGCACTATTCTGACCTTAGCCTGCACAAGAGTTATTTCTAAAGGACTAAAACATGACGTGAGGTAGTTCCTGGACCATTTTTGTATTTGATTGGATGTAGAAATACTGGCAGGTAGAACTGAAGAGCAGCATATTGTAAAACGTTATTTTGGGCATCCACAACCTCCATTCTGAGAGCCTTAGACAGCACCTTAGATCTTGGCATGATGACACGACACACGTCAACAGCAAAAACACCAGACCCTCAATATCTGCAGTTTAAGTAAGACAGTCAGGTCCACCTGCATGCTCCCTAAGGAGATTCTAATCATTAGCACCTCATCTGGAACACCCAATTCTAATTGGATGAATTTAAAGTGGCGATAAAGGTAGTGGTGAACTTACTTTTTCCATGTGACAAATCTGCATTTTCGTTAATTTAGATTGTGAGAATGAATACACCATGTCAATGTGATGTGTTATTTGTTCAAGTTTATCGCTTTTATCTGCTGGCACTGTTTGCATGAAGATCTAATTTGTTTCTGTTCAGATATGTTTCCAAGGGGTGTACTTACTGTGTATTTTCAGAGTAGTCTACTGTACTTTATCTATTGTCATTTGGAAAGCACTTTATAAAATCTCAAACATCTGCTATAAAAAAAAATGTTGTCGCTTGTAATATAAGAATATCTGGAACTGTACAGTCTGGCTGGCTCTAGTTGACGGTGTTAGTGGCACAAATTCAATTTGGTTTATTTTTGTACAGTACTCTTCACCAAGTGCAGGCTGAAAGCGCTGTAACGAGCTCACAAGTAAAATGCAATCATAAACTTTATGGAGGACAGTTCACAATGTTTCCAACGATACCATCACATTCTTGACGTTCAGAACCATCCTGTTCCCCTTTAACGCGTAGTCGTGTACAATGAGGCAGCTTCATCACAAACAACAGGCATAAGCACTTGATTGGCAAGTCTGTGCAGACCAAGCCAGTCGGAATTTAAAGACTTTCAATAATGCTATGAATTTGTGACAAAAATACAGATTTTCAATCTTTCTTCAACAAATATTGAATTTCTTGAAATCCCACTAGTCTCTGCCAAGTCCAACTGATGAAAAAATAATATTTATAAACATCCAGCTCATATTTTAGTCAGGAAAAGGAAGAACAACACATGGTGCAAACTCAAATAGGCTCTTAAAAACTAGCTTGGAAATGAGAAGCTAACAAAAGAACGTGCAAGTGCTGACTTTACTCACAAACACTTAAAGGCCATGTCACATTTGAAGACTTTTACAGCAATTTTCAGTCATAGAATTCCTATTACATAATCAAAGTGAGACGGAGGCAGTTGGTGGCACGTTCCCATGAAGGCCAGTCACCTAGTACGACATGCCCAGTGACTCAATCCAACCACTCACTCTGGGCAAAATTCAAAACAGATGTAGGGGTGGACTCTGTGTGCTTGACAGATGACAACCAATGAATGCTCATCTGGAAGTACAATACATATAATGCAGTAATGAAGAATGACAAACAGGGGGTTTTGGACATCACAAACAGAAGGGCCACTCGTCTGTCTGATGTCTCGTGCTTTATGTACCAAGAAAGAATGGGAAAAATAAAAAGAATAAAAGTGCCAAGATTGTGGATGAACTTTTCATACCTGCTAACCCTTTGTATAGATCCAGTTCTGTCAGGCAGCACGTTATCGCATGTCGGAAAAAGAGAGGTGAGCACAACTGTGCTGGAAAGTACGCACAGAGTCACCAAATGTGACATGGCCAGCGAATTTTCAGTAATTTAAATTGACGTAGTAACAAGGTCAACAACTTCAGTTTCAGAGTTTGACACACCCAATGATTGGTCAGTCAGTCACTCACTCATTCTCTAAACCCGCTTAGTCCTGGATCAGGGCTGCTGGAACCTATCTCAGCGAGTTATAGGGCATAAGGTAAGGAACAAACCCTGGATGGGGTGCCAGCCCAACGACTACAAGTTACAAAATTCAAATCTCAGTCCAGGCTCTTTTTATTGGTAGTTCATGGCTGGTGGAATGAGTTAAAACTCTGACTCCCTCAGTAAGCTCAAGAAGAGTTTGAAGGCTCTCGTTTGGTGAATTTCTGCCTAACTGATACAGTATTAGCTGTTAGGTCCTGTAAATCTGGGAAGTGGAACTCGCTTATGTGTTGTTTTGAGCTCCTCACTTATAGAAATCAATTTTGTACCCTTGTCCTGTAACATCACACTGATGTTACTCGATTACGTTGATCTCTTTTGTAAGTTGTTTTGGGTTAAAACGTCTGCTAAGCCAATAAATGTAAATGTAATGTGACATCAGCTTAAGGTGGTCACTGGCTCCTAAACAAGCATTGGCATAACAGAGGACTGAGCTGAAAAATGAAAAGGTCACACACTGAAACAAAGAAAAGTGAGAACACTAAACAAGAAAAAGATAATTACAAAAAAAAAAAATCAAAGGAAAATTGTGTGTAAAAGCACAAGCAGAGATAGACAAAAATGCTTAAGAGAAAAGTAAAACGTCTAATGCCAAATTATTGGAGTCTGCATTCTTAAAAAGTACATACAAACTGCACCTCCAGATCACCTTATATGGTCTCTCTAAAATGGCTGTGAACACCACATGATCACACACCCGTGATGTCAGATTGCCACAATATGGCTATGCCCATCTTACCATGTGGCCATAAAGATGTGAAGGCCACCTCTGTAGACTATGAGCCCATAATTTCCCAGCCAATTAATCCTTTAGTTTCTCTTTTGGATAATAATAAATAATAATAATAATAATAATACATTTTATTTATAGAGCGCCTTTCCCATGCTTGTGTGAATGCAAGCATACGTTTCAGAAGTGGAGCACGTTTTCTGAATGAAATGCTAGCAGTACGCTGCACTGGATTGGTGCTTTCTTAGCATCCCCCAGTGTTGCCAAGATAGCCTCCACCTCCCTGTGACACCAAAACTGAATTAGTTCAGTACATGGATGAATAGTAGGCTGGGCATAATATAGAGGTGAAGAGGAGGAAGGCCAAATAAAGCAAGGATCAGACCACCAGGGGCTGGACAATGGGTATGTACAGTATATGTGGTCAGGGCTTGGGTCTCCTCACCTGCCGGTTAGTCGAGCATGCGACACATCAAGGCTTCAAACTGAGGAACAGTTGGAGGACCTTCAATCCCACATAAAAAAAAGTGTGTAAATTACCTACACGCTGAAAATGCTGTTACAATAATATTTAGACTTGTTCCTGTCATAAATAAACTGTGACCTTTTCAAAGGTCCTGTTGCTATTAAATTTAGCACGCCATCACTTTGTGTGTGGTTTGAGATTTTAACACGTTCTCCTCTTTCTGGCTTGCTGGAAACATATGGAGGCCTGAAATTCCCCCCTAAAGTAGGTACAAGATCACAAAAGATAAGGGCAGCTCTCACCCTCAGCAGCGAGGTGAGACTTTAAAATTTCCAGACTTTAGACTTTTGAAACTCATGTGAATCACCAGCTTCACTTACAGACTGTCCCTGTATTCACCATATCTTAATGCAAACCAAATCATCTCTCCACCAGCCTTGAGTGCAAGTGAAACATTCTCAGCAGGGCAGGCAAAGGATTAACCAGGACCCTAGAGAGAGGTTAAGGAGATACAGTCCCAACTCACCTAACCTTTAATGGTGTCCTTTCCCATGTAGTCATAATACCATTTGTTTCTAAATCTGGCTGAGGCAGTGAGATTCCAGCTGGGTCAGTCCCAGATCTTGAATGCCCCAGATGGTCTCGGGTCTCACCTATGGGATTCCCGAAATCAAATATCTGAACCAGAAGTCATTTGCAATGGAGCGTCACAAGGCTATTGCTTTTCAAAAGTGCACTAATAAAAATAGCCACTAGACAGCGCACATTAGAGATTGTCATTTGAGTTTTTTGTGGGACCCATTCTGAAATCTTGGCTTCAATTGAAATAAATGCCTCACTATAAAGACAGGAATTTAGAACACTAGAACACTCTAGACAAGCACAGGCCATTCAGCCCAACAAAGCTCGCTAGTCCTATCCACTTATTTCTTCCAAAAAAACATCAAGTCGAGTTTTGAAAGTCCCTAATGTCTTACTGTCTACCACACTACTTGGTCGCTTATTCCAAGTGTCTATCGTTCTTTGTGTAAAGAAAACTTCCTAATGTTTGTGCAAAATTTCCCCTTCACAAGTTTCCAACTGTGTCCCCGTGTTCTTGATGAACTCATTTTAAAATAACAGTCTCGAGCCACAGAACTAATTCCCTTCATAATTTTAAACACTTCAATCATGTCACCTCTTAATCTTCTTTTGCTTAAACTGTAATGGCTCAGCTCTTTTAGAATTTCCCATGGCAAGTTTATATATCAAGGCAAAGTTATTACTTTTTTGGAGAAACAGATCCCATGTAATAGTGTGTTCTGTCCAAATATTTCTGCCTGCTCCATTCCTTGCTTTCGGCCTGACAGACTCTGCTCTTCCCTTGACGTCTTTTACTCAACATGCTGTTGGTCATAGAGAGCAGGTCACCCAATTGGGTCTATGTTGATATTGAGAGTTTTGCATACAGTGGGTTCAGAAAGTCTTCAGACCCCTTCACTTTCTGCCCACTTCAATGCGTTGTAGATTTAATTTCAAATGTAGAAATCTGCCATTTTTGTCTATCGATCTACATCATGACATAGTGATTACACGTTTTTAGAGAAGTTTGCAAATTAATTACAAATCAAAAATTAAAATCTGTCATTTCTCAAAGTACTCTGACCCTTTGCTGTGGTACTCCAAATTGTGCTCAGGTGGCTCCTGTTTGCTTCATTTCTTCTTTGGAGTTCACCTGTGGCAAACTGAATTGATTGGTCATCATTTCGAAAAGGCACACCTGTACAGAAGGCCCACAATTTACACTGCAGGACAAAAACTAAGCCACAAAGTCCAAGGAAATCACTGTAGTCCTCCACTATCAAATTGTGGCGAGGCACAGATCAGGGCATAGGGGATCAAACCACTTGTTAAGCTTAAAGTGTTTCCAGAAGCTCAGTGGCCTCAATAATTTGGAAATGGAAGAAGTTTAAAATCAACAGGAATCTTCTTAGAGTTACCTGTTCGGCCAAGCCTAGTAACCAGGCAAGAACGACCTTAGTCAGGGAGGTGACCGTGGACTCAATGGTCACTCTAAAAGAGCTTCAGATGTCCTCTGCTGAAATGCAAAAGCCAATCAGAAGGACAACCATCTTAGTACTCAGCACTCCAATCAATCAGGCATTTATGGTAGAATGGTTAGACCAAAGCCACTCTTGAGTAAAAGGGTTATGATAGACTGCTTGAACTCTTTGAGCAGAAGAGAAAGATTCTTTGGTCTGAGGAGACATAAATTGTACTCCACGAGGAGAACTCTAAGCACTAGGTCTTGCGAAGACAAGGCACTGCTCCTCATCTGCCTAATACCACCCCTAAGGGGAACCACTGTGGTGGCAGCATCGCACTATGGTGGTACACGGACAGGGAGATCGGTCAGAATTGAGGGAAGGGTGAATGCAGCCAAATACACCAAAGTCCTTAAACAAAACCTGCTTCAGAGTGCACACCACCTCAGACTGGAGCAATAGTTCACTTTCATGACAATAACCCAAAGCATACAGCCAAGACAATGCTGGAGCGGCTTCAGGAAAAGTCTCAGACTGTTACTGAGTGGCTCTGCCAAAGCCCAGACTTAAAACCCATAGAACATGTGCAGTGTAGAAGACCAGCCCGGCTACAGACAGGCACCGCGACACTCGATGTCCAAACACATGTTTATTTTCAATCAATCAATCAACATTTATTTATATAGCACATATTCATACAAAAAAAATGTAGCTCAAAGTGCTTTACAAAATGAATAGAGTAATAGAAGACACAATAAAAGATAAACATAAGTCAACATTAATTAACATAGAATAAGAGTAAGGTCCGATGGCCAGGGTGGACAGAAAAAACAAAAAAAACTCCAAAAGCTGGAGAAAAAATAAAATCTGTAGGGGTTCCAGACCAAGAGACCGCCCAGTCCCCTCTGGGCATTCTACCTAACATAAATCATCATATTTTCATGGAAGGACCTGATGATGATGGTCACGTAGACTTCTGGCTTTTGTTTCTTCACTGCACACAGCACCATAAACAACTCACTAGGCTCAGTCCTTTTTACTTCTCTTAAATCTTCTGCCACCTCTACACCTCTCCTAGCAAGCTCCATCCTCTTCCAACCGACTCCCTGAATGGAGGAAGACAGACCCTTTTATAATGCACCCGAATGTGCTCCAGGTGCTCCCTGATTACCTTCCTGCAGCACTTCCTGGTGTGGCGGAAGTGCTGCATGGGCACCCAGAAGCACTCTGGGTGTACCTGCTTCCTGGTCCAGCCACACTTCCTGGTGTGACAGACGTACTGCATACCATGGCTTCTGAACCATCCAGGTACCCAACAAGAATGAGCTTCCAAGCTCTATTCCCATGGCCCCAACACCCACCAGGGTGGCTGCCTTCTCATGTTTCAGGGGAGGTACTGTTCCTCTCCCGGTCCTTCCATCCTCCAGGCGTCCTGACTGGGCATGAGCTCCAGCCGTCCGCCACAGTGGAGAGACCTGAAAATGGCTTTGTACAGATGCTTCCCATCTAATCTAACAGAGGCTGAAATGATCTACCAGGAAGAATGGGATAAACTGCCCAAACCCAGCTGTGCAAAGCTTGTAGAGACATATTTAAGAATACACAACGCTGAAATTGCTAGGAATCTGGCTTCTACAAAGTACTGAATTAAGGGTCTGAATATGTCTTTGAATGGCAGAGATCAGTTTTTGATTTTTAATAAATTTGCAAGCCTTTCTGTAAACATGTTTTCACTTTGTCATTATGGGTTAATGAGTGTCAATTGATGGGCAAAATGGCAAATTGATCCATTTAAATCAAAATCTACAACACAATAAAGTGTGCAGAAAGTGAAGAGGTCTGAATACTTTTTGTATACTGTCATAGGTTGAAGTACTTGCTTGACTGATGCAGGGCGTTGTAGTCAAGTGGTATGCTGGGGTTCCCTAACAAACTAACAATAGACAAGTCATAAAATAAAATCTCAGTAAATTAGTGTGAACTAGCAAGGGTCCCTGGTCAATTTTCTGACCCTACAGGGGCACTTCCACACATTTCTAGTAAAGCCTGGTCCACGAGGTGTTTGTTGGTAAGCATCATCCACGGGTTTGTGTCTAATATTCAGAGACCACACAACATTTCAAATATTATATCACAAAGTTTGAAAAGATAAAACTGGGCAAAGGCATATGAGGAATGCTGAAGCTGCACGTATGGTAAAATAAGTCAAATACTATTTAATCAATTGCACATGGCTAATTTATCCTAAATACCCTCTGAAAGCAAGCGCCGGCTCATACCTGCTTTTGAAGTGCCAGTTCCCCTTCCACCTCATGAATCTTCCTCTCCAGCTCACGTTTCAGTTTCTCGTACTCCTCACGATGCTGTTGAATCGCACCGTTCTTCACGCTGGCAATACAAGAATTAGGTAGTCTGAACATGGGGCAGCAAGTTGGCACAATGGTTAGTGCCGCTGCCTCATGAATCTGGGTTCAAATCCTGTCTTATCTTGTGCAGTCTGAACGTTCTCTGTGTCTGTGTGAGGTTTCCTCTGGGTACTCCAGTTTTCCTCACACATCCCCAAAGCTCTGCAGGTCAGATTAATTGATTATTCCAAAAATGTTAAGTTTCTGTCCATGTTTTGTAGTGTTGTTCACGTTTGTAAATTGTGTATTTTTTTCACCCGCACACCCTGCTTTGTCCTGTGTTTACAGGTTTTCGGTGTTTATTTGTCCTCTGGTCCCTTTGCCAATGTCAGTTAATTAGGCCAATAGAGTCTAGCTGCAGATCCCCAGAGATCCCCTCCACTTGGGAGACAAGCAAATTACGCACATCCTATGACATTAAGCATCCACTGCATTACACATAAGTGATGTTAGGCAATATGCCCGGTCATTTGCGTCTTTCTCAAAACACCCATCTTGAAGGCGTGCCTTGTGCATTGTTCTCATAAGACATCCTTACACTACAGTTAAGATTGGGGTTTTGATTCAAGAATAACAACAACTGTCAAGTGGGCCTGTCTTGAATGGGGTGTGTCAGATCGTCCACTGTGTAAACATGTGATCTGACTGGATGTTCAGCAAAGCTTCTGCATCGCCGAGCTCCAGAGATTTGCATTCAGACCTTTATCCAATTAGGACTTTTGGATGACCTGAGCAACCCAATATAAACCATCTGATTGCCACGCTTCTGTATTGCGCCATGAGCTAGCTCTTTTGGGCTTCCTTCCTGATCCTTTTCATTTGAACCTTTTGTTTATTATGAAACTGCCCCCTGTTTTCTAAATTTGAATTTTTGATTACAAATGTAGTTTTGTCTTTATTTGGATTGCCTTTTCTCTTTTGTTCTTTTCTTTGGAATACATTAATACGTTCATTTTAAATGTAAACATCTTTGGAAGCCTTTTGCTTTACTGAGTTCTTTTAAATTGATTTCAATAAATGAAATGTAAAGGTTTTACTTATTTGAGCCAGTGGTTTTGGTGGTTCCACATTCCCTTTTTTCCACTGAAAAAATTATTTGTTACCCAGAACTCATATTCATAGCAATAATACAAATATGCTCTAAAATGACATTTACCAAAAAACAGTATAAAACAAGCCTTGTCATTAACTGTAAGGTCCAGCCTTTCAAGGCTGTTGTCAACACAAATGGGCAGGACACTAAAACCACTGTTAAGTGTCAACAAAAGTTGCCTAGAGTGTATTGCCCAATTGTATTCTCTAGATGGCAGCAAAGACCACACACATCAAGCTTCCTTTTTTCTTTACAATACAGCGTCAAATACCAGCATCATCAAGAGAACTCTCTTTAGTTTTGCATACTGTCAAAAATCATTTTTGAGCTGACAAAACATACACAAGGACTTGACACTGAGAGTGCTGCTGTGCCACGTGACGTTTGTGCTCCTGTACCCTGTGAGCTCATTTAACAGATTTTGTAAGACACAGAATTCTTATTAGACGTGAAGCTGTAAAATGTGGCACACTAAGTTCTTTGGTCTTCAACCCCCCACCATATTTATATCCTATAATAAACATTTCAAAATGTGAATACCGTATATACTTGCAGAGAAGTTCTCCCGCGGATAAGTCAGGACTTGATTTTACTCTGTAATTTCCAGTATTGGGGCGGCACGGTGGCACAGTGGTAGCAGTGTGCCTCACAGTAAGGAGACCTGGGTTCGCTTCCCGGGTCCTCCCTGCGTGGAGTTTGCATGTTCTCCCCGTGTCTACGTGGGTTTCCTCCGGGTGCTCTGGTTTCCTCCCACAGTTCAAAGACATGCAGGTTAGGTGGATTGGCGATCCTAAATTGTCCCTAGTGTGTGTGCGTGTGCGCGCCCTGCCGGGGGGTTTGTTTCCTGCCTTGCACCCTGTGTTGGCTGGGATTGGCTCCAGCAGACCCCCCCGTGACCCTGTAGTTAGGATATAGCAGGTTTGATACTGGATGGATGGATGGATTTCCGGTATTTTATAAGTCGAATGCAGAAAACTCACACTAAGAGATTGGCCTTTTTTCTCTCTATGTATTGTGCCTACGTGACCACACAGCAATACCCGAATTATTCCGAAGCAACGTTTGCACCAATTTGTTTTTTTTTTTGCATCTCACACCCTCATACACCTTTATCCTAAGATGGAGTGTTCGATTAAAAGAAAATATGAAGCTGATTTTAAGTTAAACATCACTGAAGTAGCGAAAGAAATTGGTAACTGTACTGCTGCAACAAAATTCAATGCGTCTGAGAAACTGATGCGAGATTGGAGGAAGCAATTAAGTGTCGCATTTTTGAACGGGCGTCATTTTTGAGTCGGGATCTGATTTTGTGATTGATTTTTCAGGTTTCAAGACCCGACTTATATGCAAGTATATACGGTAATATTATTGTTGATCAATAAAGTGCTGTATGTAATATGTAATAAAAAAAATAACATTCATTGCCAAAGGTTTTTGGCACCAGTTAATACTGAAAAACAGATCAGTACTTGTAGCCCTGCTCATATCTGTCGTGAACTAAGAGAAGCCCCAACTTCCACAAATGCCTACTAGAGGGGGTACACCGTTATACTTCAGCCAGGATGCTTATAAAATAAAAGTTTTTTTTTGCTATACCGTAAAGCTAAGAAAAGCACAAAAGGCATAAAGGAGATGCCGGCAAAGGCAATTCAAAGTGAACAAAGTCCCAATAGAGAATCCAAATAGAGTGGTCAAAAAAAGAACTTCAGGGTCAAAATTCCAAAATATGCAAAAGGCACAAGTAAACCCACTGACTCCAGAATACACTTACAATGAACTGCCATAAACTGTGGGAGACCCTCTGGATTAGTAGGGTGGAGGGCAGTTCCTGGCAGTGATTGGGGGACCACCTACAAAACACAAGGCACATAACAAAAGTGGCATATAGAAAGAAGCCAAACAATGGCCAAAAAAAAATCAAATTTCTAATATAATTGACAATCTCTCTCTATATATTATATATAAATATATATAATACAACATCTGTCTGTCTGTTTATCCGCTTTTTATGAGAGAAATACTTAACGGATTTAGATTGTGTTTTTTTTTTTTTAGATTTTGCGACTTCTCTCATTGCTGTACACTTCATAGTTCACTTGCGGTACCGATTTATTTGCGCGAATCCAAGAGAGACGCAGCAGACCGAGGGGATAGGGGCAGGGCCCTACTCACTCACCCATCAGCCTCAGGGCCTATCTTACATCCGCTTACCTAGCAAACGAGAGAACTACTTAACAGATTTAGATCGGGTATTTTTTTCTATAATTTGCTTGAACATTCTAGTTGATTTTGCAACTTCTCTCATTGCGCCAAGAATCATAGTTCACTTGCAGGAGTAATTTATTCACGTTATCCCTAGACAGAGGCTGCAGGCTGAGGGGACGGGGAAGAGTGACGTCAGGCGAAGGGAGCCAGGCAGGGCCATCCTCACTCACGCGCCAGCCTCCGCTCGAGTTGCTCTACTTCTGCGTTTTGGAGTGTACCTTGCCTCCGCTTAGCTAATGATACCTGTTTGTTTTTTGATTTTTAGTTTGTCCTGTTTCACTAATACACGGGCAGAGTCGTGGGGGATGGATAGTATTAACATAAATAAAAGAATTAAATATGAATTAAAAAGACATGAAACAAAGACTTGAACCTCAGCCAGAAGAGGAATTCGGGATCAGAAATAACAACATGCATGTGCTTCGTCACCCACATATAAAGTGAAACACACACACCCATACCCACACAGCTGTTCCCATTAATACAAACACATTCAGTCTCCCTATTAACATGCCTTGAGCTTGTCAAGTTGCAATTCCACCCCGAGTTGTGGGTGGCACTGCCTCCTAACAGCTCTTCTCTCCTTCCATCTGCAGATATGGAGAATCATGGGCCAATGGTGCATGATGTCACTACTAGGCTTGGGTCACCTTCTGCATCATCAACTTCATAACTAGCACCACTGCCATCTTTCCCCAGTTTGGTTGGAGACTCCCGTCTTTAAAGATGTATTTTTGTGACCTACTTTGTTTTTTTGTGTACAACAAAATACGGGGATCATGAATTGGTGGCCCAACCCTTGATCTTTGCTTCTGTTTCTTATTGCACAATCCTGTAGTTTCTTAAACTATGGGCTGGCTGCCGCCTTTTAGGTCGTGCAGGGTTGTGACTCACAGTTTTACTTAACGTGAAAGGGTTGTGTATGGTTTGCCAAGTGTCTCACTATAGGTTGCCACAGATGACTATCTGCAACGATTCTCAAAGGAGGGGACACCCCCCACCCCCAGCTATCTGATGGTTGTCATGAACTAGAAGACACTAAGAAGGGCAAGACTGGGTCACAAAGAAAAACTATTCACTCAATGTGCACATACCCGTGAATTTTTTCCAGTTCCAGAGCATGTTCTTTCACCCTTTGCTGGTATTGACGCTGCAGCTCTTCTCGTTTCCGGGACTCAGTCACCACTGCCTCCTGCAGCTTATCAACTTGGATGCGCAGCTCACTTGACTCGGCCTGCTTCATGCTCTCCACGGACTTCAGGCGAGCAAACGTGGCATCGTAACATTCCAGATCCCGATCACGCTCCTCCAGCACTCGCAGATTGTGCATGAAGTCCTCGCTCAGCTGGCGAAACTTCTCCCTCTCCTCCTTCAGCTGACCAGTGGCATCCTGCAGGGCCTTCTCCATTAAGCGCGTCCGCTGGGCCTGCAGTTCCTTCCACTCCTGTTCTTTGGAGGCTAGGAGAGCGTCGAGGTCAGTGTCCGCAGGATGCATTGTTTTAAGAAGTTACTGCAAGCAAGCAAATAAAGCAACACATTAGTAATATTTAACTTAAAAATTCTAAAGTACAAGAGATGGACCGAAATTAATGAGCAAAGCCCCATTACACATATGCATTCAGCAAACAGAAGAATGAATGCTGTTTGACAGATAGTACCATCTCTTGTCGCACCCTTCACTTGCTAATGGAAGCATTAGCTTAAATCATGTGAAGTATCGTTCTATCAGCACGTCGTGATTGAACTTCTACTTAACGAGGAAATTCATGCGACTGATATCAACCCTAGACTTCAGTGTGCATGGCTGACAGTACCCTAAGAAGGTGGGCGACACAAAAACATCACAGCAAGAAATGATATCACCTAAATTCACCAAGAAAATAAAAGAAAAAGACAGTGCCATCATCTGCAAATGTGATCGGTACCATCGTATGGGATGCAGAGGGAGGACCTGTGTGCCCCGATCAGTGGCATAGCTAGAGTTTGTGCCACTCAGTGTGGCGCTTCAATTTGCCGCCCCCCAACACATCTGAATATGTTAACCTATTTAAATAGAAAATTAAAATGACGTATAGAGAAAAACTAGATTAATTCATATATACAGAAACAGCAATAATATTTAACATATTCATAAGCAGCAACTAGACAAGAATATAGTATAAACACACTGATAAGCCGTGTTCTAATTATTAGTTTAATATAATTATGCTGCGAAAACCAGAACCAGTGTAGTGTACAAGTGATAGGTGGGGATGTTTTCTGCGCAGAGCAAGAACGCATTCGGACTGATAACGAAACAAACGTATAAACTGTAAATTAGTTGTTTATCTTCCTAGAAATTATTATCAATATAATGTTTATGTTTATTTTTGTTATTGTCTCATAAATTTCAACTGCTGTGTCTGATACTGTCACAGAAGGACAGTCTGAAAATTATCTTTGAAGCATTTCTGGATAAAAATCAGAGTACTTTTTCCATTCATGAGTGATATTTTTCCCAAACCCTGCTGCTTACACACAAATTGTACTGAGCCTTTTGGCCAATAATGCCACCGCCTCCGCCCGCGAATAGCTACGCCACTAGTCCCGATCGAAATTCTGCACCCTGGAGTACCAAAAATGTGCTATAATTTGAGTTGGCTCTAAATTTTCTTGAATTTTACTGAGGGTAGTAAATTATTCTTGAGTGTTATTCTGGGTGGTTTAATACCCAAGGAGACCAATTTTGCACTCTGAATTTTACTGTGAGCTTCCATTTGTTGAAATCGATTTATTTATCTTGTTACCATCTTTTCACAATACCATTTGAGTTTCATGATTGGAGATGCTATATTTGTGGATTTCACGTCACCAGTTTCTTTTTGCATGTATATAAGTTTTATTAATCTTATCCCTGGAGGTTTTTTTTTGTCCTCCCCAGCTATCGGACCACACCATCAAACAAATCTATATATATGGACTCTACTTTTTCTATTACTTGTATATCTATATACAAGTGCCATCATCTGATCTGATTGATTAATTCTTGTCCACTATCTTTGGTATTTTATTTTTTCACTGTTGTTGTCATCTATTTTGGATTTGTTCAGGATTTTACTGTAACTTTGACATCTTGAGCTACATTCTTTGTATAAAAATGTGTTCTAGAAATAAATGTTGCAAAGGTCACTAAAGTCTAAAGGTGAAACAGACACAGAGGAGAAACGTGAGCCAAGCTTAAATTTAATAACCAAAACTGTGTTCTGTCTTTTAACAAAGCCAAGAATCCGTATCAAAATTTAAAGTTGGGGGAAAACAAAGCAGTATCAGAAATTCAAACACAAAAGCCCACACCGATATCTTTTTGTTTTTATCTAAACACAAATACCGGGAAGAAAGTAGGGCTGAACTTTACAGTGGATATAAAAGTTTAGACCCCTGGGGCAAAATTGGACATTTTGTGTAATAAAAAAATGAAACCAAGATAAATCCTGTCAGAGCTTATTCCAGATTTATTGCAAAATTACAATCTACACAAAAAAGGTGAGAACAAATCAGAAACTCTTTAGTTTAATCCTACAAAAAGCTGGTTGTGTTAATGTGCAGACCCTTTGGATGTGGCTGCGTTCAGAATCAAACAATCATAAGAAGTCTCATCTCAAATAATAGTTAGTGGCTCTGAATGAGCTCAAATAAAGTTCCTGTAGGATTATTCCGATATCCACTTGATTGCAACACACTCCAAAAGCAATGGTCTGCAAAGAGCTTTTAAAACATGAACGGGATCTCATCATTGAAAGGTATCAATCAGGACAGGGGTACAAAAAAGGTATCCAAAGCATTAAACATCCCATGGAGCACACTGAAGACATTCATCAACAAGTGGAGAAAATATGGCTGAACCAAGATCATACGTCCCTCCAAGACAAGGAGGCCAAGAGGCCTACAGCAACATTAAAGGAGCTGTGGGATTTTCCAATAGAGTCCAGCTGCAGTCAGGACAGTTTTAGGCCTCGGACAGATCAGAGCACTTCAGACCATAAATTGATGCCCCCTTCTGGAGCCACTCCCCCGTTTCACTGGTGAACGGACGCCTTTATTACACGCCCCTCATGACAATTTCACAAAGAGGTATAAAGTAGTAGTTTGAGTAGCCCAGCTAAGACGAACGGCTTTGCATACCCACTGGGGATGGCTCGCAACCACGCAGCAAGTACGAAGAGGCGTTTATTATCTTAGCATGACAGTTTATCCTGGTGAATCTTTATTTATAATAAATATTTTTTGCAGACACGTTCAGTTTGCCACCATTACTATAATAGTACATTTAGCACAAAAGTGTACCGCTAACAAAGGGGTGGGGTTGGGACGTGGAAAGTGGGTGGAGTCAAAAGAGATGCCGGTGACAGGAGGAGGTTAGCACGGATAACCAACCACATGACAAACCAAGTCAGGATCCAGATTAGGACCCAAGTGCAGGCATGCAATGGGTGATACCTCAGCACCACACTAGTTCAGATGGAGTGGAACAGTGAGAAAATTTTTTTTATGGTGGCTGGCCAATTCTGCAACCAACCCCCAAGTTTTTCCCTGCAGGTTGGAGGGCCTACATGCAGGGATGGATGCAGATTAACGTCATACCCTGGACAGAGCAATTGCAGGTTAAGGGCCTTGCTCAAGGGCCCAACAGAGCAGAGTCCCTTTTGGCATTTTACAGGATTCAAACCGGCAACCTTCTGGTTGCCAGTGCAGATCCCTAGCCTCAGAGCCACCACTCCAACCGCCGGTGACATGGGCCTCAGAATGTCTCGGGTCGCTGAATCCGTCTGTCCGAGGCCTAAAACTGTCCTGACTGCAGCTGGACACTTCTACATGTGACAACAATCAGTCTGTTCTTCGTATGTGTGGGTTGTGGGGCAGTGCAACAAGACAAAAACATTTACTCACAAAGAAAAACATCCAAGCATGGCTAAACTTTGCAAAAATGTCTCTCTCCCCTGTCTCCCACAACCATGTGGAAAAATGTATTATGGTCTGATGAGACCAAGGTGGAACTTACAGTACTTGGCCATAATTCCAAAAGGTACAGTTGGCGCAAAAATAACACAGCACATTATCAAAAGAACACCAAAGCCACAATGAAGCATGGTGGGGGCAACATCACGCTTTGGGGCTGCTTTACTTCAGCTGAACCTGGGACATTAGTCAAGGTGGATGGAGTCATGAAGAGCTCCAACAATCAGTCTATTCTGGCACAAAACCATTAAGCATCTGCTAGGAAGCTTAAGATGGGGGAACTTCACCTTTCCACCATGACAACAAACCAAGGCATCCATCAAAATCAACAAAGCAACGGCTTCATCAAAGGAGGATCAATGTCCTGGAATGACCCAGCCAGAGCCCACCCAGACCTGTGGGTTGGCCTGAAGAGAGCTTTGCACAGGAGATTCCCTCGGAATTTGACATGTCTGGAGGAGTGGGCAAAAATCGGCCAGTCCAGATGTGCCAAACTGATAGACCCCAAAAAGACTAAATAAAATCAAAAGGGTCTTCACACTAATGCAACCATTTGTGTAGAATTTTTTTCCCCCCTTTTTTCACTAATCTTTGTACAGACTGCAACTTTGCAATAAAAGAGGGATACGTTCTGACAGGATTAATTATTTCAGCACACAAAAGTTGCCATTTTGTTGCCGGGGGGAGGGGGGGTCTGGTGGTTGTATACTTTTTATATCCACTGTAAACTATTGACCCGATGACATGCTATGGCAACAGTTACCCTAGCAACAGTACAGAAAGATGCTAGAAAATGGAGGCTCCCTTGAAAAATGAAACGTTGTTGGAAAAAGACACAAACTAAAAATCAGCACTGCCAAATATTAATCTCATGTGAAATTTAAATGCAGAAATGAAGTCTGTGGTGTTCAAAATGGGAGAAAAAGAAGCAAAACAATGACCAAAAATTAAGTATGAACTCCTATCACGACTCTATCAGCGTAATGTTCACTTGTGTGCTAATTTGTAGGTTTAAAGAACCAGAAAATGAAAAAGGAGCAACATAAAAAAAAAATAAATAAATAAAATTCACCTCTGTGTTGCATACAGAAATGCTTAACGACACTCCAATAAAAATTAGCAAATCCATTTTGCAATTTCTGGACTGACACTAAATAGGCAGAACGCTGAGAAATAACAGCTTGCATAATGAAGTCAGGAGGCAGTTAAGAGCAGAAGCTGGTTGGAATGAACACCGGCAGTTGCGGTGGGACCACCCTTGAGATCCACCCTGTTAATCAGTCCACAAATGAACATAAATGTATGTTTGGGTTTCCTCCCACAGTCCAAAGACATATAGGTTAGCTGAATTGGCGTTGCTAAATTGCCCCTAGTGAGTGTGTCAGCATGCACACCCTGCAATGGACTGGCACCCTTGTGCCCAATCCTTGCTGTGGTTGCCCCCTGCTTCCCTGTGATCCTGCTCTGGATAAGGAAGTTTGGAAAAATGGAGAGATGAACACAAAAGGGCAAAAATCTAACAGCTTTATAAACAAATACAGTTAAAAGAAGAAACGGGTAGAAAGGAACAACTGCAGTGTCCACATGGGTCTCCTCCCACACACCAAAGACATGCAGGTTAGGTGAACTGACAGTGCTAAATTGGCCCACTTCTGTGTGTTCACCCTGTGAGGGGCAGGCACCCTTGTTCAGATGTCTTGCACCCAATGCTTGCTGGGAAATCCCCCAGCTTACCCGCAACCCTGCAGAGTTACAAAAAGAATGGACGCATGCATGAATGCGACACTGAAATGGCTTTGTCTGCACTGCTTGTCACGAAATGTCAGTATTTGGATACAACTGAGGGAGCAGACGTTACAGAAAAACATCAAGTAAAAAGAAAATGATAAAAGAAAGGGTTGTAAGACTATAGAAAACCTACAAATTTCTTAATGTCTTCTGAAAGTTCTTTTCTGAACGCAAAAAAAAGAGAAGGGGTTATCAAATGAAACGATTAAATCATCTAGACACACCTGTGAATAAAAACCGGTAGACAGAGGGGTACCCCAGGACTGAACCTGAGGACCCCTAACCTAGGATTTAGGAGCAGCGGATATCTGAGGGGAAGAAAGCAGCTGAAGGCAGTCGGTGAGTGAAAGGCCATATTAGCATCTACTCCTAAATAGAAAGGAGAAACACAACTGGTGTCACTGGGCCATCCTCGTTAACACCAAAGTACACACACTGTGAAAATGTTAAGGCGCTTTGGTCTTACAGCAGATTTCAGCTCCATGGACTCACATGTGGTCCTCAGGGTCAGTCATGCTAGCTCCAGGTTTAGCCTGCATTTAATATTCATTATATTTATATAGCACTTTTATAACCTACTCCAAGCACTTTACATGGATAGTGGGGTGCCACTTGAACCACCACCAATGTGTAGCACCCACCTGGATGATGCAATGGCACAGCCATTCTTGTGCCAGCATGTTCACCAAACATCAGCTATTAGGCAGTGAAGGGGTAAGAGAGATAGCCAATTAGACACAGGGGACGATTAGGGGGCCCATAACGATCAGGCTGTAGTGGGCAATTTAGCTAGAGGAAGGCCTAAGAGAAGGTTTATGGATGTGGTGAGAGAGGACATGCAGGTGATGGGTGTAACAGAACAAGATGCAGAAGACAGAAAGATGATCCACTGTGGCAAACCCTAATGGGAGCAACCGAAAGAAAAAGAAGATGATCAGTGTACACTCTACTCTTTTTGATAAATTCCCAGGGATCTTCTATGACTACAGGGAGTCAGGATTTTTTCCCCCCTACTGGGATCCACTCAGAGACCACATAGTAAACTCCCCCTTTGCTGGCCTCACCAACATCAAGCCAAGCTTTTCCTAGATGGGCCCCCATCCAAGTACCGGCCGGGCTAAACATGCTGAGCTTCAGGTGGCCTACCTTACCAGACATTCAGCTGGTATGGCTGCTGGCATTTAACTGGACTTCTGCTTTAAATAAGCAAGCTGTTGTATCCCAGATTCTGTGCTTTGGTGCCCGCCAAGAAATTGGAAAACTGGGTTTGGTGAATATTGTTACAGGATAGCAAGTATTTCTGTGTGTTACATGGGGGGTTCGTTTCAGTTTTTTTTTTTTTTTAAACCTTCTTCACCATCATTATGATTTTCATTCCTCTCTTTCTGGTTATTTAAGCCATCGTCTATTGATGAGCACGTAGTGGGCTGACACTCCAGTAGCTGCAGCTTTTCGATATTCAGTGTCTTCAGCCCCCGTGTCTATTCCACTCACTTTTAATTACCATTATCAGGATACAATTAAGGAAGTTAACTCCATAAAAGAGGTCAATTAATAGGAAAATGACAAAAGAGAGGGAAGCATTTGAAACTATGGCAACAACACAAATATCTGTAAATTTCCTGTAAATGCAAATCCTGCACTTCTAGGTTTTACTGAATGCAGAAGTACAGCTGATTAATGTTACTCAGTGTTTGGAAGCCACAATGACGTCGCTACAGCTTTAACAGGCGGCAGTGCTAAAAAGTTTCCTGATGATTCATTGCGTCAGTGATGAAGTGCCTTGTGTCTTGTATGTAGTGTGCCTTCAAGTAACATAGTGAATAATTTCTGTCTAATTTCAAAATTGAGGAATCGGAGGTGGAGGCTTTGTGTTCTCCACAGCCATGGCCATGCCGGGTATAAACAATAATCGGCAGCAGAAATTGGCTCAGTTGAACTAATGCCATGGTGTCAGAGCCGCATTAGTTTAACATTGCATCTTAGCAAAAGTTAATTTCTTATTTCTCTAAATTCCAACACGATACAATCCAAGCTTAGATTTGTGTTTAGCATGAAGCAGTCTATCATAATCACCACTTAGACTACTCCGTCAACACAATCAGAGTACACACATATTCAGAACAAACCAGAACCACAGAAAGCAGTGGAATCAAACACTATTATGTGTACCTCTAAAGTAACTCAGACTGGAACAGAGGAAAAAACGGAAAAGCATCCACAAATAAACAGCATCATTAATGCATAGACTCAGAGCAACATCAGCGCCGCACCTTACCAAAATGTTTAAAAACTCGGGTGCCAGGTTCATCACTTATCGTTGTCATAAATGTCACAAATCACCAACAACTTTTCAGAAAGCAAAACTTTAAAAAAAAAAAAAATAATAATAATAATTTGTAGTCCCGTATTATGATATGCTGACGGCAAAAAAGAATAAAGGCAGGCAGTGCTGTGGGTCGTGCTGCAGTAAGAAGAGTGCAATAATAAAATAAAAAGCGACTCACTCAGGATCAGGCTTAGTGGTGTCAAATGAAATCCAACTGATTGCACTGCCTGGGTAGAAAAAAAAATCAATTGTTATTTTATATGGTGCTTGTGACGTACATAATTAGCTCTAAAAAGTTACAAAGTAACACAAAATAACCTTAAGTTGCACAGCGGTTGATCAAGCTACGTTAGTAATGCTGTGTTACACTTTATGCTTTCCAGAGAAATTCCACAGGGCAGAAGACCCGGTGGCGACATTAAGCGCATTTCTTTGAGGGCTCTGCAAGTCTCTGCTAAAATGCTGTCCCCTCCCATAACGTAACGGCTCGTCTCCAGTCGGTGTTTTTACAGTTAATCCAGTCTGCGGAAGATGAAAGCTTCCAGGCTTCTCCCAAACCAGCCGACGTCAGCACCACTAGAGCTATGAATGAACAGAAGGCTTTACATGTCTGTCTTTTTGAGAAATTATGATCAATAGATAGTCTGTAAGGGAAGTGTAAAAAAAAAAATAAATAAATAAATAAAAAAAAGCAAGCTCGTGTCTGAACTTCCAATCAAATTATCATAAGCAGATCTGACCATGTCTTACTCCCACCTACAAGACTGTGACTGACAGCAGCAGCTCTCTTGGTGAAGCAAGAAGCTCTTGTGTGTCTGGAGGACTTATTGTTTGTTTTATGCATAGTTTTTTGGTTACGTTTATTTTATAATTTTTTTTTAGTTATATTTTTTTTTCTTTTTCCCTGAGGTTCTATAAACTTTTCAATTTCTCCTTGACTGCAGTGGGCTGGCGCCCTGCCCGGGGTTTGTTTCCTGCCTTGCGCCCTGTGTTGGCCGAGACTGGCTCCAGCAGACCTCCCGTGACCCTGTAGTTAAGATATAGCGGGTTGGATAATGGATGGATGGATGGATTTTCCCTTGAAGACAAAGTAAATCTATCAATCAAAAAAGTGTGCTCCAAAAATGCAAAATGAAATGCGGTTTCTGTATCAGCATGCATATCCAGTTAAATATGTGTGTAGAGCAGGCTGTGTGGGAATAGTGGGACTGCAACCGCAGAGGTGGGGTGTTCAGATCCCACTACTGACACTGTGTGGCCCTGAGCAAGTCACTTCACCTGCCTGGGCTCCAATTGGAAAAGCAAAAGAAATGGAAACAATTGGATCTCAAATGTTTTAAGTCACCTTGGATAAAATATCTCTCTGTTATAAAAAAAAAACCTTGAGGTGAGACGAGACTATTGCCAAGAGATTTTTTTCAAGTCCTGCCCTCCTCTCTCCCATTTTTGGTTAATGGCCCACTCCCGCGGTCCTCTCGCCTCTCATTCATGTGAGTGCTTTTGTCAGACACAGTTCCTGCGCTCTCAGCTCTTATTAATTTTTACGTTTTCCAGTCTTCCACCAGCCAAATTACTGTTGAAAGAAGGATTGTAATGTTTTTGCGTAATTTATGTCTGAGTGATGGGCTATGCAATAGGACAAGATTAGTGGTATTCAAAACTGGTTGAACAATTCTGACATGTAAAATTTTAACAGGCGCCCAGAAAGGTAATGTAGTACATCTAACATTAGACACCAAAGGAGATCTTGATATGCCATTTGTATTAAAACGTTTCCCATTAGAATAGCTTCTGCTATGACAATTAACAAATCACAGGGACAGACATTCGAAAAAGTCGGTTTATTTATTAGAGAGAAAGAAACGAAATTCACTCACAGGCAGTTATACGTTGTGTTCTCACGATGGAACTCCAAACACTGTATCAAAATTCAAAGTGATATTGAAGGAAAGTTAATTCCAAATATTGTTTCTACTGAAGTTGTACAGTAAAAGTGTAAGTTTAAAAGGTATCTGCGTGTTAATTTCAAAGCCAAACAGAATGAAAACGTATAACGCAACGAATACCTCTAACGCAACATGGAACGATTTTCTTTCAATTTATTACATTTTACTATGGCTAATTACTCGCTGTAATGTAAAATAGTTAGGTCAATTATGCATACGTAACAACACCCATGAAAATAACAATCTGTTTAAATTGTACATCTGCTTCCCCATACATGAGCGGCAGTAGCACCCACACGGGGGTTGCCGAACAAAGTGAGCAGGGGGAAGAATCCCCTAGTACTTAAAATATTAAACATGTACTAAAATATTATACCCATGAAGACACACAAACACACAGGGGTCAATGCTTATGTATCTGCTTTACTAGCTGTGTTGGCTGTGCCTGGGAAATTTCCTAAGAGAATGGGCCTTCGTTTATAGTGCCAAGGGTTAGTTGGCTGTATTGGAAGTACTACAGTATGTAACTAACCCAGTACTTTTCTATATACAGTATTTGTATTGGAGTTGTTTTTTTCCCCCCCACCCCAGAGGCTAACACGAGGATAAATCAAAAAAGTAATGGCCATCTGAAAACTACACGGTAACTGCAACAGACAGAAGTTGACGCAATACCACACTTTTGCAAAAGCTTATGGGTAGTCTGAATATGCACAGCGCTCTGCCATTAGTCAAGCTGAAGTCAAAGTCAAAGGAACATGGATGCTCCACAATGCACCGTAGTGAGATTTCTTTGGGAAGAAGGAGTGAAACCTACTGAAACTGACCAAAGATTCCACCCCTAAATACTGATATACCAAAATGTCCTTTCTTAGAGAATACAGTAAGTACCTACTTGCCTAGATGTACCACCCTATCAAATTTCAGCTGTATAACTAAATGGAAATAGTGGTTTTGCTGATGAATGAATGAGTCAGTCAACTTTGCATTTATATATAGATTGATATGATTTATATTGTGTCACTTTAGCTACATCTGGCATTAGACTATTTTTTTGGGCAACTATACTATATTTAAGCTGTCCTTGGGCTATTCATTTTTCAAGGACCTGGCCACCTTGCCCCCTATGCAGCCTGTGAAGTTTGCATGTTCTCCTTGTGTTCCCATATGCTTTCTACATTTTACAATAAAGGTTTGATTTATCAGCGACTGTAAATTGACCCAATTTTGTCTGTGTGTCTAAGTGGGCCAAGTGATGGATTGAAGCGCTGTGTGGGGTTAGCGCCCTCCTTGTGCTAAATGCTGCCCAGGTACAGTTTCTTCCAGCATACCTGTGATGCTAAAAACAGTTATAAGTGGGCTAGATAAATGATGAGGACAAATGAGTCCACAATCAAGTTAAATTAACATGGAAAATGATGGTGAAGAGTATGTCGACACATAAATGACACCCCTAACTGAACTCTAAAGGTCTTTCATTTTTTGCACGCTGAGGTATTCTGATCGCCAAACATCTATACAGCACGATATATAACTTCTTTTTGCGAATTGAAAGCAGCATGCATTTTTAACTGAAAGATCAGCGACATCAATTATTATATTCCACTTTTTTCAACTTAAATAAGGCAAGTATGATTCAAAGTGAGTCAGGGGTAGTAGGGGGTCCTTCGCGCGCCTCCGCCTCTTTCCTGTGTTTCGTACTGCAGTAATTCTCCCGTTAAGTGCCCTCTTACAAATGAAATGACACACAACTCTCCTTCGTAATAAAATCCTACTCACCAGCAACCACACAACGTTTGTTAACCACTCATCGATACAAAGCACGAATCACTTCCGGTTCCACCGCCTCCGCCGTCTCGGTTTAAATCAGCCGCGTCATCATGGTACCCATGGCAACCAACAAGCACGGCGAAGGGTTACAGTGAAATGTGTCCGTCGGAAAACGCGAATAGCCTTCTTCGAGATGTGAGTCAATGAGGCATACTATACTAATAACTAATAATCGCCGCAGCTTTATAAGGACTTGAAGACGCGTGACGTGCAACACGTTAAATAAAAGTTTCGTTTGGCCAGTGGGTTGATAGAAGCAAGGAGCAGAGTGGCTGGTGCCTCTCTAATAAAAGAAATAATAAAGTTTAAAGTGCAGGTTGTCTTCTTTGTGTTCTTTTCATTATTGTCCATCGTTTTCATTTTGCATAATATTGTTCAATGTATTTGTTATTTGTCTGTATGTGTAATATCAATTAATTTTACCTTATTTACCGTAGTTATTATGGGCGTCCGCATAGGGGCGGCAAGGAGAAGGCGCACGTTATATATGTACAGTATTTATATAGATTTCGGAATTACCGCCTTTGCGTTAATGGACTTGAACTGAAATTACCATAGCAAAGCTATTCAATATACTGCCTTTTCAATTTGTATTGCGGACTTTTACGGCGCCTATACATCAATCCTTCGCTTTTTGAAATCAATCTCGTTTTTACTCTGCAGTTCAGTATCCACATCAAAAACGTCTAATTCTGAATCTGAACACAATAATAATAATAATAATAATAAATTAAAAGGAACAAGCGCGCGCACGCGCCAACCAAACGTTTAAATTGCCCGCCGGTTAAACTGAATAGCTCTCCGCAGGCTGTCGTGTGTAAACGGGCTCCGTTTGGTGCTCTTGCTGTTTTAAAGTGTTGTGCTTTTCATTTCTGTTTCTTATTTATTGTTTTGCCTTATTACTTAATGAACAATGTGAACAAAGAACATTTTAGCGACTCACCCGTCATGCGCTCCTCTGGCCACCCAAAAGGCAGTACAATTTTTCAGTGGGTGAGTACCCATTTTTTAAAAATCTTATTATATCGATTAATGATGTGAACTTTATTTAAATAACAGTATATGCCAATTCCAGTGTAAAAGGAAATTTAATTGGTTTGCGAAAAGTGAAAAATCAATCGTTTGGTTTTTGCTTATTTAAACAACCATGCTATTGAGTCTATGGAGTGTTAAACAAGTAGCCTACTGTGAGTCATTAGTATTTTCTTACTTTGTATAATACAAAAAATCCTTTTAGTACAGTAATAAAAGTGTTTCTGAGGATGTGTGAACATTTTATTAATAACTGGTGGTTGGGTACTGATGTCAAGAAACCTTCCTGTAGTTCACCCTTTTTAGCTATCTGTAATTTAATTCTAGATATCCATCCATCCATCTTCAAACCCACTTTGTCCTGAGAAGTGTCACAGGGAAGCTGGAGCCTATCCCAGCAAGTATAGGATGCAAGGTAGGAACGATCCTGGGACAGGACAACAGTCCATCTCAAGGTAAACATACAGGCATACATATCAGGGGCTGATTTAATGTTGCCGATCTTTGGGCTGTCAGGAGAAGCCTGAGCACTTGGAGGAAACTCACATGGACATGGGGAGAACATGCAAAACTCCATGCAGAGATGTCACCCAGGACACAAACCCCAGACTCCTTCTTTTGAGCCAGCGGTTCTACCAATATGCCACTAAATGCGAACATTAATTTTATTTTAATTCTTTTGATTTTTATTACTATTTAATTTAATATTGTTTCTTTGTATCAGTATACTGCTGCTGGATTATGTGAATTTCCCCTTGGGATTAATAAAGTATCTATCTATCTATCTATCTATCTATCTATCTATCTATCTATCTATCTATCTATCTATCTATCTATCTATCTATCTATCTATCTGTGCCATGTCCAGTTCTAGATCTTCTTCATCTTTTGGCTGCTCCTGTTAGGGGTCGCCACAGCGGATCATCTTCTTCCATATCTTCCTGTCCTCTCCATCTTGTTCTGTCACACCCATCACCTGCATGTCCTCTCTCACCACATTCATAAACCTTCTCTTAGGCCTTCCTCTTTTCCTCTGGCTTGGCAGCTCTATCCTTAGCACCCTTCTCCCAATATACCCACTATCTCTCCTCTGTACGTGTCCAAACCAGCCAGTTCAGTTCTCCCATGTCCAGTTCTAGATAGATGAAAAAAATCCTTTACATTTTAATATATCTGCAGTAGAGTAGATATCTCAAAAATGCATTTATCAGGAAGTGACCAGAATGGCATTATAAACTATCTTGAAACAGGCTGTAGACTGAAAGTCAGAGTGCTGAAGGGGGCACACTCAGGTGGATCCTGAACCTGTAAACCTAAGGAAGCCCCAGTAGGAATGTACTCTGTGCACATGACACTAATAACCGTATTGCCAAGGTGCACAAAGAGGTGGCTTGTAAATAAAAAGGGACCACAAGATGAAACGATGCATCAGAGCCTAGCCAAGTTTGTAACCAGAAGGTCAATTCTATCATTTTTAAAGCCCAAAAATTTAAAACAAAAATTTTAGCCAGAATATCGTAGGAAAAAAGTCTTTATTGGGAAATTAAAATCAGAAATGACTTGCAGGAAAATTCTGAAGTTTCAGTCTGCAATCTCAGATAACCTAGAAATGGATGGTGTCAACATTTTGGCAGTCATGTTGTTGATATCCTGCACTACACACTCCAGCCAGTAATTGGTTAGCAACAATTTAGTGCTCTGTTAGGGGAATAAACTACAACAAGAATGAACACCTCCACATTTGAGGACACGGTCCTCTCTTAGAAAAGAGTGGCTTGTTCTCTGCAGATTAAGGATGAGCCATTGCCGATGGATGTGGATGAATTCAATTACTTCTCAGTCTTCTTAATGCTGTACATCAAGGCAGAGGCGATCTTAAGGTTGAGAAACAAATGGGAGCAATGATTGCAGTTTTCTGGACGTTGTAGCCTTAGTCCTTCGAGGAAGCACTCAGCTTACTGGTTGGACTAGATACCGAGCCTCACCTATGGTCATGATCTCTGGGTGTTACCTTAAAGACCGAAATCTTGAGCAATATGGGAGGACCTTGGAGCTGAACCACTACTTCTCCAGATAGAGAGAAGCTGGTTATGGTGGGCATGTCCTCTTCATCTCATCCATTGCATGTGAGAGTATTGGAGGAATTATATCTTTAGACTGTTCCAGGAGCATCTGAGTATTCTCCGGCAAAAGCTGGAAAATGTGGCTGAACATAGGGTGAACTAGGTGTGTGCCAGCTTGATTCTTTGATCCTCACCTGGAAAACCAGATCAAAAGTGATCAGATCAGATAATACAGAAATAGTACACACTGTGGTGAGTTCTGAATGGCTGTCACTAAGTTCTGATTTTTTTTTTTTATGTCCGTTTGTTGAAGTTTAAACTCTGAAATGCTTTCTGAAGGACACCTTGGTAGGCAGCAGCCCTTCTGAAGGATTGCCACAGATTCTCAGGTGGGATCTGCTGTCAACATTTACAGACTTTGTGAAGGATGACTGGCATGTCAAAAAAGCAAGAGTACAACTGAGGGTAATGGACTAGTAGAAAATAAAACAAACGCACGCACACACACAAAACAAACTGTAATAAAGGTGAACGTTAGTAAAAAAAAAGGACAAATATGGAGAAAACACCACCCCTTTCACCTCTCAGGATATAAAATAATCTGCCAACAAGAAGTGACTGCTTTTTGTTTGGACAATCGGCAGAAGAGAGCGGAGAACTTCACAAATGGCTGCTGATTTTCTCTTCCCCCATCTCAGCAGCCTTTTGTGAAGTTCTCTGCACTCTTCTGCCGATTGTCCAACAAACACGTTTGCTTGTTGGCAGATTATATTGTACCAGTAACGGCGAATACACTTGACATGAGCATTCCTAGTTTTCATCCTCTTGCTTTGTATGTTTATCATTCGTTTGCTCAGAGGTGGATCCGCTTGCTCCTTCCTGAGCAGCTCTTCTTTTCTCCACCCTAGCGGCCCGCTTCTTCTCTTCTTTCGTTGGCATCTTTTCACATTAAAACTGATTAAGTCAGAGTTTGTGTTGCAATTAATTAGTAGGTTTTCTTTAATTTTTCACTTAAGCTGGCACTTAAGTCTTCAATCTACCTCAAGGATGATTTAAGATATGAAAAGGTAGGGGAAGTGACGGCGAAGGTGGTAGGGATGAGAACGGCGCCCATATACATGCATCGCATGGCCGCCCTGCTGGCTGCTGCCAACAGCTGATTCTACAATAAAATAAAATAAAAAAAGGAATAACCTTGGAGGTCAATCATCACCCCGAAAGCGGATAGTAGACGTCACGTTGTATATGTGTACCAAATTTCAGGTCAATCAGTCAAACGGTTTGCGAGCTACATGTGATTTAAAATCCTGGACAGACAAACGGACAGCCACAGTAGTGTATTATATACAGCTAGACTACCCCAAAGCACTCTCACGTAATTCATTTTAGAAATGTGAATGGCTAATTTTATTATGTTGGAAGCCCTAGGAGGAATATTATTAAAAGTAATAGGAGAAAAAGTCGAAAACCAGTGTTACCAAGGCCAAATCAAATGTCAAAGTGTCAAGAATGATTTGAAATCAGTAATAGCCCTTAGAAAATAGATTATAAAAGTACAGAAATGATTGATAAAAATGTGTTTCTGACTCTGCAAACTCAGTGTCTGAAACGGTGACCTTTGAACCCATTGTGCCGTTACTGGTGGCTCACAAACTCTGAGGACACACCCTCTGACAGCGCTGTCCTGACGATGGGATGGCAAAAATGGCTGCAATGTAAATAACAAAAATGGTGGCAAATGTGGAGAAAATAAATAAGACTCTGATCATAAAACTGATGTCAGAATCAGGGGCCAAAAAACAAGCACAAAAATGCTCGTGAAAGGATGAAGAGAACGACAGAAAAAATGAAATACAAACTGTAGTTATAACAGATTTAGAATGGATATTGGAAGAATGCAGTCTATTTTAGGATCCCGCCTTGAGGCACTTCAAGTTTTAAAGTGCCATTTGGTTAAGACAAAGAGGCGATCTTGAAGTAAAGGTGGCTGACTGTGAGGTCATGCAGGGCGCTTCCATTGTCCTCTTGCTTCATCTGTAATTGGAAACTCGACGCATGAGGCTTTGCATGGTTAACGGGCTACGTGCAGGCTGGCACATTTTCTTCTATTGTGTGCCAAGGCTTGCTCATCAGCTTTGTTCTAAACAAGCAGGGATGATCTGCTGCCTGCCACTTGTGTCAGAAAGAAATACACATTGGAAAAAATGCTCTGCACTTAACCCTTCGAAGCATGTGTGCTTTAAACAAGTTTCCCCCTGTTTGTCCTTTGCTGTTTCGGCACTTCCTGTCAGTTACACCACTGAGTGTTATGAAGTATGCTGAGTTTCCTCTTTCTGAGATCCACCTGACCTTCCCACGGAGAGTGACAACCCAATATATGGTAGCATCGCTCTGTAGTTCAGACTGTGCTACTTAAACCAAGCGGGCAGGAACAAGAGCAAAGTACACAGCCGTGTGAAAAAGTAAGGGCACCCCTTCATCATTTCTAGAACTAAGAATCACCTGGCCCTCAAAAAAATCCAAAAATGAGATAAAACAACACACACAACAACTTTTTTGACTTCAAAAACCCAACAAGCACCACTAATGTAGTGTTTGTAGAATGCTTTTTTAGTAAAGTAGTATGGTAATTTTGCATTTGAATATATAATAAATTGTAAATGCTTGCTTGGTTGTGCATGTTGTGCATGTGTGTTCACCTTGCAATGCACTGGGGCCTGGCCCAGGGATTGTTCCTGCCTTGTGCCTAATGCCTTCTGGGATAAGTTCCAACCTAGCAATTTTTTTAAATTTATGTATGGATAGAAAGATGACAAATGTGAAATTTGTTGAGGAAAGGTGATGATACCACCTACTTATGGCACTAGACAGTGGTGACATGTAACATGTTGATTAGCATATACGAGTCAGAGTTTCACCATACTCAATATGGTAATATTGGCCCTACAAAGCTATAACACGTCTGCCTCACAACATTGGGTCAGTTGGCTGATGGAGGACGCCATTTCTTTATTCCCGACTTCTCCATGGTGTTTTGATTTGGTCAGTCCAAAGTTTGATTTATTTTCTTATTTAGTTATGGATTGCTTGCATCATAAAGATCATCATCCTAATGCAGTATCAAGCTCAGCTATAGGACATTTGGTCTCACAGTTTCCCCTGTGATATACTGCAATATTGGTGAGATCATGGTGGACACAGATAGATGTGAATGTTACTGTGTAATATAGACAGACAGAGGAAGGCATTAAATATATAGATAGACAGAACTATAGAATGCTACTGTATATAGAAAGATGGGGTAAGTGGCACCACATAAAAGAGAGACTGACTTTTAGTGAATGGCACTATATAATAGATAGATATGAAATGCACTATACCATAGTTCAGCTTCAGTAACACACTGCTGGGTTAGAGAGCACTGACCAGAAAGCAGGAGACAGAGCTGGAGGTGGCAGAGTTAAAGTTGCTAAGATTTTCTTTGGGTGTGATGAGGATGGACAGGATTAGAAATGAGGACATTAGAAGGTCACCTCAGGTTGGACGGTTTGGAGACAAAGTCAGAGAGGCAAGATGGTGTTGATTTGGACATATGCAGAGGAGAGATGCTGGGTATATTGGGAGAAGGGTGCTAAGTATAGATCTGCCAGGGAAGAGAAAAAGAGGAAGGCCTAAGAGAGGGTTCATGGATGTGGTGAGAGAGGACATGCAGGTGATGGATGTAACAGAACAAGATGGAGAGGACAGAAGGATATGGAAGATGATCCACTGTGGCAACCCCTAATGGGAGCAGCCGAAAGAAGAAGAAGTAGAACACATTGCATGACTGATCAATTATGTCATCCTCTAAAAATGAAGCAAATTACCACATTGCCTAACTTTAGCGTTTTTTCTTCTGCTTGGATGGTTTGCCCAGAAGCAAAGCTGTGTAGGAAAACTGGAAATGTAGCTTAGTTCACAATGACAAAATAAAATGGCTCATTCACATGAAATGCTAGAAACACCATAGGCTGTGCTACACATCCGTCCTCTGCATTCTGTAAGCCTTCCATTCTGTAACTGAATACAATGATAGATTGAAGGCCAGAGGTCCACATGACCATCATCATCGTCTAATTCTTCCATGTGAAGCCTGAAAACCATGAGGACTGATTGAGATCAATGATGTTGGGTAGAACGCCTAGAGGGAGCTGGGTGGTCTTGTGGCCTCTGAACCCCTGCAGATTTTGGTTTTATTTTCCCTCCCTCGAGTTTTTTTTTTGTTTTTTCTGTCCTCCCTGGCCATCAGACCTTACTTTATTCTTTGTTAATTAGTATTGCCTACTTTTTATATATTTTCTTTTTTTCTTTCTTCATCTTGTAAGTCACTATGAGCTATACCATTCGTATGAAAATGTGCTCTAGAAATAAATGTTGTTGTTGTTGTTGAATACAAACGTTTACTGTGTTTGAGTGGCAGACACATCAACCACACAGGATGGAGCGGCTCTCGAATTGAAATTGAGTAGTGACATTAAGGCATAATGGACATCAGGGGTGTAGCAGGCTGCTTTGAAATGGGTTTGCAAGATTTGTGTGCCCCATATTGATGTACCTCAGTCAGCCTTGTACAGTCGTGGTCAAACGTTTTGAGACTGACACAACTGTTGGTTTTCACAAAATTTGCTGCTTCAGTGTTTTTAGATCTTTTTGTCAGATGTTTCTATGGTATACTGAAGTAGAATTACAAGCATTTCATAAATTTCAAAGGCTTTTATTGATAATGACATTAAGTTTATGCAAAGAGTCAAAATTTGCAGTGTTGGCCCTTCTTTCTTTTTCAAGAATTCACCCTGGCGTGTTGTCCATCAACTTCTGGGCCCGATCCTGACTGATGGCCGCCCATTCTTGCAGAATCAATGCTTGGTGTTTGTCAGAACTGGTGGATTTTTGTTTGTCCACCTGCCTCTTCGGGATTAACCACAAGTTCTCAATGGGATTAAGGTCTGGGGAGTTTCCTGGCCATGGACCCCAAATTTCAATTTTTTGTTCCCCGAGCCACTTAATTATCCTGTTTGCCTTATGGCCTGGTGCTCCATCATGCTGGAAAAGGCATTGCTGGTCACCAAACTGTTTTTGGATGATTGGCAGAAGTTGCTCCCGGAGGATGTTTTGGTCCCATTCTTTAATCAGGGCTGTGTTCTTAGGTCAAATTGTGAGTGAGCCCTGCACTGCCTTGGCAGAGAAGAAACCCCACACATGAATGGTGTCCAGGATGCTTTACTGTTGGCATGACACAGAACTGATGGTAGCGCTCAGCCCTTCTTGACACCCACCAGGCCATCTTCCAAAAGTCTGAGCAAGCTCTGCCCTGATGGTGCCCACAGCTGAATCAACTTAAGGAGACGGTCCTGGCGCTTGCTGGACTTTCTTGGGTGCTCTGAAGCCTTCTTCACAACAACTGAAGCTCTCTCCTTGAGGTTCTTTCATGGCAAAGAGGGACTTTGCAATTAATTGCAATTCATCTGATCCCTCTTCATAACATTCTATAGTAGATGCAAATTGTCATCATAAAAACTGAGGCAGCAAACTTTGTGACAATTAATATTTGTGTCATTCTCAAAACTTTTGGCCATGACTGTAATTGATATAGCTCATTGCCACACACACCACATGGCAAACCAACTCAGGATCCCAGATTAGGACCCGAGTGCAGCCATGCAGCGGGTGACACCTCAGCACCACACTAGTTCAGATCGAGTGTGAGGTTTCTTCTGGTGGCTGGAGTGCCAATTCTGTCACCAAACCCCGTTTTTTCCCTGCAGGTTGGAGGGCCTACAAGCAGGGCTGGATGCAGATTAACCCTTGGGTTAAGGGCCCAATGGAGTAGAATCACTTTTGGCACTGGCAACCTTCAAATCCCTAGCTTCAGAGCCACCATTCGGCCTGTTAAAGATGAGCAAACTATAAATAAATAAGAAAGAGTTAAATAAATTGAACAAACTGTTGCATCTAATGGTAAGCCACAGGACGTTCGGGTACTGTGGAGAGCTGCCTTAAACTTCTCATTTAAGATGATTTTTAATGCTGGATGGGTTTCATCTGATATAATTAGGCACATTATATTTAAAACTAAAGTGTATAATCCAGGCATTGAGATACTGACCCAATTTGTCCATGTTACATCCGAGTGAAATTAGTCACATAATCCTTGTTAATAATTTTTAGTAACTCAGCAACTGGAATTATTCACTGTGTTACCAACATGAATCATTCTGACCTCAGAATCCTGGTGACTTTAAACAGGGGAACTTTGGAAGGGATAAACATTTATCAGCATGTTGCATTTGTGGACCCAACAAGCTGGACCTGCTCTATCCCAGTGTTAATGTCTGTTTTATCTTGGCAGAGTATTATATATATATATCTCGCTCTACTTCCCCTATTGTATTATTAATATGTAGCCTTTGTCAGAATGCCTAATCCCACAGATTTACCACTGTTTATAAGGTATTATTGTATATAACTTATCCCCACCTTCCCTTCTATATCTAGAACCTCAGGCAATTAGATGTAGTAAAAAGACAAGCAGGAGTTAAGTTACACATAAAATAATGTATTATTGATAATATTCATAAATAATAACAAAATGCAAAGTACATTTGAATATTGGCAACCATGCAACCTGATTAAATGGTGATGTGTAGTTTCAGGTGGCACACAGACTTGTTAGTTACTTAATGTCTCTAGTTAAGGCATCATTGGTGCTCAGCTTTCAGCCACATGTCTGTTCAATATGGCTGAAGCCGAGCTGTGCTCTTCATTGTGTTGTCTTCAGTTCATGGTGTGATGGTCTTCTTCATCAGATCAGTAAGAGATGCTTCTTTCAGATGTTAGTAAGAGAAAGATAGTTCTTCATCATCACAGGTTAGCAAGAGAGAGAGAGTGAGATAAAGCAAGCAAATTTATGGGTTTTCTGTCCAACCCCTACAGCCAATAGGACATCATGGTACTTAAAGGCCTCTGAGACTAGCCAATTCCAAACAGCCATACCTCAGACCAATGGGGGAAATAGAACATCTTAACACCTGCCACCCCCCCAAGACCACTTGCAGGGGTTGAAAGACTCTAGCAGAGAAACATTTGTGTCAAGCACTTCCTTCCCCCATCTCTGTCATAAAATTCAAAGAGACTCAGTCGTAAGGGGGGGTTAAACACTAAATTACATTGCTTTGCCTAAATTACAAAATAAAGACATACAAAATATTTATCAAGTCATATGCAAAATCCTACATCACAACAATGTCTTTAAATGTAAACCCGTTGCACAGCTGGGCAGATCCAATCTCATTTTACTCCCACATACAATCCTGTTTTTGACAGCAGTGGCTTTCTTATTATCCAAGCCAGACGTTCTTGTGTGTATTTGAGGGGTTGTGGTTTGTTGTAATATTTATAGGTTTTTTTGAGCTTCTGTAAAGTTTTAATTTCACCTTGAGGACCAATAAAGTTATATCTGTCTGTCTATCTGTCTAGATAGGTCCTCTGGGTAATAGTTACTTTACCCAGAACTGCCGGTATTCCTCATTGTACATGTTAAATAATGGGGAGATGGGGCTATCCCCTCATAGATCTGAAAGACGTGTTGATATGCAAAATTTATAGCTAAAATTTGGGTCTTTCTTTGAAGCACAAGCAGACATATTCTTGTTATATATAAGGGTTGGTAATTTGGTATGAATTGCTGGTACACACTAGTATACATGCATTAACCACCCATACTAAGAAGGCAAGAATGTGGAAACGCCGGTACGGAGCACCAGTGTATACCAGCCGACTTCAGCCACTGACTTTACATCACCTTCTGGGGTAAAACTAACCCATCTAAATTGGGCTTAAGAAGAACTGGAGTTTTTGTATCCACAAAGGATAAAAGCCATTATGTAATTGCAGTTATATATATACTATGGCATCATGTGATGCCTCTTTTATGATGATCACTGTCATGTGACCAATTCCAACGGCATCACGTAAATGAAGAAAATGATGACGGTAAAATGGAACTTCTCATAATAACAGTTGGTCACAGCCACCCAATTCAGTCTGAGAAATTTGTGAAGTTGATCCCATGGATGCATTACGAGCTGTTTTGGGGGGCTCATGGTGGTATCCTGCCGTTTTAAGCCCTTTTATGTCGTTCTTTCTTTTTTTTTCCTCTCTTACATTCCTAAACATAAACATCACATTTCTTTTCATTCATAATCAAAGACACAAAAATGAAACTCTGCCCATCTCCAGTCCTAACTTGCAATGTACTAAATTGGTAAAGTGAGTCATAGGCTGTCATGATGAATCAAGAAGACGCTGGCAATAAAGCAATAAATTGAAAGATCTCAAACAACACATTCAAGGTTAATGTATTAAATTTGTCAAGGACCTCCGCAAACCACAGTCCCAATCTCCTTAAAAATAACAAGGCCGCTATTAGTGGCCGTGCACTGACAGCATGAGGGGGGCTTGTCTGTGGAGCCTTCAGAGCTGTTGGCCTGTGTGACCTAAATATAAATCTGAAGCAGAAACAAATGTGACACAAAGTAAAATGTTCATTTAAAAACTTCAAGAGTTTCAAAGCCTAACGGGCTGAGGTGGGCTAAGGCCCACTCAGCAGGTATTTATCAGGATATTAGTCTGGTGGCCTTCATTTAGATTTAGGAGACATCAGATGACAGTGACTGGAGCACATGGCTGTTTATTGGTGCCGGTTGCTGCTATCAGGGAAAGGCATCTTATAAATCATAATAACTTTAACATTATGACAATCTAAAAAGGAAATAGAAACTAAATTAGAAAACGAAGCTGCATGATTATTTAGTTATTTACTGTATGTGGGCAGAGAAATGTTACAGGAGGTACCACAGTATTATATCACAGTGCATAGTCCTGGGTTCAGTTTCAGACTGCATGAAATCTGCATGATCTTCCTACATCTACATGGGCTCATTTGTCATTTCATCTCGCTGCTGTTGTGGATGAGCCACGGTTTCCCTGCAGCTGCGGTTCAAATGTCCCTTTTTTGTAATGTTAGCTGTGTTTATTAATTAGTTTCCATATGTCAAAATATCAACCACTATGTTCATTGTGTTTTGTGGGTGGTCCCCCAAGAGGTGGGGTTGCCTACATATCATCACAGGGCACTGCCCTCATTCCTGTAAAGCTGAGCAAAAAAAAAAAAACCCACAGTCCCTTGCGGTTCATCGAATGTGCCAGTTTGGTAGTGAGCTTTCCATTGTTTTTGTGATTTTGGTAACTACTGATGATCTGGCCTTTTTTGACCTTTTGCTCTGTTTTTTGACTTTGCCTTTTGGATTTCTCTTGGGGACTGTGGTTGCTCCTTGGAGCTTATTTTATTACAAAACATTATGTATGTATGTATATATATATAGCGGGGAAAATAAGTATTGAATGCATCAGTGTTTTTCTCATATTTCTAGTGGGGCTATTGACATGAAATTTTCACCTGATGTCGGTAACAACCCAAGTAATCCACACATACAAATAAACCAAAACAAATAAGTGCATAAATTATGTGTAATAAAGTGGACTGACACAGGGAAAAAGTATTGAACATGCTTTCTGAAATTTATTGAATACTTAGTAGAAAAGACTTTATTGGTAATGACAGCTTCAAGATGCCTCCTCTGGTCACATGCATTGCTCCGGTATGATTTTGGCCCTATTCTTCCACACAAACTGTCTTCAAATCATGAAGGTTTTGGGTGCCTCTTCTATGAACTCTGATCTTCAGGTCTATCTATAGATTTTCAATTGGATTCAAGTCGGGTGATTGACTGTGCCATTCTAGCAGCTTGATTTCCTTTTTGTCTGACACCAATCAAGAGTTTCCTTGGCTGTGAGTTTGGGATCCTTGTCTTGCTGATATGTCCTCCCTCGTTTCATCTTCAGAATCTCCCGGTGCATTTCTCCATTCACCCTTCCATCAATTATATGAAGTCTGCCAATTCCATCTGCTGAAAAACAGCCCCACACCATGATGTTCCCATCTCCAAACTTCACTGTTGTTTTTGGGGTGATGTGCAGTGCCATTTCTCCTCCAAAGATGGTGTGTGCAATGACCAGACTCTATTCTTCCAAATGTTTGTCCAAATGTTGTGCAGCAAACTTTAAACAACCTTCAATGTGCTTCTTCTTCAGCAGTGGAGTCTTGCGTGGTGAGTGTAGAGTGTAGAGGCCATGGCGGTAGAGTGCATTATTTCTTGTTTTCTTTGAAACAACTGGACCTGCTAATTCCAAGTCTTTCTGAAGCTCTCTGCCAGTGGTCCTTGGCTCTTGGGCAGTTCTTCTGATTTTTCTTTTGACTCCTCTGTCAGAAATCTTGCAAGGAGCACCTGGTCGTGGCTGGTTTGTGGTAAAATGATGTTCTTTCCACTTCCGGATTAACTGTGCTCACTGGAACATTCAGGCGTTTAGAAATACGTCTGTCACCAATGCCATCAGTATGTTTTGCAACAATAAGGTTGCGAAGGTCTTGAGAGAGGAAGGCTCTTTGCTTTCACCCATCATGAGATGCTTCTTGTGTGACACCTCAGTAATGAGAAACCTTTTTCTAGGCCATCAATTAGGACTTAACCAGCTGATATGCATTGGCACTGATAGGGGGCTATCAGGATTGCTTTCTAAACACTGATAAATTTCAGCTGCTTTCTTGGCTAAGTGTCTTTTTTGCACCCCCTTTACTTCAAATGTTCAATAAGTATTCCTGGTTTCATTCTACTTAATTACACATAACTTAATCTATGGACTTATTTGTTTTGATTTCTTTGTTTGTGTGGATTACTTGGGTTGTTACCGAAATCTGGAGAAAATTTCATGCCAATAGCCTGTGAACACTAGGTAGCACTATTGCCCCTTTAAACCCAACAGACAGATGCTCAGGACACAGGGAAAAAGCACTAAGAAGACCTTTAATTCTCATTTATTCTATAAACGGTGCCTCCAAGCACCACAGCCACACTAAACAAGCAAGTAATTCACAGTTCTCAATAATAAATACAATTCTCCTCTCCTCCATGCCTCCCAGCAAGCTTTGTCCACCTCCACCCAACTCTGGCTCGCCTGCTGGGTCTTCAGCAGTCCTTTAAATAGTCCGGGTCAAACAGAGAATTAAAGTTCTTTAATCAGGCCAGAAGTACTTTGGAGCTCCCATCCACGTGACTTCCTAGTACTTACGGGCTATAACGGAAGCAAGGCTCCCCAAGTCCCAGGATGCCTGCTATACTCCAGGGGCGCTGCCGTCTAGTATCTTGGAGGAGTTAGTGTCCTAGAAAAACTGCCTTCCCCCGTCCTTTCATCTCAGGGGCGTCCCAACCGAGTTGAACTGCCAGCCTTCTCTTACAAGCCCCATTAGAAATATATTTACTGAGAAAAAGTTGTCACGTTCAAAACTTATTTTCTCCACTGTATGTCTTCTTTATTGTCCTTTTTGTAACTCCCATAATGGGCATTTTGAGTCATTGCTTTTGGAATTAGTTCCAGCTTAGTTCACTCTCTAGTTCATAACATCTGTATACTTATATAAGGTTAAGATGACAATAAAGCTTACTTTGACCTTGATGATTGTTCTCCCTTGTGGAACATTTGTGTGTATTTTTGTGTAATGTGGGAGATTTGGGAAATTTAAAGAGGCATTTTGAACTTTTAGAGCCAGATCTCGTTTGGGGCCTGTATAGACCAAATGTCTGCCTGTAGAGTTGGAGTCGTGCTGCCTGGGGTGAGGCCCATCTGCAGGCAGGTCAGATTCTGAATATTTTGGCCTGGTGTATGGGTCTTTTAGAGGCCTCGTAACCTCTTTTTGGCATTTTTGAGTTGCATTAATATCATTCTTCTTCTTTCAGCTGCTCCCGTTAGGGGTCGCCACAGCGGATCACCTTTTTCCATATCTTTCTGTCCTCTGCATCTTGTTCTGTTACACCCATCACCTGCATGTCCTCTCTCACCACATCCATAAACCTTCTCTTAGGCCTTCCTCTTTTTCTGTTCCTTGGCAGCTCTATCCTTAGCATCCTTCTCCCAGTATACCCAGCATCTCTCCTCTGCACATGTCCAAACCAACGCAATTTCGCCTCTCTGACTTTGTCCAACTTGAGCCGACCCTCTAATGTCCTCATTTCTAATCCTGTCCATCTTCGTCACACCCAGTGCAAATCTTAGCATCTTTAACTCTGCTACCTCCAGCTCTGTCTCCTGCTTTCTGGTCCATGCCACCGTCTCCAGCCCATATAACACAGCTGGTCTCACTACCGCCCTGTAGCCCTTCCCTTTCACTCTTGCTGATATCTGTCTGTCACAAATCACTCCTGACACTCTTCTCCACCCATTCCACCCTGCCTACACTCTCTTTTTCACCTCTCTTCCACAATCCCCATTACTCGGTACTGTTGATCCCAAGTATTTAAAGTTATCCACATTCGCCAACTCTACTCTCTGCATCCTCACTACTTCACTGACCTCACTCTCATTTACATACATGTATTCTGTCTTGTTCCTACTGACCTTCATTCTTCTCCTCTCTAGAGCAGATCTCCACCTCTCCAGGGTCTCCTCAACCTGCTCCCTACTATCACTACAGATCACAATGTCATCAGCAAACATTATAGTCCATGTGGACTTCTGTCTGATCTCATCTGTCAACCTGTCCATCACCATTGCAAATAAGAAAGGGCTCAGAGCTGATCCCTGATGTAATCCCACCTCCAACTTGAATGCATCCATCACTCCTCCGCAGACCTCACCACTGTCACACTTCCCTCGTACATATCCTGTACAACTCTTACATACTTCTCTGCCACTCCCGACTTCCTCATACAATTCCACAACTCCTCTCAGTCACCCTGTCATTTGCTTTCTCCAGGTCTACAAAGACACAATGCAACTCCTTCTGGCCTTCTCTCTACTTCTCCATCAACACCCTCAGAGCAAACATTGCATCTGTGGTGCTCTTTCTTGGCATGAAATCATACTGCTGCTCACTAATCATCACCTCCCATCTTAACTGAGCTTCCACTACTCTTTCCAATAACTTCATGCTGTGGCTCATCAATTTCATCCCCCAGTAGATACTACAGTCCTGCACATCACCCTTATTCTTAAATATCAACACCAGTACACCAGTACAGTTGCATTAATATCATAATGACATTATAACAGCCACCAATGACACCATCTGTGTGGTCCTTACTGTGAAAGGTGCTATTTAAAAATATAAGGTAACAGTTGTGGTTCACTATGTGACCCTGACAGCTATTTACCATGCCAGGTCTCAGCCTATAAAATGGAAGCAGTCACATTGTGTCTGTTGAGTGTCTTAACCAATGTGGAAAGTCCAATAAAGTAGAAAAAATACTGCACAAAAACAGATAAAGGTTTGGGGACCGTCACCATATATTGTTGTACAGACAATAAATAAAGAAACTGATTCAAAGTCTTTTTGGGAACAATGAACATTTTACTGCTGTTTTATAGACAGAGGGATTATGGGACAGGAAATGGTTGGCAGGATGTGACGTTGAAACACAAACCAGAACCAATGTCATCAGTGGTCGACAGAAGTGAGGTGATCTTGTGGAGCCGGAAGTGTCATCATCGTGTCTGACAGGACGTGACATCATCACAACCATTTAGAACACGGAAGTGGAGGTAATTACTTTTCCTCTGATTTTCTGTTAATAAAGAGATTTAGGTAAGTGCCACGTGATGACCTTCTATCTCATGATATTTCACTCAGATTTAGGCTTTTTGACTGCCTCCTAATTACACGTGCGTGACACCAACTATTTACAATGAAAGGGAATATATACAGGCAAAATGCTTCTGATGTAACCTCCATACAGAGAAAGTAATTTTTATAAATGAGCATGACATTTGTAAAGCACCTAAATACAGTATTAGCTTTGAAAGGAGCTACACAAGCCGTGGAAACAGTCATCTTGTACTAGCAAAGTACTGCAGGCCAGTGTTCGCCGCAACAAGTGATACATACTGTGTGATGGAAGGCTGGGGATCATGCCCTGCCAGGAGGCCTGGAAGATCAGGGGACCGAAAGAAGGGCACTTAATTCCCCGGGACATGAGAGGGCAGCTCCCCGGGGTTGCATCAGGGCCACGGGCTTGGGGTTTTGAAGCTTAATAATTTGTTGGGGTCCGTGGTCACCACCAGGGGCCGCCTGGACAGCTCTGGAAGTAAGATCTGCAGCACTTTTGTCACACAGTTAATCAAGAGGCACCTGGAGCACTTCTGGGTGCAGTATAAAGGAGGCCGCCTCACTCCAGTAGACGGGCCGGAGTCGGGTGGAAGAGGACAGAGCTTGCAAGGAGAGGAGTGGAGGTGGCAGAAGAATAAGAAAAGGAAAGAAAAGGGACTGAGCCTTGTAGGTAATTTGTGTACTGTGTGCTGTGCAGAAGGAAAAGAATTAATAAAAGTGTGTGTTTTGGACTTGTGAGTCTGTGTGTCTGTCTGGGTCAGGTTGGTCTTCTACATCTGTACATATACTAGACGCACTACCAGTAATTGAATACATTTAAAAATGTTTGCTCTTTAATATCCCATGGTTTACATGTAACCACAGTGGCCCTCCTTCGCCGTTCTTCAGTATCGTCGTGTATCTCAACCTGTGTTGACTGGTGCTTCCTCTCTCAATCATATCCCCCTAAAGTCCTGTCCGCTTTTTCACTACCAGCAGTGATAGACAGGCCTCCATTACCTGCCGTGATCATCATTTGTATTCTTGCAAGTACTTCAAGTGTCTAAAGGCGAGTCTTGGCATTCGTTCTTCGTCTTTCCCTGCCTGCCACTTCCTGTCTTGATCACATTTGATTGAGCAACCACCTGAAAAAATAACCAGATAGACTAAATCTAAACTGACCAATCGCATTGTTCAAAGGGGCCTCTCTCTTTCACACACACACACACACACATGTAGACATTCGCGTTTTGTTATATAAACTGGCCTTTTTACCTGTCAAAGATGGCTAGTAGAATAAATAAAAAATTATAATTTCAGCTTCTTTACTTGGTATCCTTGTGTGTCTGAACCTCTCTTGCTCAGCACATTCCCAAACTCTTGTCATTTTCAGGTGCCTTGCTCACTTCTTCTTTAAAGGTGACCCTCAGCGTAGCTCCTTTACTCTTCCTCATGTGTCTCACACTTTCACTTTCTCTTTCAATTACACGACCAGCGGCAAACTGGCCAATCACACCAAAGCCAAACTCATCCATCAGATAGATCTGGTGTGATACACCAGACACACAAAAAGACCTTGGCATTTTATTATGTAGCAGATATAGTGTCACTGGTTCAATGCCCACCTCTGACTCTCTGTGACCACAAGTGTAGCACTTCACCTGCCAGCCATCGACATGGAAATAACTGTACCATTGTAATTCTGATGTCACTTTGAATAACAGCAACTGTTTGGAAAGTAGAGGGGACATTAAAAAAAGTGATGCCCCCCAGTATGGGTGTCAGAGGTATTCTTTGTTATTTCCTCATGTTCCCTCTGAGCTCTGTTTTCAATCCCTCACAAGCCTTGGCAGTGCCCAATTCCCAAGAAGCTATCACCTAAGATAACGACTGCTGACCTGACCACAGGAGGCACTTGTGTGCCATCTGCAGTTCTCTAGTGAAGTGTGGCTTGAAACGCTTTAGAAAAAGAGATTAGTGGCCACGTTTGGGGAACAAAAGAAAAAAATGCATCAAGTGTTTCTTGGAACATGATAAAGGACAAAGTGCAGCAGTACATCGAAAGGTCAGCAGAGTAAAATTAGTGTGACAATCACAGGGCTTCCAGAAATAACTAGGCCCCAAATGGTGGCTCAAGTGGCAGATTTAGAAGGGCAGTTCAAGCCCTCCAGAGGGACTTAAAGTTCATCGTTGGTGCTGTAGTAACACAGCGAGGCGGCAGGTTCAGATGCCACCTTCAGCTCACCTCAACAAGCTGCTTGCTGTTGCCCCCAACTGCTGGCCATGCAACTAAAAAGGTTTAGGTTGGTGCTTATGATGGATGGTGAAATGTATTTCTTCCTGTGCACAATTCTTTCTTTCTTTCTTTCTTTCTTTCTTTCTTTCTTTCTTTCTTTCTTTCTCCCTCCACTCCTAGCAGGTGAGCTTTGTCACCTCCTCCCGACTTCGACTCCCAAAGTGAGCTGAGCAAGTTGATTTTATGCCAGACCCGGGAATACCTCCAGTCATTCCTGGCGGCGGTCAGAGAACCCAACGGGGCCGACCTTTAGAAATACACTTGCAATGCAGACCTGTTTGTGTCCAAAGGAGCACTTGCACCTGGGGGATGAAATGTTCTTGGCAGGGAGTCTTCTTCTTGTCCATCCATTATATCCTCCTCCCAACTGGGAACAGAAATAGGAACCATCTGTGCCATACTTCTGTAATGGCCTCACAGCCGGGTAAGGTGCCTCTCTCCATGCAGTCCCTCCATTATGTCTGTCACACTGCTAAAGCACACCAGACAGGAGAGCAGGCCCATCCATTGTTTGGTCACGGAGTGGCAAGTGAGCCTCTGTGGGAGCTGAGAGGCAGTCTGTGATGAATGAATGAAATATGCACAGGGGAGGGCAAAGGTAGGTTTACAGTTGTGAGTACATGAAACACAGAGTTTATTATATTAGTATTCATTAATTATTGTGTTCTTTGTCTCCAAAGATCTCCGTGCCAAATGTACCAAATACAATACAAGAATGTGTGTAGTAAGTAATGAAGGTCAGCAATCTGAGCACTTCAAAGATTGTACCCAAGTGCACCGTGCCATTGTGACATTCTTTTGAGTTAATAAAGCTATTGTAATAATGATATGCATTATCATGTCTTTTTCCATACTGTAAACCTACTTTTGCCAACCCCTGTATATATGGGCACACAGTTAAACCCAATAACAGGCTTGTTTCGTTCAGCACACCTGTCAGTATTTTGCCCCATCTATCTTTTGGGTGATATGCCAACTCTCATTCTGGGTGGTTTGCCGTGCGGTGACGAGCTGTAATCTGTGTATGCCCCCTAAACCCCCCTCTCTCTCTCTCTCTCTCTCTCTCTCTAGATCAAGGATAATGCACTTAATGTTAATGTGCTCCGCCATTTTCAAATGACAGTGTGACAGTATAGAACTGGATGAGCTCAGAACGACATCCGGAGTTGTAACGCTCGGGTGTCTTGAGGGAATCTTTCAAAGTGCAGACTCACGACTACGTTGGCCTCTACGTCATGCGGCAGGCCGAGCCTAATTATAGTCCGCCAAAGCCCCGGGAGCTCAGTACCTTCATGAATCATTTAGAGAGGAAATCTGAGGCAAGGCAAACAAAACGAGCAAACAGCTCACCAAGGCGGAAGAACCCCAGTGTGGTTGTGGGCCTCCTCCCTGGACTGCTCACCAGAAACACACACACACACACACACACGACATTGGAGTCGACATCTAAGTGGGTCTGCTTCTGGTCTGAACAGCAGATGTGGACACTGTTGGGATGAAATGCTACACCTGTGTACTCCCTGGGAACCGCTCTTTAAACTCCATCATCAAGTTGGCTGCACCTGCTAGCTTTAGGGAGAAACGGGAACAGGAAGAAGGGACACTTGCAGTCAGAATGCAGCTAATGTGAAATCACCTCTATCTTTTTATAGTGCCTTTCAAATTTGTATAGTAAGAAAATATTACGCCTCACCTCAACTCTTACTTGCTTATAACTGCCTGACATGTCCAGTGCTGCTAGACCATGGACAAAATGACTTGTAGTTGAACATGAGAGGTGAAGCAGCCCTCTCAGGGTAACACTAGGATTCCCTGACAAAATCCTGTTATTCTATATAGTGCCTTTCCATTGGGATCATCCATTTTACAGTATAGCTTTTTTCCATATTTCTACAGTGTAAGCACTGAGTTGTCATGTGGCATATTGTGACACAGGGAGCCACTCATGAGGACTGAGCTTTATTATTTTATATGATGTCTTTCCACCATGAATACTCTCTGAGAGTCAGTTCGGTACACCAGTACAGTACAGCTGTTTCCTTGTTTGTGTAATGTAAAACTGGTGGTTAAGTGACCCTCGCACTGTCACAATGGAAGTCATTGATGAGGACTCGCCTTTAATATTTCATATAGTGTCCTTACTATAATTATAGCACGTAGATATTTTACCGAAATGTTACAAAATGGACAGAAGGATAGATGGATGAGTGGCCTGGCCGTTTATATATTTGAATACTGTCAAGTCTAGTGGTCCTCAGGACCCCCCTGAGCCTACACCAAGCCTGACACTAGCCCCCCTTCTCCAATGCGGTTCTTTTTATTGCAGAGATTAACTAAAGCTGCAGATAGCACTTGGTATTCTTTAATAATAGCAACAATAATATTCCAATCCCCATGCAATTATTTATTAGAAGAAATCTGAGATTAAGAGGGTGGGCCCCAAGACCGGGATGCTCCTGACCATGTGTGGTCTTCACCATCCAAAAGCAGATGTCGAGCGACTGTATATCAAGAGACAGGGTGGAGGTCGCAGACTCCTTAAACTCATGTCTGCATACAGCAGGGCCGTCGTTAGGTTGGATGATTATGTCGAGTTTGGCAGAGATACGTGCACCAAAGCCGGTGAAAACCCATGAGGCCAGCCAAGCAAAATACGACCTCATGGTAACAGCAAAGGGAATAAAGAGCAGTTACTTGCCAGGGTAGTGAGTTAACAATCTGTAATGAAGCTGAGATTCAATGCTGTCTTTGAAACTGAGAAGATCAAGCTGCTGAAAAAACAAAAAAGCCATCACAAAGCCCGTACTGCTGTAGCTTTAACAGACCATTTGTGGCCAAAGGTGCAAGTGCGTGGTTCAAGGGAGACACAGAAAGGCTACTCACTGCAGCTCAGGACCGGGTGGTCAATCCCAGGTACCACCAGTGGAACATATTGAAGCAGCTGGTTCAAGTGCAGAAAGCTTTCAGTTGTAGTCTAGGTCTGCTAGGTCGAACAGCTAAAATCAGCTGAAACTTTACGATCGTTTTGTAATGCCATGTCTTACATGATGTTAGAAGATGACAACAGCCTCTGGCATGTGCTCTTACCATTTCTCAAGCATATGGCCACCTAGTGCACCACAGATCGACCGTTGCAGATAGCTGTCAACTTTGTGCTGCTGATTTATGTATTCAGAAGAAGCCAGTATACATGTCTGACCATCTCCCAAGCTCTCTGCACCTGAACCAGCTGCTTCAAGATGTTCCACAGATGGTACCTGGTATTGAGCACCCGGTCCTGAGCTGCAACGAGTAAGCGTTCTGTGCCTCCCTTGAACCATGCACTTGTACCTTTGACCACAAATGGTCTGTTAAAGCTAGCAGGACATGGGGCACCAGGACGAGAAATGTGCCTGTGGTAGTTGGATCACTAGGTACTGGCAACAAAGGATTGAAAAAGAATCTACAGGAGCTTCCAGGACACCATACAGTCCAAGAAGTGCAGAAGAGTTAACTGCTGAGAACCACTGATGCTCCTCCTGAAGTGCTGGGTTAAGCCTCAGGTACCTGGGGGGACACGGACACCTTAACAGCTGCTGGCAAATAGCTGGAATTAACAAATAGAAGAAAAAGAAGATGATAAAGGCAGACTGGGATTGGCTTCAGTGGCCCAGTGACCAGATCATCAGGTTAGGAAACATTAATTGATTGATGATTTACCACACTTGACTCTTACATTCTGTAAAGTGGATGTTTTGGCCATGATGAACATGGCTGACTCTCCCATGCAAATGACCCTTCTGTTGACCCACCAGGCATAGGTGTCTCTGTATGCTGCTTGCTCTGGCTGGCAGGGTGTGCCTTTGTCACCAGTTTAGACCAGCTTCATCCTCCATTCCTTATAAGGAGCAGATGGGTGACCTCAGGTAGCCTGCTCCCATTTCTCCTTCCATGGGCATTGACCCTGAGGTCACCCCTTGCTCGAGATGGATGTGTGGAGGTCAAGGTGCCACGTCAGCTCTGGGTGTTGATTTGCGTCGCCAACATACAAAGGGGAGGCAGTGTGAGGGTGACGTGTTTTGTGGCATTCTCTTATCTATTCTGCCAGTAGGAGATTTTTTTTTTGTTTTGTTTTGTTTTAGGCCACCCTGCTTTATGCCACTTTGTCAGGTTCCAGCTGGCAGCGGCTTTTTTCTGTTTTCGCAATTTAGAGCTGAGCAAGGTGACATGTGAAATATTTGTCACTCTATTGCCTCCAGCTGATGTCACCAGACAGTGACTTTCTCACCAGCTGGCCCATCTTCCTTCAGCCCTGTTCCATCCATTCCTTCCCCTCCCTCATATCTCAGGCTTTTGGGGATAAGGATGTGGGCTTAAAGCTGACCCCAGAATGACCACAGCTGTAAAACATTCTCCGCACTTGTAGAGAGCTTTGTCATGGTGTTCACTATGTGAAGGCGCTAGATGAATCAAGCTTGTTAATTTGTTGGCTTTTCTTGTGACCCCAATTGGATAAGCAATTTATACAATACAATACAATTTATTTGTGTAGAGCCCAAAATCACACAAGAAGTGCCGCAATGGGCTTTAACAGGCCCTGCCTCTTGACAAACCCAGCCTTGACTCTCCAAGAAGACACGGAAAAACTCCCAAAAAAAAAAAAACTGGTAGGGAAAAAAAAATGGAAGAAACCTTAGGATAGACAGTTCAAAGAGAGACCCCTTTCCAGGTAGGTTGGGTGTGTAGTGGGGGTCAAAAACAAGGGGGTCAATACAGTACAATACACAGAACAGAAGTACTCCTCAATGCAGTATAAAAATAAAAATATTACAAGTACGGAGTAGAATTTAACAGTAGATGATATCCCATAATAGGATTTGGATTTGTTTAGAGTCCTGGAGACCTCAGCCATCAAGCTGCCTCCCCTAATTGGTCATTCCACAGCTGAGACAGCCAATCCGATGAAAGGACCCCACTACCTGACGGTTCCTGCGATCCTCCATCAGGGTTGACTTTACCTTAGACAGGCAAAACAATCTGGCAGGTGGGCTGTGGAAAATTTAGAAAATGGATGAATATTTGCCAGCTTAGGGGGGATTGCAAAATATTACAGGATGTTACCTCTAAACCCAGAAGAGCAGGTCTGACTTTACACATGCACCAAGGACCAGTGGGTGAAGTGGCCGCACTCCAGGTGTTTCCGCTTCTTCAGCTAAAGGTTTTAGGACTCGAGGGAAATGCACAAAAACATCTGCGTAAAAAGTGTTTAAGACTACAGAATAGTGCAGGTGAGGACAGGCTGATGAAACGGCCCTGGGGTACTGAAAGTTGTGCCAGTCAGCTCTGCATGTCTGTGTGTTTCTATACCTGTTCTCCCTTTCCCTGAATTTTCAGAAAGTTCCCCTGTTGTGGAAAACATCTTGCGTGGTCCCAGTGCAAACCAGTGTTTTCATACAAATCATGGAGCTCAAAGTGCTTTACAGGACGAAGAAAGAGAAAAAAGACAAAATATATTAAAAAATAAAATGAGGCAATACTAATTAACATAGAATAAAAGTAAGGTCCAATAGCCAGGGAGGACAGAAAAAAAGAACAAACTCCTGACGTCTGGACAAAAAAAAAATAAAATCTGCAGGGGTTCCAAGGCCACAAGACCCCCCAGCCCCCTCTAGTCATTCTACCTAAGATCAATGACCTCAATCAGTCCTCATGGTATTCGGGGTTCACATGGAAGAACTTGATGATGACGGTCATGTGGACTTCTGGCCTTTAATCCACCAATGTAGGGCACTCCAGCTCCCTCAAGGCCTCCCAAACTCGGTCCTGGGGACCCCCTGTGGCTGCAGGTTTTTGTTCCAACCAGCATCCTAATCAGTGACAACACCTGATAGCGCTGAGCTCATTTAATTAGCTGGTCTTATTCTACATTCAGAAAAGCACAGCAGCGTGATTTTTACATTTATAAGACATTTAGACATTTATTTCTGCTTTTGCTATTGATTTAAATGCTTAACTCTCTTTTGTTGATTTCATTCTATTTTGCCCTTTCTCTGTACAGTTTTTCCCCTTTGTTTTATCTCATTAATGACAATTAAAAGTGAGCACAGCTGACACACAGGAAAACAACACTAAATCGTGTAAGGCTGCACCTACTTTAGTGTCAGACCCACTAATTAGCAAATAATGGATTAATTAAACAATTAGAACACCTAGAAAAGTAGAATAAAAATCAAGATGAAAATATTGTTAAAAAATTTCCATATAACTGCTTGGTACGTTTTAATATTTTTTAACTAAACTTCCATCCATCCATTTTCTAACCCGCTGAATCCAAATACAGGGTCACGGGGGTCTGCTGGAACCAAACCCAGCCAACACAGGGCAGGAACCAATCCTGGGCAGGGTGCCAACCCACCGCTGGACACACACAAACACACCAGGGCCAATTTAGAATCACCAATACACCTAAGCTGCATGTCTTTGGATTGTGGGAGGAAACCCACACAGACACGGGGAGAACATGTAAACTCCACGCAGGGAGGACCCGGGAAGCGAACCCGGGTCTCCTAACTGCGAGGCAGCAGCGCTACCACTGCGCCACCATGCCACCTTTTTAACCAGGGCTGTGGAGTCGGTAGATAAATGCTCCGACTCCGACTCCTCAGTTTCTAAATCTTCCAACTCCCCGACTCCGACTCCTCTGTATGTATATACTATGCTAATGTATTTTCTACATCCATTGAAGGAAAGGAAGGCAACATACATGTCATTTCACCACAGAACTACTGGCTAGGAAGCCAACACTCTACTATAATGCCAGATTAAAGACAAACACAATTGATTGGCGGCCGCAGATTGCGGGTGTCCACATGGACGGGCAGATCCATCTTGCCGAAAATCTCGACCACCGCCCCCATCCGAAGTAACGTGATGCTTCTGTCTGCTGCAGTGGCCGTCTCCTCTGTCAGCCAGCCGGAAGTTTAGTGCATTGTGTCACTCACCGGCCAGCTGATCAGCAGAACAAGCCTCTGCTGGAGACGGGTAGGGAGATCTGTGTTCTCGGCTCCTTCACTAGCGCATAGCGAAGAGGAGCCGACGGAGCTGAGAACACACCAGATGATTTTTCAGGCGTTTGACGCGTGATGACTCGTTGAACGGCCGAAAAACCGGCAGTGCATCTGTAAATGTATGGGGGGCTTTAGGCCAGGTGGAACACGACACAATGGAAAGCGGTGCCGCACCTTACCTGTGCATTACAACCCATATAGTGACGCATACAGTCAATGAAAAGCATGCTTCATGGTTACTTGACATGTTTGTTTTGTGGTAACATTATGCACCGCGTGCATTGGGCTTTATTCTTACAGCAGAGAAGTAGTTCGTTATGACTGTTTGTGAATTGGGACATTTCAACTTACTTTTTTAATTCCCATTTAAATTTAGTAGGAGTCGGAGTGGAGTTGGTTAACTTTTTGCCGACTCCGACTCCAGGTACCCAAAATTGTCTCCAACTCCGACTCCTTGACTCCGACTCCGACTCCACAGCCCTGCTTTTAACTAATTCAATTAAAAACAGAAGCTGGTTGGAACAAAAACCTGCAGCCACAGAGGGTCCACAGGACCGAGTTTGGGAAGCACTGCTTTAGACCATTGCTCTCACTTCATACAGCATATGAAGGTCTTTAAGAAGTTGGTCCTAAAACAGCTCTGACCCCTGGTTACAGACCATCTTGATCCTCTACAGTCCCATATTGGTGTGGAGGATGATCTGGTTTATGTTCCACAGCGGCTACTCCCATCTGGACAAAGTCGCCGCCACCACCACCACAGTCAGGATCATGTTCTTTGATATTTCCAGCTCCTTTAATATCATTCAAGCTAAGAGCTATTCCTCTTGATGCCCCCCGGTCTCCTGGATTTTGGACTACCTGAGCAACAGATGACAGTGAGGCTCAAGGGCTGTGTGTTCGAGATGGTGGCGTGTAACACTGCAGCACCCGTCTTCCCTTTTTGCTCATGCTGTACACAATGGACTTCTAGTAGAATGCCAGCTCTTGACATCTTTCAGAAGTCCTCGGACGACTCTCCCATCGTATTGATAATGGAGATGATTCGGAGTACTGGAGGCTGATGGAGGACTTTGTCTTGTGGTGCAAGGAGAGCCAAACTCAGCTCATCAGCTGCAAGACAAAAGAGATGGTGGTGGACTTCCAGCATGTCAAAGGTCCCCTGAGACCAGTTAACATTCAGGGCGAGGCGGTGGAGGTGGTGCAGGGCTACAAGTACCTGGTGGTCCATATGAACGTTAAACTGGACTGGTCTGACAACTCAATGGTGCTATTTAAGAAGGGCCAGAGCAGACTGTACTTTCTGGAGCAGGTGGCTGGAAATGCTCTACCAGTCCGTTGTAGCCAGTGTATCGTTCCATGCTGTGGTCTCCTGAGGGAGCAATCTGAGTTCAAAAGACGCAAAATACCTGAGCAGAAAAGCCAACTCCATCACAGGGCTGTTATGGAACAGAGGAAGGCAGCACAATTGGATGCCATCATGAACAATTCTGCCCATTCCCACCAGGAGGTGCTTTTTTGAAGAACTTTTAGCCACAGGCCCAGTCCCCCATGGTGCCATAAAAAGCATCTCTGGGGTTCTGCCTGCTGCCATTAGGCAGCTCAGCACTTCCTCCCAGTGTCCTTCGCTCCAGCCAGCAAGCAGAGGGTGAAGGCAGGAACAAACCCTGGAGAGAGCGCCAGTCCATCGCAGTATTGTATGCAGCGCTAACAAGGAGCGGAGTCTGTTCTGTAAGGTTTTATTGTAATTGAGGGTGTTGGTCCTTTGACAGAAGATAGGAGGGTAAAAGTCAATTATTGGTTGAAAATAATGCAAAATAAAATATCGATTTCAATAGTACACTTTCATATACAAGATGTAGCTCAAAGGGCTTTATGAGATGTGAAAGAAATCGTTAAAAGCTAATTAAATTTAGATTTAAATAATAACATGAATAAATAACCTGCAAAAATATATCAATAAGTACTTACAGAAAACAGATACCTAATTAACAGAAAAATAGAGTCCTTATATACTGTATAGCATCCATCCATCCATTTTCTAACCCGCTAAATCCAAATACAGGGTCACGGGGGTCTGCTGGAGCCAATCCCAGCCAACACAGGGCACAAGGCAGGAACCAATCCTGGGCAGGGTGCCAACCCACCGCAGGGCACACACAAACACACCAGGGCCAATTTAGGATCACCAACCCACCTAACCTGCATGTCTTTGGATTGTGGGAGGAAACCCACACAGACACAGGGAGAACATGCAAACTCCAGGACCCGGGAAGCGAATCCGGGTCTCCTAACTGAGAGGCAGCAGCGCTACCACTGCGCCACCGTGCCGCCTGTATAGCATTGTTTTGTATTTAAGTATCTAATGATAAATCCAATGCTATGGTCACATAGCCAGGGAGGACAGAAAAACCAAAAAAAAAAAACCAGAAGTGAGATGCTAAAGAAAAAAAAATCTGCAGGGGTTCAAGAGCAAAAGACCACCCAGCCCCCACACAAGCTCATTTCTCCACACAAAGGGTTAAAAAAATAGCCAAGTGCGTCGATTCCCGGAGAGGTTAATGGGATGTCAGGTGAGGCTCCACGCTCACCCAGAAAAGAGCATGTGACCATACAGGTGGGGGCTCTTACTGAGTTTGCACACTAAAGGGGGTACCCCACAGTTCCCTACCTTAGGTGCTCAAATACCTGAAAGGGGGGCTACCACCCTTCAGTGGCTCCAGACACATACATGGCTCTGTGCTCCTCTCACTTTGAAAGGTGTCAGTTGTGCCACATGGCTCCTGAACTCCAGACCCTCCAGACACCTGAGGGGGCAGCCTTGTGTTTTTTTTAGGATGTCAAATTAAATAAAGTGCAGAGAGCTGAGGTGACCGGCCATTCGGAGCGTCCTGGGGACTGCAGGGAAGGAAGAGAGCGAAAGAGAGAATCCAGAAGACGGCCATGTGTCCACATTCCCCTGTCTCAGCCTGCGTGATGCAACGCTGTGTAAGATGGAAGTGACGCGATGCCCTGCCCATTGAGAAAGCCTCCTGTTTGTTTAATCACACTGAGACAGCAGATTGAGTTACAAACCGGACAGACCTGCTTGCCTCCGGCTGCCCTCTGCTTCTGCTTGTGTTGTGTACAGAGATGTGTGGGATTTTTGTGGCAGGGTCCTTCTGTTCTGTGTGTATGCACATGAGTCTCATGTGTGAACAATAAAAGTCTCGAGTCACCATTGGTGAGGCCGTCTCAAAGCACAAATATGTGAGATACAATGGGAAGGATGAATGAAGAATTGAGTACAATTTGTAATTGATGGGACGAGCAAGAAGTGGAGGTGGGCTGTGGGCTTCCTCATTCCTTTATACGGTGGTGAGATTAGAGCAATGGGAGCCGCCATTGTTGCATAGTGGAACTTGAAACCACAACACTGAGTACAATTGAGTACAATTTTGAATATGTGGGACGAGCCAGAAAGGCGGGGCCAGTGTTCACTATGTAAGGCACTATATAAATTACAGGTCTGAATACTAATCAATGTATGACCCTGAGAAAGCTACGTCAACCATCATACACTAAACACACACACCCTATGCCTCCCGATTAAATATTTGTAGCACATGCCTGGTACTGTAGCTATGTAAGGCACTATATAAAATTACAAGGTTTAATACTCGTAACTGTATGGCCCTGAGAAAGCTCCCCACACACGCCGACACCATATCTGCAGTATGTGGTTAGCCTCAGAGTGTAAGACACTATATAAAATGTCAAGGTCCAGCACTCCTCCTACTGTGAGTAAGTCCTGCTACCTGGGGCTGCCCCCAAGAAATATGGGAATATCTGTGGTGCAAGTGTCAGCCATGCCAGGACAGCTTTCACCATGTGAGGCACTATACTGTGTAACATTACAAGGCTGAGTACTCGACACCCCATGACCCTGAGGAAGTCGCTGTGTCACCCGCGTGTGAGCAGGGGGCATCTTCTAGACTTCTAGGCTGCTTGTAATTTGACTCTGAGCTGCAGGTTAGCGCAGTCACTCACACCTTTCTCTCCTTTGCCCCCAGATCTGAAGACAGACAACTGGCGGAAGCTCCACCTTTTTCGGTACAGGGGGGTGTATAAGACCCCCATATGATGAAATGTGCGAATATCTGCAGTTTTTGGCAGGGTCCTGCTGTTCTGTGTGTATGCACGTGAGTCTCACGTGTGAATAGTAAAAGTCTCGAGTCACCATTGGTGAGGCCGTCTCAAAGCACAAATATGTAGGATACAATGGGAAGGATGAAAGGAGACTTGAGTACAATTTTTAATATAGGGGACGAGCCAGAAAAGCAGGGGGACAAACAAGAGGTGGAGGTGGGCTGTGGGCTTAAGATTAGAGCAGTGGGAGCTGCCATTGTTGCATAGTGGAACTTGAAACCACAAGACTGCCCGAGCAGTTGCAGCCTTTGACTCACTGGACCACACGATGCCAGCCAGAACCTCTGCATGTCTCACTGATATTGCAATCTGGATGGAGGAGCACCATCTCCAGCAAAGACGGACCTTCTTGTTATCCCAGCTTGTCTGACTATACAATACTCCATCTTTGTTCGGCTTGCTCGTTATCACCAACACCCGTAAAGTCCACACCCTGAAGAAGTACCGAAAAACACAATTTTTAAAATGGCACGGTACCAGGTTTTCTGTATAATTCGGTGCTGGAAGTACACATTAGTAAGTCACCTCAGATAAAGGCATAAGCCAAGTACATAAATATAATGATAATTCATTTTTACATTGAACATCACTGCTTTGTAAAGTTAATGTGTTCTCAGTAATTGTAATGCTGCTCCATCACAGCTCCTGTGTCCAAGGTTCAGATCCCAGCTTTGGTCAAGCTCTCTCTGGAGTTGGCATGTTCTCCCCATGTCTGTGTGGGTTTCATCTCAAAGACATGCAGCTTTAAATGGATTGGCGTTGCTAAACTGTCCCAAGTGTGTTTACAGTTTGTAAAAATAAGCTAAAATCCATCCATCCATCCATTATCCAACCTGCTATATCCTAACTACAGGGTCACAGGGGCTGCATGGAGCCAATCCCAGCCAACACAGGGCGCAAGGCAGGAAACAAACCCCGGGCAGGGCGCCAGCCCACCGCAGATAAGCCAAAATGCTACATCACATTTACGTTCATTTCCCAAATATGCGTATTAAACTGCTACTATTCTTTGGATTCATTTACCAAGAATTGTGAAGTTAACTAAAAAAAATCCATGCAGTACCTCTGTCCTACATCAGATGCCTAAGCGAATGTGAATACATAAATCAGTTTCACTACCAGAATATAAACCAGCTAACACCAAATCAAGTGGGAATACATTGTAAGACCCAAGTTTCATAAAAGGCCCGTACGACTGGCTGGCGTGCCGTTTACACCAACTCCTCCATGGAGCTCCTAGAAGTAGAAGGCCACCCGCCACGCTGGCCTGGGTGCTCGTGGGCAGGTAGCTCAACAACAATCACGGGCACCTGGCCATTTAAAAGAGAACAGGGTGCGGTAAAATCAGACTCCCCTCGTCACCCTCCCTTCTGTATCCTGTCCTCGTGTGTTTGAACACTCCCTTTACTTTGCCTTTATTGCCATTTTTAGGCCGCTTTGTTCAATGCTGAGGTGTCACAGAACTCGGCGCCCGCACTCAGCGAAGAGCTCTACACAAAAATAAACTGACTTGAATTGCTAGAGTAGCTCAAAGCTCGTGCCTTGCATTGGGTAAAGATGGCTGCTATTGGCTGACATGCAGGGCTCCTGAGATACGATACTGTAAGCGAGCAGCTCGAGGGAAGCTGCAATTAACAGGAGGCCATTCATAGTGAAGACTAGATGGTACGTTTACATATTTCATGCCATGTCAGTGAAGCCATCCTGACGTGCACGAAAGAAGGCCCAGTTGTGTGATTGATGGCCTTGGTCTGCATGTGTTTAAACAGGAGCACCTGGCATGGGTGGTGTACTTAGAGCTGCTGCTTCGTTTTCTCTAAAGCTGCTTGTGTTTGTCAACGGCAACCCATTTCAAAGTTGTTGGGATAAATAAACACACGCAAAATGTTGTGCCCACTTGCAGAGTGCCATGCCAAACCAAGCAGGGGTCCTGTCCTAAATGCTGTGCCTAATCAAAGCACACAGTTCCTCGTCCGGCCCTGCTTGCCTTTTATTTTTAACCCTCAAGTTTGCTCACGCCATCGTCCTGCTGTCCACACCTGAATGGCACTGGCTGCCCGGTGTCTCTACAAGGAAAGACGCAGCCGCTCTCCGCCAGTGGGCAAGTCAGGAACAGCAGCACCCATTGAAGGTTATTGCCAGGGGATGGATGGAAAGATAGATAAGGCACTATATGACAGAGAGGTAAAGCACACTAGATACGGTAGATAGACAATGTGTGTGCTTGGAAAGAACTGCGGAAAGGTGCTATACAAAAATAAAAGTGGACTAACTAAGGCAGCAGCCAGTCCAAGGCAGATCATTAGCAGGTGATAGATAATGTGTGGTTGTTATCTCTGCTGCCGAGACCCCCACACTGACTCAGCACCCACTCTTGATTTCAAATTAAGCTTCCATAGCTTAAATCTGTGATGGAGGAGAAGGAGGAAGCACCACTGAGCGCTTATTCAAGGCTTCAGGTGCCTCTCACATTATGTTCGTGCTCCCCTGCACATCTCTAACTTCCGAAGCAGCACACAGCGCCTGATGGGTTTCCACAAAAGTCAGCTTTCTACAAAGTAAGGACTTGTTTCCATCATGAGTTGCTAAGTCACCCGTGTGCTGGGCTGGAATGTGATAAATAAATATTGACAGTGCAGCACAAAAAAAAGGTGGAAAAATGGAATAACCAGGAGGGGAAAACTGCCAAGGTTTAACGGCTCGAGTCTTTCCTCATTGCTGAGACCCCACAGCCCTGGCGTCGGTCCAGTCATTCCTGTGGAGTGTGGAGCTCCAAACAGCAGTCGATGTTAGAGAGGTGGCTGGTGGCGCAAGTGCCATGGAAGGCTTGGGCGGTCCGTCTGTTGGTTTCTACTTCAGACAGTTGGTGGCGCTATATGATGCACCCAGCCATTAGTCTTTGTAAATCCCCCCTGTATCCCCCGGCTTGGTGTGAACAGCGAGTCCACAAGGACCTCTAAGATGCATAGAACCCCACTTTGTGTAACTGTCTGTGCATTTTGGCATTTCTGATTTTGTATAGCGCCTTTCATTGGTAAACAGCCCATAGTGTTTTGTATTCACCATACGGTTCGTTGTTTATTTTACAAAGTAACCTCTGCCAGGTGAACCGACCTTCTTAGAGTTGTGCGAGAATTAAGTCCTGGAGATGGAGCTAATTTTATATATAGTGCCTTTCCTTTCCCAAGAAGATTAATACAGTCTACTCTGTTCATTTTACAATGTGAAATCTGCCAATCACACGATGATGATGACCTACACTTTTATATACAGTAGTGCTTTTACATAGTTAAGAACTTTAGTCCCTAAAGTCATGAAGAATCGACAGCATCCACTGAACAGGATCATCTCCAGGCAGAGGAGCAGCTTCATTGACAGACTGAGGAGACCCCACACTATGCATCTCTTCAGTTCCACCCGGGGGAGTAAATGCTAATTTTAATTTTATTTTTTTTTTTTTCATTTTTATTACTATTTAATTTAATATTGTTTCTTTGTATCAGTATACTGCTGCTGGATTATGTGAATTTCCCCTTGGGATTAATAAAGTATCTATCTATCTATCTATCTATCTGTTATATAGTGCCTTTATATATATCTATCTATCTATCTATCTATCTATCTATCTATCTATCTATCTATTATATAGTGCCTTTCATTTCTATCTATCTATCTATCTATTATATAGTGCCTTTCATATCTATCTATCTATCTATCTATCTATCTATCTATCTATCTATCTATTATATAGTGCCTTTCATTTCTATCTATCTATCTATCTATCTATATATCTATCTATCTATTATATAGTGCCTTTCATATCTATCTATCTATCTATCTATCTATTATATAGTGCCTTTCATTTCTATCTATCTATCTATCTGTCTATCTATCTATCTAGTGAACCTCGTCTCAAGGGGTATAACATCACCCGTTTATCTATTTATTTTTATTTCTTTATTTTGCTATGTGAGCTCTTGTTATGTGAGGCCTTAGTGACAGAGACTGAATTGGTGGCACCTGCACCTTTTGACTGTACGTTTGTTGTCCTTATTCTGAATTGCGAGGTCTTCCCAGTGAGGAGACTCACACATGGAGGCAGTGGTGAGGCTGAACTGCTGACTTGGTGGTTTTATATAGCGCCCCAAGGTGTGCCACATATACAGAATTGTCTCCACAATTCTGCACCGTGAGTGCTGACAGGGGCCAGTTTGGTGGGGACTGAGCCTGCAGCCTCAAAGTTTACAAGTCCAGAGCCTTGGCCACTAGGGGGCAGTATTTTTAGGACTGCCGTACAGCAGCCGCACAACTAAGAGGCTTTGTTTAAAAATAAGAACCTAGTGCTCTTATAAATGAATGAAATAATTCGACGTGCTCTTTTACATAAAGCAGCTGGTGAATCACAAATTCATAGCAACAAGCGTTGCCAGCATCACACAGCCAGTCCTTGTTAAGCAGTCGGTCTGTGCCCTTGTGATTTACAGCTCAGCCCCCTGGTTAGCAGGGGTCACATTGCCACATAGGTGAGGCTCAGACGTGAAAGTCGACTCCATGCTGGACCTCCAGCCAGCACTTATCTTGGTGCTTAAACTTTAATGTAAATATCCGTCTAGTTATTGAGCTGCAAACTGCAAGAATGAAAGTGAGCGCCGGGCTGCTGTGTTCACATTCCCACCGATCAGTCCTCAAAAAGACAAGACGAGCCTGTTCAGCTGCATTACCAACTGGAATTCTTTTTTTTTTTTTTTTTTTTAAACTCCTTCTGAAGGTGTTGTACGTCTAAATTTAAAGACCCTCTTCAGGTGAACTGTCCCTTACTTGTGACCTTTGTTGTAGGCCAGCCTTAAGTCGAGTGTGAGTCCCTTTTAGGCGAATCACACTGGACGGTGAAGTGTACACCTGCAGACACCTTGGGCCAGTGTTCACTATGTAAGGCACTATATAAATTTACAGGTCTGAATACTAATCAATGTATGACCCTGAGAAAGCTACGTCAACCATCATACACTAAACACACACACCCTATGCCTCCTGATGAAATATTTGTAGCACATGCCTGGTACTGTAGCTATGTAAGGCACTATATAAAATTACATTATGTTCTGTGTGTATGCACATGAGTCTCATGTGTGAACAATAAAAGTCTCGAGTCACCATTGGTGAGGCCGTCTCAAAGCACAAATATGCGAGATACAATGGGAAGGATGAAAGAAGAATTGAGTACAATTTGTAATTGATGGGACGAGCAAGAAGTGGAGGTGGGCTGTGGGCTTCCTCATTCCTTTATACGGTGGTGAGATTAGAGCAATGGGAGCCGCCATTGTTGCATAGTGGAACTTGAAACCACAACACTGAGTACAATTGAGTACAATTTTGAATATGTGGGACGAGCCAGAAAGGCGGGGCCAGTGTTCACTATGTAAGGCACTATATAAATTTACAGGTCTGAATACTAATCAATGTATGACCCTGAGAAAGCTACGTCAACCATCATACACTAAACACACACACCCCATGCCTCCCGATTAAATATTTGTAGCACATGCCTGGTACTGTAGCTATGTAAGGCACTATATAAAATTACAAGGTTTAATACTCGTAACTGTATAGCCCTGAGAAAGCTCCCCACACACACCGACACCATATGATGAAATGTGAGAATATCTGCAGTATGTGGTTAGCCTCAGAGTGTAAGGCACTATATAAAATGTCAAGCTCCAGCACTCCTCCTGCTTCTACCTGGGGCTGCCCCCAAGAAATATGGGAATATCTGAGGTGCAAGTGTCAGCCATGTAAGTAGAGCTTTCACTATGTGAGGCACAAATAACATTACAAGGCTGGATACTCGACACTGCATGACCCTGAGGAAGTCACTGTGTCACCCACATGTGAGCAAAGGGGGCATCTTGAAGACTTCTGGACTGCTTGTAATTCGACTGTGGGCTGCAGGTCAGCGCTGTCACTTACACCTTTCTCTCCTCTGCCTCCAGATCTGAAGACAAACAACTGGAGGAAGCCCCCTCCTTTTTCGGTACAGGGGGGTGTATAAGACCTGACCCAATGGGAAGTCAGAGGTCAGCGGGTCTTATTGTTGTTTTTTTTTTTGTTGTTTTGTTAATTTTTTTGACAGCACAGCTTGTCAGTTAAATGGGGTTCACCCTGTGGTGCCCCAACACGTTATCTTCTGGTTTTCTTACAGACATTATGTCAAGTTATATGGTGCAGTTCTCATCACTTTTAAAACAGGACACGTGGAAGCCTCTGTAGTCTGTGTGCTCAAAGACATGCAGGTTAGGTGGACTGACGATGCCATACTGGCCCCTGACGTGTCTGTGTGTTCACCCTGTGTTGCGCTGGCACCCTGTCTAATCTGTAAGGTGGAGTGGTGGCTCTGAGGCTAGGGATCTGCGCTGGCAGTCGGTCCCATAAATGGCAATAGGGACGCTGCTCTATTGGGCCCTTAACCTGCAATTGCTGAGCGCTTTGAGTAGTGAGAAAAGCACCATATAAATGCAAAGAATTATTATTATTATTATTAAAGAAATAAGGCATATAGTTTGCAAAGAAAAGCTCAGACAGCATTTTGCACCCACTTCATTTTGATAAATTTAGACCCCGTTTTCAAGAGTAAAGAAACTCCAAATGTAGTGTATAAAACACATCCAAATAAATCAGAATGTCTCCTTGGCACGTCAGATTCACAAAAGTAAATCAAATAAAGTCTTTTATCAGGGTGGATATCTTACTTTTGCATCATATTTAAAGTTCCTTGGTCACTATTTACTTTTAACAGTCTTTATTTTGTATTTTTGATTTGTTCCATGGGCGGCACGGTGGCGCAGTGGTAGCGCTGTTGCCTCGCAGTTAGGAGACCCGGGTTCGCTTCCCGGGTCCTCCCTGCGTGGAGTTTGCATGTTCTCCCCGTGTCTGCGTGGGTTTCCTCCGGTTTCCTCCCACAATCCAAAGACATGCAAGTTAGGTGGATTGGAGATTCTAAATTGGCCCTAATGTGTGCTGGGTGTGTTTGTGTGTGTCCTGCGGTGGGTTGGCACCCTGCCCAGTATTGGTTCCTGCCTTGTGCCCTGTGTTGGCTGGGATTGGCTCCAGCAGACCCCCGTGACCCTGTATTCGGATTCAGCGGGTTAGAAAATGGATGGATGGATTTGTTCCATCCCATTTCTAAACCTTTTTATCCAGGGTAGAGGAGGAGAGCAGCTGGAGCCAACCACAGCAAGCATTGGGCACAGGCAGGAACAACACCTGGACAGGGCAGGGCAGGGCAGTCCATCACATGGTGGACAGACAAACTCACTAAAACCAGTTTAGCATCACCAATCCACCTAACCTGCCTGTTTTTTGGACTGTTTGGGTAAACCCTCCTTTACACCAGGAGAACTTCCAACTCTACATGTTTACTGCCTGTATGTATATGTACGTGTATTCATCCATCTCCTACATCCGCCTTTTCCTGAATGGGGTGGTGGAGCCAATGAGGCCTATCTGAGTCAACATCCAGCGCAAGGCAGGAAAATCAGCGGTGAAATAGAAACGCACACCTGGGCCAGTCTGAGCTAAACATGTAAACTGCCATCAACCGGAGTTCCTTATGAAAGGCGACGTCTTAATTTTCAAACAACTGCAGTTTGTAGTTCGATTTGGATAACTGGTACATCTTTCAATGAGAAAATCCGACGATTGAAAACCGAGCGAATATCCCGGCTCCCGCTCATCTGCTGCTCTCCCACTTCCCGGCTCAGTGAGACACCATTAGTCGCGCCCATATTCAGATGAGCGCTCCTCTAACGCGTTTAACTCTCTATACGCCCTTCCTCTAACGTTTAAATACCTTCGTAATCCGCTTACTCCGCTAGTGAATCTCCTGTCAGCACTTGCAGAGCGGGACCCAAAGCTGGACTGGTGCGCCACTGTCCAGTTTACAAATTGTGGACGGCTTAACTACGCGATCACAACAGTGACGTAATTGATGACGCGCGGCGCTAGGACCCCGCGCGGTGCTAAAATGCGGTCGCCGTCCTGATGGGGCGTGTGTCGGGGGGGCTTCAAGAGGAGCTTCTCACTGACGCTCACAGTCCAGACGTGCCGATATAAGCTTGTTGTGGCGATATATACTGTAGCATCTCGTCGGGGGGCCGAGTGAGCGACGCACGTACGAGCATCCCCAGGTAAGGAGGAGCCACGGGGGCCGTTCGCTGGATAGTTCTGTTTTATTTCTCATCCTTAATATAATTTTGCCCTGGGAGGGGAGGGGAAGGGGGGACCAGTTTAATTTGACCAGTGCTCCCTCCTCAGTACCCGACAGGATTTGCTCCATGATAACAGGTCAAGTGGCGTGTGACTGCCGGAGGCACCGTGCGGACATCTTGTAGCCGACGTCGCGAGGAAGTCTACAAAGTGTTGAGTTTTATTGAATTCTAGCCCTGCTCTCGCGTAACAGGTCCTCAGTGGTGGTAACCAGTTTAAAGAGGATGAGAAAAAAAGGTGAAGGTGATCTCACAAGCTGCGAAACGGCTTAAACCGTCCAAGAAACAGTGGAGCGCATCTTCATCTCAGGATTCTGCACATTGTGTCCAGTCAGGGAGAACACAGCTTACAGTTCCAAGGAGCTTATTTCTGGACCCTTACTCCAGCAGAGCCGGACTTGTCACGAAGTGAAATGGATAGCAGAAAAAAAACAACAACTGGGCACAGGATAACAGCAGGAGAAAGTCGGTGAACGGCTGGAGTGGGCACAGCCACAGAATTAGTGACATGTCGCCTCGCCATCTGCTGTCCCGCATAACCTACTTTCTGCCATCCTCGCCTGGCAGCTTTGTGCAATCCGTTTTGTTCGTTGTATTTATGTATTTGTTTAATTATTCATCCCCGCCAATTGAAGCCATAAAACCGATGGCGCTGGACTTTCAGTTTACAGGTGTCTGGATTCTTAAGAAGGCGCCGTCGGAGAGTTGTTGATGTGCGACTGCCCCGCTTCATGTCACGGGTGCAGTGCAGGTGCAAATGAAGAAGCACAACCGGACGGGACATCAATTGGTGCATCGTCGGACATCCACAAAACGGGCGTTTCTCACATCAGATGGTTTATTATAGGGGTCTTCGTTTAGCTGTCGAAATGGGAACAAGTGCATAACAGGTCGTCGTTTAAGTGTGTTGCTCAGAGACACGTCGTACGAGCTGTTTGGTGCCCTCCAGCCAAGTTAAGAGCAGACATTAAAGTCGACGACTCCAGCATTCCCGCTACCCTACTCAGGATAAAGCGAGTTTAGAAAATTGGTGGATGGATGGAAAAAAAACGAAAACTGCGCATCCGCGGAGAGGAAGTACAACGAGAGGATGTAATGTGATGTCGATTTAAAGTAAATTGTTAAAAAAAGAGGACGTGTGACGATTTTGAGGACAGCAACTTAACTCACTTGTTACGTGAGCCTCCGTTTCGCAGGAACGCGGTGGTGTCTTTAGGGGGCGCTATTCAATGTCTGACTGATGTCGCGGCCTGGCTTGATGGTTTTAAAAGGCGCACGTGCCCCCGAAAATCACTCATTTCCTTTTTGGCAGTCAGACGCGATGAATGCGCACCTGAAGCGGTCCGGCAGCACAGACACCAGTTCCTCTTGAAGTTCTTTCGTCTGTGAGATTATTGGCACCTTTCACACACCCGGTGAGGTAAATTCAGCGTCAATCGTTTTTATTTTTCTTCATTTATTTTTACAAATCTTGACTCTGAGCAAGAGGCTGGACAGATAAGGCATCACGTCCCTCACGTCTTCATGCGGCGCTCACCTGATGCGCACCTTGGAGACAACGGCGCTCCAATTAAAAGAGGGAAGGACGCACAGAAGGGGGGGGGGCGCCGCCGGCGTGAGTTTATCGAAATGAGACTGGAAAGGAAGAACCCGGCGTCACCGCTTCATGACTCACGCCGCCGAATTCCAAGTACTGATAAAAGTCATCGTGTAACTGAATTTAGTTGGAATCGGCCGGTATAATGGCGAGTGTGCGCCCAGCTTTGAACTTGGCGTCGCGTACGAGTAGGATTTTAAACACGTTCGGTAAATGTTGACAATGTGAAGGGCGTATATAGTCGCGTAGACTTTACGTCCTCCTTCTGGATACCGGGTATCTGGCAGCTCTATGCATGGACTGCTTTCTGCTTTGCACCTGTTGCTGCAGTGTTACAAACGGGGGGGCTAACCGAAGAAAACCTGGTTTGTTTATTTTGTTTTCTGAAGTTTAATGCGATAAAGGCAAACAAACGTGATTAGTTATTTAAAAAAAAAGGCAGCTGCATATGAAATAATTGTTTAGCATTAATCAGTTCTGGCCGAAGGGCAGCATTGTAAAGGTCAGCGAATTGGTCATCTGCCACGTCACGGCACCGAGTGGAATCCAGCTCGGTCACCATCTGTCCGTGTCTGCAACAAAAGAAATCTATATAATGAGAGAGAGGGAGAGACACTGTGTGTCCTGGGGTGTGCGATTAATTGGCCTGAATCTGCCGAAGAGGCCATTGATTATGCTGAATGGAAATTCTGCTAATGTTCTCACACACAGTCTCGTCCCCGAAATCGGGCGTCCGGTTCTTGTGATAGACGAGTAGAAACAGTTTAGCAGCACATTTCCAACATGGCGTAACAAATTGTGCTCGGCACATCCAATTCTCGGTTGCCACATCCCGTACAGGTTTAGCTCCTTTTCGGATTGACTCCCCGAGCCGTGTATTCATGGCAGGTGTCTTCCATTGATTTTTATTCTAAATCGTGTTCTTCGTAGGGCACTTTTACAGGAGGGCACTTTTACAGGGTTGTGTGGCTCCTCTTGAACCATTGCTTGACAAGGAACCCTTCTCTGGGGGGAAAAAAGGTTCTTTAGGCTTTGCAAAGCCTCCTGGGCTAAGATGTGAAGAAAACGGAAACTGCAGTCAAGACTACCTAGCAGGATATGGACGGATGATGAAAACCCTAAAGGCAGCCAGTCCATTGTCTTTAAAATCGTGAATCCTTTTGATGTTTTACAAATCTGTTACTATCTACTCAAAGTTGTTAATGGCACTGCAGTTCAAATTAATATTAACTACATTATATAGCACTTTTCTCATGAGTGGGGCGCCACTTCAGCCCCCAGCAATGTGCAGCATCCACCTGGATGATGTGACGGCAGCCATTTTGAGCCTGGACGCTCTCCACACATTAGCTATTTGGTGGTGAGAGAGAGAGAGAAATTGGAGACGGGGATAATTGGGGGTCCAGGATTGTTGAGGCCGTGATGGCAATTTAGCCAGGACATCGATATAAAGCCTACTCTTCCAGAAAGATGTCCAGGGATCCTTTATGACCACATAGAACCAGGTGCTCCGTTTTAGGTCTCATCCAAAGGAACAGCTCCATGTTTACAGCATGATGTCCTGCTACTTCACTGGGCCATTTGGATCCACACACAAACCACAGGGTGAGCGCCCTCTGCTGGCCTTGCCAACACTTCTTTCAAGCTTTTGGTGTCCCATCGAAGTACTGGCCGGGCCCAAAGATGCTAGGCTTAAGTAGATGACCTGTTCTGAAGTGCATGTAGTGTGGCTGCTGACTAACCAATAATGGTGAAGAAGCACTTTGTATACCCTTATTTTTGAGTATAGATCTGGGGTTCTGGGCTCAAATCCTGTACCTGGTGGCTTTCTGTTTGTTCTCAGAGTTTCTGTGGGTTCTGCTCACATTTCTCATTCACAAAAATGTCCGTGTTTAACTGGCCAAGTGTGTGCGATTGGCACCACAGCCATGGCTCCTTGTGGCCTTGCAACCACTGTGGGTGTAAGGCTGTGACCCTACATGACCCTACTTTGGATTTAGCAGGTTTGAGAACAAATTTAGAATTTATGTATAATAATTCTTTACATTTGTTGCACTTTTCTGTGTGTGTTGAACCCACAACCTCAGTTTGAGGTCCAAAGCCTTAACCAGTTCGTCACACTGCCTAGACAAATGCACACAATCTATCCTGTGGACCACCTCAATGGCAGGTATTCATTCCAACCAACTGCTTTCAACTCCCTCTGGCCTTTATTAAGCCAACTTTTGTTTTCTGCCTTTTTGTGTCCATCCATCTTGAGCAGGGTTACAAGGCAGCTGGAGCCAAACCCAGCAAGCATACAGTGGAAGGCAGGAGCAACCACCAGACCGGGCACGCGCCCCACACACACTTGCCAGTTTGACATCGGCAGCCCATCTAAACTGCAGGTCTTGCCTGTGGGAGGAAACCCAGACAAGCACAAGGAGAAGACGCAAGCTCCACACACACAGTGACGACGTGAACCCCATCTCCTTGGACCTTTGTAAAATAAATGTGCCACAGTGGCTCTTTAGGGGAATCCTTTTTGTTTCTTGAGATACCACCTCATGAAGGGTGCAGAAAGCACTCTTACTTACTTTACTTCATGTATTCTGTTGCAGATCTAAATAACAGAGAATAGACGGGAAAAGGGTTGTGAAATGTGAATGGTTCCTGATGATAAGAGGACTCTCGCGGTTTGCTGTTCAGTAACTCGAGTTAAATGCAGTTTTTCTTAATCTGTTTGTCTTGCTGGGTGGCGCATCATACATTGAAGATTTCAGGGGGGTTTCCTACACATTAGGACACACTAATGGAAATAAATAAATAAAAAAAGTATAAACTGAGTAGCAGGTGACAAATTGAGGACGATTTACAATATAAATCAACAATATACAGGAAACATTTAACAGTATCGAACCTGCAGTATAGAATGATTCAGAAGTCAGAACGCACTTTTATTTTTTGTTGTTTGCTTATATGTAGATTTTATTTGTTAATATGGCGCTTTTCATTATTTTCCAAACGGACGCTTCTCGATCAGAGCTGTACATTCAGCTGGAGCCCCAAATCGGAGCCGTTCGACTGCATTGATTTCTGTCAATGTCGGCGCCTCCATCATGAAGGTCGAACCTAAATGCGTACGGGTCCTCTCTGCGCTATGAAGCGCCGGTGCTCCGCTAATGGCTGCAGTCCCAGCTCCACAGACCATTTGATCCACTCGGCTCCCTGACGAGTGTGGCGGGCGACTGTCGGACACGAAGTGTAGCGCAGCAAGTCGGACCTGCGCATGCGCGCCCAGTAAGCATTTAAACGTGCAGTTCTATGGCAGGTGAGCGAACAGACGCGCGATGTAAAGAGCGAGGCGAGTCGAGAAGTCCCGGGGGTGGCTTGGGGACCCCCCAGCTGAACTGTTGGCAGGCAGTGCTCGTCAGGTTTAATGTTCCCGTTGCTTTTAGTTTGGTGACCTTGAATTGGTGCGCAGGGGTTGCATGTGTCGGGTACGCGCGCTAATGTGGCGGATGTCCTACGTAACGCTTTACACGTTTGCCAGAGATGTCTCCGTGTTTGTTCAATACAAGTAACGGCAGGCTCGGAGGTGGTGGGTTGAACTCGTGACCTTGTGATTTACAGCTCAGCCCCTTGGGCATTCAGCCACCGTGTTAATTAATGAAAGGCGGGCGGCGATTCCCACTTTTCTGCCCTTCACTCTCGCCAGTTTGTTGTGTGATGCCAACAATCAAAATCGACTTGCTCTCCAGTTTCAAGGCGTTGTCCACTTGTCAGTATTTCTTGTGGTGTTTGTATTACAGTAATGGTTTAATGCCCTGATACCACACTGGGCAGTCTGCCATACTGACGGTCAAACCTGTCCAGCCCACTTTTGAACTGGGCCAGGATTTGTACTGTGGATATGTTGAATGGCTCATTAATCCAAGGCAATTAAGACAATCATTTCAATTAAGGCAGCCCTTGGCTAATGAAAAGCATGTTCAGATTGGTTCATTTAACCGCTTTAAATTATTTACGAATGCCTGCCTATGAGACATGGCGGTCCCAGATGACCAGCATATCTAAGTAATGGCCTAGCAAACTGAACAGAAAGCGAGTTTCATCCTCCAGTATTTGATTTAGTGTGCGTTTCCCTTGGGGTCTCGCCATGCCATGCCATGCCTAGACAAATCAGATAGCCGCCTGCAGGAGACCCTTGGGGACCTCCTGCTTGGCGTTGATCATTTTTCTTATTTAAGGCTCAGAATTGCAGAGAATGGAGGCGGCCATCAAATAAACCGCTTGCCCCATGAGTTGTATCTGGTCACCTCAGGACTGAAAGGCTCCTGTAGATGGCCATTGGCGCAATGAAATGGTCTGCATGGGGCGTGCGACTTTTATCAGCTTTAAGCACAAATGAGAGTGGCTGGTGCTTGTGGATTCTAGAAAAGAGTGTAGGGCTGGCAGTTTGAGGCCTTATATAGTGCCTTTCACAATGAGCGCCCTTGAGGAGATTGAAGCATGTTGTGTTTTTATAGCGTGTGCTTTGCTTTACAGAGGAAAGAATTTAAAATGGCAGACAACTCTTCAAAACGGTCGATCTTTGTACAGTGAGCACAATCACAAGGCAAATATCTTCAAAGCACTTTATAAATATACAGAATAAATAAAGTGTGTGCCATCACGGTGCTAAATGGAGTGTGAGAGAGAGTAGAAGTCACAATCTGCTATACGTTGTGCTCGCTGTGAAAGGCGCTACACAATCGCAAAACGCGTCATAAATTCATTCCCATTAAGTTTTTTTTCTTCTTCACCAAAAGGTGCACATTCAAGGCACTTTAGAAACACAAATATACGGCGCCTTTCTAGTTTCGCTTCACGCACAGAGAGAAGTCACATGAAGTGAGCGGTGTGGGAGACGGGAGGGCGACCTTCATTTTTCGACTTGATGTTGCAGGGAGGATGAGCTCGTTTGGCCGAATGGCCTCTTCTCATCAAAAGCATTCCAGTGTTCAGTCGGGTGGGTGCCTTATAGCGGGGTCACCAACTCCCGTCCTGGAAGACCACCATGGCTGCAGGTTTTTATTCTAACCCTTTTCTTAATGAGTGACCTGTTTTTGCTACTGATTAACTTCTTTTGAACTAATTTTAATTGATTTGCTCCTGAAAACGCAGACCCCTTAATCGTGTTTTTCCTTAGTTAGCAGCCAAGCAATAATGAGATATAAAATGAGTCAAAAACGCTGGTGTCCATCATACAATATCTGAAAATAAAGAAAGATGAGAAGGTCTCAGGAATGTCGATCTTCTCAGGTCCCCATAACATTCGACCAGTGCTCTTAGAAAAGAGAAGATCAGCAATGTCAGATATCTGGTAATGCACCACGAGAGCAGCAGCAAGACATAAAATTAAAGAACGAGTTTAATGAATGACAAGAATCGGCGCCTCATTAAGCAGCTGGTTGGAGTTTGAGGCCCTGACTTAGTTGGTCTTCTGTCAGCTCCATCGCTTCACATTTCATTTCTGTTTGGGTGCCATTTGAGGAAAGAAATGAAGCAAATCAGAGGAACAAATCTTAAAAAGCAAATCAATTAAAATGAATTCACAAGAAGTTAATTAACAGGGCACTTGTTAAAAAAAGGGTTAGAATGAAAACCTGCAGCTGCGGTGGTCCTCCAGGACTGGACTTGGCGACCCCCTGCCTTATAGTGACTGTGAGCATCTTCACAATGTGTTTATGAATAACGCCTCTTTAGGTGCACCTTGTAAGCACTGTATATAGCGCCTTGTCACATTGTGTGACTTCAATGACATTTCACAGCCTACTAGACTACGGTAGAGTGCAAATATCCAGGCCCGTCACTTCATATTCAGCTGTGCTTTTCAGAAAACAAGTGCCTTTGTACCTTTTATAAGGTGCTTTACACTTCACCATCTATATAGTGCCTTTGATAATGAGCATCCTAGCAAAGGCAACTTACAGATTAACTAAATTATATAGCGCCTTTAAACACTGCATTAGAGTACACCTTTTTATACTGAGTGTCGGATGACTTATTTTTAGTCCCTTGTTGCAGAGTACACCTTCAAAATGCTTTACAAAGAAAAAAATTATCAGAGATCAAGTACAAGTGTCGGGGTCTGTCATCCTTTATGTAGTGCCTACAACAGAGCCTTTAATAGGCTGTATTGTAGGCATGGAGCTGGACAGTTTGACATCCGTGGCAGAGCGACGGGCGCTGAGCAGACTCCTGTCAATCATGGAGAATCCACTGAACAGGATCATCTCCAGACAGAGGAGCAGCTTCAGCGACAGACTGCTGTCACCGTCCTGCTCGACTGACAGACTGAGGAGACCCACACTATGAGACTCTTCAATTCCACCCGGGGGGGTAAACGTTAACATGATACAAAGTTATTGTCTGTTTTACCCTCCATTGTTATCACTCTTTAATTTTAATATTGTTCTTTATCAGTATGCTGCTGCTGGAGTAGGTGAATTTCCCCTTGAGATTAATAATGTCTGTCTATCCTTTACGGAGCAAAGAAAAAAAACAATCCACGAGGTTCTTTTGTAATTTGTATCGTGCCTTTAACAAGGAGCCCCATCAGAAAACACTGGACAGCTAAACGTTTACAGAATGAACCTTCAAAGTGCTTTATACAGCAAATGGAGAGTACGGCTCATTAGTGCAAGTGCCTTTCACAGAGAAGTTCTAAAATGGTGTATAGCGCCTGTACCTTTTTAAAAGATGCTTTGCAAAATAAAGATTACGCCAGGACGTAACTCGCTAGTTCAGTCCGTTTTTCTGTAGCACCCTTCACAGTGAATGTCTTTGAGATTTATTCTATATAGTGCCTTTCTTAACTTAAAGGGGGGCCTTCTGATGGCAAACACGATTGCAGTAGACGGCACGTCATTTGTAAAGAGAGGTGGGTGTGTGTGGCGTCCTTCGCGGCTCCGAGATGAAGTAATTGTGTGTATAGTGCCTTTACAAAGTCCTCTGAGAGCAGATACCCGAGTAGAGTACAACGTGCAGGATTAGGCAGCCTTGCTATTTAGTGCCTTCTACAGCTCGCGTCTTCACAAAAGATGACAGCAGAGTTGAACTTGCCAATTATTTTCGGTTTTCTATCGCACCGTTCACAGTGAGTTTCTCTGTGGCGATTAATTGTATTTCGTGCCTTTAGTTTTAACTGGGTGGTCAAAGACCATCACAGCAGACCGTGCAACTCGTAAAGAAGGTGGGCTTGTGTGGAGCCTTCACAAGGAGTGTAAATGGTGGCTTTGTACCTCCTGTGCCTTTTTATGACGTTCCTGCAGAACAAACGTTTCTATAACGCGTACGGGCTCAGTCCTGCTTATTTATAGCGCCTTTCATAGCGAGGTCAGTGCAGTCATAAGCGACTCCACAAATAGATATTCAGATTCAAGGTGATATAAAATGAAGAGGGATGACTGGAATATGCCTGCAGAATTGGAAAGCAGACGTCTCCAGACGAGCTTATGTGGGCCCAGGGCACCCCTGAGGACCCGTCGCACGGACCTGGCAGCAGCCTAACCAAACGTTTGCCCTTTATGAGGCTGCGGGTGTGCTGGACTCTTCTTCGCCAGTTGTGTTGAGCCCACTAGGCGCCCAACGTGTGTAGTCTGAGGTGCTGAGGGGGCTCATTTTAAGGCCGCTGCTGTAGACGACTTACAACATCACCCCTGTCTTGTGTGCTCCACTCTGGGTGGTCTGTTTTGTCCTGGCGGCAAGTCTGTCTTGTGTCTTTAAAGCCTATCAGCTGTTCTCACGTGCCATGGGAGGTGAAGTGCAGCACTTGTGATGACAGCCCGCTGTCCTGTTTTGGCTATCAGCTGCTTATTGGGCTATAAATAAAGCTTGGCTAAGTTCGGGCACTGATGCCCTGCATCTTTGCCCACTATTTGTCTTTGGAATCACCCAACACTTTCCAGTTTGTCCGTTCTGTCTGTCTCTATCTATCATACACCTGAACACCAGCAAAACCAAGGAACTGGTGGTGGATTTTAGGAGATCCAGGCCCCCATGGACCCCGTGATCATCAGAGGTGACTGTGCAG